>NC_083788.1:1590656-2091748 GCF_015708825.2 Lethenteron reissneri | reverse complement strand
GCGACCAACCGTCACTCACGGGGGGGGGGGGGCAAAGGACCCCGTAAGTGACCAACTGTCACAGGGGGGGGGGGGGGGCAAATGGACCACCCGTAAGTTACCAACCGTCACTCACCAATTCAAAATCATGAACTTTATTAATCGTGGATAAATCCGATGAGCTATAAAGCTCTTTTAAACGATTTCAGGAAATTACACCAATAACAACAAGTGAAAAGTATGAGAAAAGTAAGTTAATCCCGAAAACGAAATGAGCTCCACTCTTTTTAAATCCTTTATATTAAGTTCACTTGCGCGCTTGCTTGCTTGCTTACGACCGTGCAAATCTTTCGGTCGTCTTTTTAACCCACTTCCCGTGATCCAATCGAGCTGACATTTTGCACACAGACTCGTTGTGCGTGACAATTTATTTTCGTGAAAAAAATGTTCCACTTTTTAGGATAAATAAAAATTCATATGTTATTTAAAATACCAATGTGATAAAAATGAAACTCTTACTCAAGAAAAACAGAAAATGAGTAATAAAATGAAAACCGATGCCACGCATGTAAAGGATTTATAGTGAAAAACTTTGTTTTTACGGGTTAATTTTTTTTATTAAACCAGGTGAAGCCCACTGAGCTATTTAGTTATTCAGAAGCGATCGACAGGCCCATGTCTGTCTCCAGTGGGAAATGCACCCCAAGGTGAGTGTGCGACCACGCGACCTCGCGACCTCGTGGCCTCTCATTAGGGTGGCGGCCACCAATGCATGGGCCGCTTTGGAGCCACTGCTGTTGCCGTTCACGAGTAACACGAGGAGCTCAAAACACCTATCAGTCAACGTGACAGGCGCATCATATTTTTCGCTACATTGAGATTTAAACTTTAATGTGGAGCAACATCTTTCTGGTCAAGAGTAGCAGCACGGGTGCTGCTGGTTGGGGCTACTGAACAGTGCCATGTTAAACTTTCGTGGAAAATGTAGAGCCGTGTGTTTGTCCCAAGTACAAAATGTGATCGCTGTGCTTCTTCTTCTTGCAGATGATGACCCCCGCGAGGGATCCCGCGGGGCTGTGCCCGGGACCCCCTCCCCGGATGAAGCCCGAGGCGCGGCGCGGGTCGCCGTGCCGGAGCTGACGGGAGCCGCGCAGGCGGCGGCGGGGCCGCGTCTGGGGGCGGAGCCTCAGGTGAGGGGGCGGGGCCCCGGGTGGCGGGCGGGGCGGGGCCCGCTGGCGCCACTCAGCCAATCACAACGCTGGGAGTGCACGAGTGGGGGGAATTGTTATTGGATCATGATCGGCGACGTTTCGGGCAATGGTCCTTGTGCAGAGCACGTCAACAGTTGTTAGACCCTTTTATAACGTGGCCTGTAGAGGGTGGCCCAAAAGTCAGGACACGCAAAGTTATTGTATTTATCTTAACAAATCACAAGAGGTCATTGAGTTTAATTTCAACAAATGTTAAAACTGATATCCATTACCATTTTGAAATGCATTTAGCACCTTTTTTAAATTACAGCTACCTTTTTTGCATGCATAACAACGAACTGAACTCGTTCGTCTTTAGTCAATGGCAACTTCTTTGAATATTTTGTCAGTTTGGGGTTCCTCTAAAAATCAATCGTCTATATATATTTCAGAGACATTTAATGCAGATCACTTATCGGTTCATGGACTTAATTTGATTCATTTTGGAGATAATTCAGTCTCACGTGTGTTGGGATGCCAGTCCGGATGGGAGGATTAATTGTGGATGTGTTGACTGCGTTGCTGTGGCAGGGCCCAACCATGACTGTGGCAGCTGGAGCAGAGGGCACCTCGTCTGGTAACGACCTCACGGTCTTGGCCCCCACCTCGTCCAACGAGGTGCTGGTGGCGGCCGACGAGAGGCTCTACACGCAACCCAGCTGCATTCCCCATGGTCGGCCTGAACCCTCCCTGGTGCCAGCTACAGCACGCGAGAACATCAGCGTGTCTGTGCTGCCTGCACCCCAAGGTGAGTGTGCGACCACGCGACCTCGTGACTTCTCGTTAGGGTGGCAGCCACCAACGCAAGGGCCACTTTGGAGCCACTGCTGTTGCCCATCATGAGTAACACGGGGAGCTTAAAACACCTATCAGACAACGTGACAGGCACATCACATTATTCTCGAATTTGAGCTTCATACTTCAATGTGGAGCAAAATCTTTCTGGTTAATGGTGGCACGACGGGTGCTGGCTGGGGCCATGTTTTATCTATAATGGGAAATGTAGACCCAGAAGTACGAAATGTGACCACTATGCTTCTTCTCCTTCTTGCAGATGGCGACACCCGCGAGGGATCCCGCGGGGCTGTGCCCGGGACCCCCTCCCCGGATGATGCCCGAGGCACGGCGCGGGTCGCCGTGCCGGAGCTGACGGGAGCCGCGCAGGCGGCGGCGGGGCCGCTAAACCAACCACAACGCTGGGAGTACACTGGGGTGGGTATTGGATAATGATAGGTGACGTTTCAGGCAATGGTCCGTCTGCAGAGCACATCACAGTTGTTTGCCCTTTCATACCGTCGCCGATAGAGGGTGGCCCACACGTTAGGACACACAGATCTTATTGATTTATTTAAACAAATCACAGAGGATTGTTTTGTCATGGTATTAATTATAATAACAAAAAAAAAGTTAACTTTTAGACTAAATGATTAAAACGTTGCAATTTCAGTGGCACGATGAATGAAACTTTTGGGCCAACCTGTATTTTGCACTCCAATCATGTGTTGATATTATTCGTTGTTTTAACATTCTTACCTGCCCCAACTGGACACCTATACGAAAGAGCTTTATAACTCATCGGATTCCTCCAGTCTAAATATCTATTCTGATTCCGATAATAATGTGTAATAAATATATAATGTGTGGTTATATATAAAAAAGCGACGTTTCAGGCAATGGCCTTTCTGCAAAGCACATCACAATTGGCCCTTCATAACGTCACCTATAGAGGGTAGCCCAAAAGTCATGCCACATAGTGTCATCATTTTTATTTTAACAGTTAGAAAGCATTATGTTGTTTGTTTTAACAAATGTTAAAACTGACTTCTGTTTACATTGATGCACGATGCACGAATGAGCAATCACAGCTGCCTTCTTTTGCATACGAATGACAATCAAACTCGTTCGTCTCTGGTCAATTTCCTGTCCATGTTTTCAATGTCATCTGAAAATGAAGAAGAAAAATAGATATTAATAATAACATCAAGTTCAAGTTCATTTATTAGGTATAGCCCTGTGAGCCATTCGGCTCTTGAATCGGGTGCAACCACAACAAACAAAAAAACATGAACAAGAAAACATCTTAAAGTGACTATGTGACTATTTGCAAACAGAAAATCCAAAAAAAGACGGCAAAACATTGCAGAAAAAGCACCGTACACCAACGCTGTGTGCAAAAATCCCAGTGGGATGCAAGTCCGGAGTGAAACATTTTATTTTAGGCCACTAAATAGCAGTGGCAGCTCGGGGTGTACATCTCCTCTAGAGCAGTTTTGAGTGAAGATATCATAGGTAGTGATTCAAGTTGCAGTTTATTGGCAATAGCATTCCAGACCCTGGGGGCATCAATAGAAAAGGCCCTTCCTCCAGTATTTATACGGCAATAGGGAATCTGAAGTTGGTAAATGAGCGAAGACCTTAGGTCAAATTTTTTCTTTGAAACTGAGAGGAAGTCCTGCAGATAATCTGCGGATTTTTTTGTAAGTACATTATGAATAAAAAAGATCTGGTGTACAAGCCGTCGAACATTAAGAGATGTTAAGTTTGACCCAATGTAGAGATCACAGTGATTAGTCCTATATGGGCAGTTCAGTGCAAATCTTAAGGCCGGGGTGATACATTGAGTCAAACTTCTTCAATGCAGTACTTGGGGCTGATTTATACACGATGTCACAGTAATCAAGTAGAGACAGTATGGTAGCTTTTATCAATTCCAAACGGAACATAGGGGGGAAGCAGTGCTTGTGTCGATACAGAAAACCTATTTCTGTCTTTTTACCAATATAATCAATGTGATCTTCAAAATTCAGTTTTGAATCAAGGATGACCCCAAGATACTTATAGATCTTGACTTGCTCTATTTGATCATTATTTAAGGAATGTTATTGGGGAAAAATAACTTCCCGCTTTAGTCCTGGTGAGGAGCATCGCGTAATTGCCCGTCACGTGACGGGTATTTTCACGTCGTAAACGATCCACTGTGTTGTGACTTTGTCGATGACGCCACCTCTGCCGTCTTCCTCCGTTTAATCGACGTCTTCTTTCGTCTGCGACTCTTCTGGATTCATCTGAATGAACTCAAAATTACGGAATGTGACGTACCGAATGTAATTTTATCTTCTCCGAGAGTAATGTATAACAAACCTGAAAATAAAGAATGAAAAATTGTAAATCACCTTCATCATTCTAATAGCTGTTGGAGTTTCCTTTCTGTCGGGAAGAAAGTAAACGAAAAGTTTCAATCGAAAATTAGTTTTGCAAACTTTTATTTTTTTCTCACCTGTGAGAGTGAATGAAACAATGTAAACACGCAGTTTATGATTTATGTTTGTTGCAAATGCGCAATTGTTGTGGTAATTATTACATTATTATTATTTTATGTATTGACTTACTGGATTCCCTATTTATGTGAATACAAAAAAATGAGCTGTTTATAACCCGGAAGGACGCGTCGTTGTGTTCACCAATTTTCGCTCAAAACGTGAGCAGAAAATCGCTTTTACCAAAATGAATTTGCACTCAGTGAGAGGAGCGGCCCTAGAGCAGCTGCTGCCAGCAACTGGCAACGCCCTCGGCCAACCACCCAATGGGCGGCCCCACCCCCAAACCCCAAGGGCAGATCCAGGCTGAGGTTTCTGGTAAACTGGGAAACATTTTCCCCCGATTTTAGGTATGATGATAACTTAATGTTTTAAGCGGATTTTTTTTAAACAGAGGAATAATGATTCGGTCTGTCCGTTCGCCCGTCTGTCCAACCAATACATTCTCAGGAATGTTGAGAAGTGAATTATAATTCATATTCCCGCTGTATGCGCACAGGAATTGAAATAATGACATCGTCGTTATTTTATTGGTATGTCGACTGGTAGTGACCTCCTGGTTACACCAGCCCACAGGGGATTATTTTGTCCGTCCGTCGTGCAGGGAGGAGCTGGGTTCGGAGGGTAGGGGGTGGGAGGGGTGGGGCTGGGTGGGGAGGGGCTGCTCACCCCGTGGTGCCCTAACACGTTCCTTCGGAGTGGGCAGGTAGGAAATTGGTTGGACAGCGCGCCGTTCGGGGGTGGCAGTTGGATGAGTGGGCGTGTTTACCCTTCCCCCCCACCTTCCCCGACATCGCCAACCAATCGCGGCGTAGCTCGGTGTTCGGTGGGGAGTAGGCCTCAGCAAGGTAAGGTAATTTACCCTTTTTACTGTGTAAAAGAGTAAAGGTGTCAACATGCCAAGGGGTAAGGTCAAGGGTAGGGTAAAGGTAGCTCGGAAGAATTACCCGGTAGGGTAAAGATAGCGCGAAGTATTAAACGGTAAATACGGTACCTTGTTTACCGCTAAAAGCTCCGTGGCGCAGTCCATGGCCTCCATTTAATAAGTAATATAAAAAATACTTTTTTTAAACACGCTTTCATTAAATCTACGAGTAATAACAGAACTCCACGACTCCAGGAAGTGGCCCCGAAGCTTGCCATAACGTAAGGGACCGTGGTGATTTACAGCCAACGTCAGTTGAGCGTGGACTATTAGACCCAAGCCGAAACATAACATAAAAAATAATGTAATTTTTTTTATGATAGAATATAGTATTGTCATCAGTATGCCATAAGTATACCAAGTGTGCAGTCGATACCACATTAGGAAGTGGGTTAAAATTGAGTTACAAGATTTGAGGATACGACAGCGATGACAACGACAACAATGACAAGAACAAGCGTGTAAAATTGGAATCATCGAGAGTACTCTATATGAATAAAGCGCGCTATCTAGCATTTACCGTTATAAACCTTTTTCATGTGTAGTACCCTAGTAATTACCCTGTAATCGGGTAATGTGTATGGGGTAAGGGTAAAAGGTAGGCTCGTTACTTTTTACCTTACCTGCTAAAGGGTAAAATGTAAAGGTAGAGTGATTGTATTGTGGTAAGGTAAAAGGTAGGGTAAAGGTAGGCTCGTTTTTACTTTATAACTTTTACCTTACCTTGCCGAGGCCTCGGGGAGGTGCATGGGTGGGCAGAATTCCGGATATGCACGACAGACAGACAAATAATCCCTGGTGGGCAGTGTGGAACCTGTTGTTCCTGCCTGTATAACACTCTAGGTAACTAAGACTCACACACACATACACTCACTCTCACACTCTCAGACTCACACACACACTCACTCTCAGACTCACACACACTCACCCTTACACTCTCAGATTCACTCTCAGACTCACACACATACACTTACTCTCACACTCAGACTAACAGACACACACTCACTCTCACACTCTCAGACTCAAACACACACTTACTTTCACACTCTCAGACTCACACACACATACACTCACTTTCACACTCTCAGACTCACACACACACTCTCACACTCTCAGACTCACACACACATACACTCACGCTCAGACGCACACAGACACTGACATCTCACATTCTCAGACTCACACACACTCTCAGACTCACACACACACTCACCCTTACACTCTCAGACTCACTCTCACTCTCTCAGACTCACACACACTCTCAAACTCACACACACACTCACCCTTACACTCTCAGACTCACTCTCACTCTCTCAGACTCACACACACATACACTCACTCTCACACTCAGACTAACAGACACAAACTCACTCTCACACTCTCAGACTCAAACACACACTTACTTTCACACTCTCAGACTCACACAAACACACACTCTCAGACTCACACACACACACTCTTACACTTTCAGACTCACACTCAGCGCGGCGTTCGGGGGGGGGGCAGTTGGATGAGTGGGCATGTTTACCCTTCCCCCCCACCCTCCCTGACATCGTCAACCAATCGCGGCGTTGCTCGGTGTTCTGTAAGGAGGGGATTGCATGAGTGGGCGTGTTTACACCCCACCTCTACCAGTGGCCGCCCCGTTCGGCGTTTTGGGGGGGTGGGCAGTTGGATGATTGGGCGTGTTTACCTTCCCCCCACCCTCCCCGACATCCTCAACCAATCGTGGCCTTGCTCGGCGGTCGGTGGGGGGGGGGCATGGGTGGGCTGCATTCTGATGCACGACAGACAAATAATCCCTGGTGGGCAGTGTGGAACCTGGTGTTCCAACCTGTATCAACGTTTAACCTACTCACACCGGCTTGTGCCTGCCCTCACAGTCGGGCATATTTGCGGAATACACCACGCCGCCGTTGACCCTGGCCATTGACCGTTACTACCAGCTCCCTCCGCAGGAATGTGTTTTGCTCGAATTTTTGGCGCCCCACTTAACTTGGGGCCCTAGGCGGCCGCCTCATTCGCCTTCATGGACGGGTGGACGCCCCTGTTCAGTTACAATAACTTACTGGATTCTGAATTGATGTGAATTTAAAAAAAGTGAATATTGATTATTGATCGCAAGGGGAAAGGTCGGTGTTCACTCATTTTAACAAATGTTCACCGTAAGTGCAAGCAAAAGTCATCAAAGTGAAACTGCACTGAGTTCAAATTCAAAGCAGATTCTGCTCCTTTATTTCAATTTCTATTCGAAGTAAAAAAAAACTATTATCACGCACAAATTAACTGAATAGTTTATTTATTATTCAGTAATAGAGGGTGTCAAAACGCAAAGATAAAATACAAACACAGGGGATATTTAGGGAGAACATTGATTTTTCGTCTCACAACAAACGAATAATTAGTCACAATTTTAATCTAAGCCTTCGAAGAAAAAAAAAAATCTTGAGAATTGCATGGAACTCCACCGAGCCGAGTCAGTGTTACACGCAGCATGCAGAGTGTCCGGCGTTAGGCACATGTCACCGAAAGTTTGAGAATAAAGTTAACTTTTAAAATAAATAATGAAAACGTTGTAATGTAAGTGCCAAGATAAATTAAATAACCCCGTGTCTTAACTTTTGGGCCAACCTGTATAATAATGTGTAATTAATGTATACTGTATGGTAAAGTCACCTAGAAGGGAAGTAATAAAATAATAAAAATAAAACATAATAAAATAATTCTCACGACGTTTCAGCCACAACGCAAGCACCCGTCCTCAGGTGAAGAACAGGTCTGTCGAGAAGACAGAGTCTGAATGACAACCCCAGGCTTGGAGCGTCTTTTTAAGCTGGGTTAGAGGGGGGGAAGAGCGCCTTGACAAAATAATTTGCATATCAAGAGGAATTTAGCATATATATATAAGCTGGGTTGGAGGTGGAAGAAGAGCGCCTTGACAAAATAATTTGCATATCAAGAGGAATTTAGCATATTTATGTAAAATGCGTAGGAGGTGGGCTGGGGGGTTTCAAAGTCATATTATGCCCATGCATTATGCAGGATTAGCAGCATCAAAAGGAGCGGGTAGGGGGTAGCATTAACAAAGGGAGGGAATGTCAAGGCACTCTTCTTCCACCTCCAACCCAGCTTATATATATGCTAAATTCCTCTTGATATGCAAACTATTTTGTCAAGGCGCTCTTCCCCCCCTCCAACCCAGCTTAAAAAGACGCTCCAAGCCTGGGGTTGTCATTCAGACTCTGTCTTCTCGACAGACCTGTTCTTCACCTGAGGACGGCTGCTTGCGTTGTGGCCGAAACGTCGTGAGAATTATTTTATGTTTTATTTTTATTATTTTATTACTTCCCTTCTACGTGACTTTACCATACAGTATACATTAATTACACATTATTATTATCTGTAATTATTGTAAAGAACCAAAAACATGAATCCCTGCAGTCACGAAAGCTTTAAATCGAAATGTATACTGTATGATTAAATATATAACAGGTGACGTATCAGGCACTGGCCCTGCTTCAGAGCACGTCACAGTCCTTCATGACGTCGTTAATAAGAGGCTGGCCCAAAAATCAGGATACATCGGGTTATAATTGTGTTAACAAATAACAGATTGTTATTTAGTTCAAGATGAATGCACGAATTATCTTTTAAAATTAAGTTAATATCTTAAAAAGTTTACAGCTGCCTTCTTTTGCATACGTAACGACGAACTGAACTCGTTCGTCTTTAGCCAATGGCCCCTTCTTCATAGACTATTTGGCGAGTTAAAGTGAGTTTGGGGTTCCTTTAAAAATAGATTATGTTTATATATTTGAGACATTTGATGCAGGTTGCCCATTGGGTCGTGGACTAAAATTGTATTTCTTTTGGTGATAAAATAGTCCCACGTGTGTTGGGATCCAAGTCAAGATGGGAGGAGTAATTGTGGATGTTTTGACTACGTTGTGTGGCAGGACCCAACCACGACTGTGGCGTGCGGAGCAGAGGGCACCTCGTCCGGCAACGACCTCACGGTCTTGGCCCCCACCTCGTCCAACGAGGTGCTGGCGGCGGCCGACGAGAGGCTCTGCTCCCAACCCAGCTGCCTTCCCCATGGCCTGCCGGAACCCTCCCCGGTGCCAGCCACAGCACGAGAAAACATCAGCGTGTCTGTGCTGCCTGCACCCCAAGGTGAGCATGCGACCACGCGACCTCGTGGCCTCTCGTTAGGGTGGCGGCCACCAATGCAAGGGCCGCTTTGGAGCCACTGCTGTTGCCGTTCACGAGTAACACGAGGAGCTCAAAACACCTATCAGTCAACGTGACAGGCGCATCACATTTTTCGCTACCTTGAGATTTAAACTTTAATGTGGAGCAACATCTTTCTGGTTAAGAGTAGCAGCACGGGTGCTGCTGGCTGGGGCTACTGAACACAGTGCCATGTTAAACTTTCGTGGGAAATGTAGAGCCGTGTGTTTGTCCCAAGTACAAAATGTGATCGCTGTGCTTCTCCTTCTTGCAGATGATGACCCCCGCGAGGGATCCCGCGGGGCTGTGCCCGGGACCCCCTCCCCGGATGAAGCCCGAGGCGCGGCGCGGGTCGCCGTGCCGGAGCTGACGGGAGCCGCGCAGGCGGCGGCGGGGCCGCGTCTGGGGGCGGAGCCTCAGGTGAGGGGGCGGGGCCCCGGGTGGCGGGCGGGGCGGGGCCCGCTGGTGCCACTCAGCCAATCACAACGCTGGGAGTGCACGAGTGGGGGGAATTGTTACAGGAAAATGATAGGCGACGTTTCAGATAATGGCCCTTCTGCAGAGCACATCACATCAATTACATAACGTCGCCTATATAAAATTGCCCCAAAAGTCAGGACACAGAGTTACCGTATTTATTTGAACTAGTCACAGAGGATGTTATCAAAATTAATGATAGTTAAATTGTTAACTTTAAGAACAAATAATGAGAACTATGTAATGTCAGTGTTAAGATAAATTAAGTAACCCTGTGTCTTAACTTTTGGGCCAACTTGTATTTTGCACTCCTATGATGTTTGTGTTGTTCGTTGTTGTAACATTCTTACCCGCCCCGACTGGACATCTGTGAAAAAGAGCTTTATAGCTCATCGGATTCCTCCCGTATAAATATTCTGACTTTGATAAAAACGTGTTTTACATATATAAAGTATTCTTAAATATATAAAAGCGACGTTTCAGTTAATGCCCCTTTTTCAGAGCACATCACAGTTGGCCCTTCATGACGTCGTTTGTAAGAGGGTGGCCGAAAAATCAGGATTAGTGTATTTATTTGAACAAATCACGGAGGATTATTTAGTTTAATTTTAACAAATGTTAAAAATTAATTTGATTAACATGAATGCTCGATTTATCTTCTGAAATGCATTTATGACCTCTTTTAAACTACAGCTGCCTTCTCTCTCGCATGCATAACAACAAATTGAATTAGTTCATCTTTAGTCAATGGCCGTTCTTCATATAATATTTTGCGAGTTAAAGTGAGTTTGGGGTTACTTTAAAAATACAGGTGTATACTGTAAATATATTTTTGCTTCTGAGACAATTCATGCAGATCGCCCATAGGTTCATGGACTAAAATTGTATTTCTTTTGGTGATAAAACAGTCCCGCGTGTGTTGGGATCCCAGTCCAGATGGGAGGAACAATTGTGGATGTTTTGACTACGTTGTGTGGCAGGACCCAACCACGACTGTGGCGTGCGGAGCAGAGGGCACCTCGTCCGGCAACGACCTCACGGTCTTGGCCCCCACCTCGTCCAACGAGGTGCTGGTGGCGGCCGACGAGTGGCTCTGCACGCAACCCTGCTGCCTTCCCCATGGCCGGCCGGAGCCCTCCCCTGTACCAGCCACAGAGAACATCAGCGTGTCTGTGCCTGCACCCCAAGGTGAGTGTGCGATCACGTGACGTCATGGCATCTCATTAGGGTGGCAGCCACCAACGCAAGGGCCGCTTTGGAGCCACTGCTGTTGCCGTTCACGAGTAACACGGGGAGCTCAAAACACCCAGCAGCCAACGCGACAGGCAAATTATATTTTTCGCGAACTTGAACCTGACACTTAAATGTGGAGCAAAATCTTCGTGGTTAAGAGTAGCAGTACGGGTGCTGGCTGGGGCTACTGAATATCCACGCCAGCCCCATCGGCAGTGCAGCGCTCTGCGATGACACCGGCTTCCGACCCTTTGTGCAGAGGAGGACGACGGCATTCCAGCGGCACGGCTCTCGTTGTTTGCACCGGAGCGGCTGAACCTCCGGTGGGAGAGCGACGTCTGCAAGGGTGCCGGCCTGCGCAACCTGGGGAACACCTGCTTCCTCAACGCCACGCTGCAGTGCCTCGCCTACACGCCGCCGCTCGCCAACTACCTGCTGCTGCAAGAGCACTGCAGCACCTGTAAGTACCCTCCCCCCTGGCACTCTCGTTTACCCATGGGTTAGGTTATTATGTCAGTTATTTTGCTGCGATACATTTCCCACGTGATAAGCCACTTCGTTGAGCTATCATTTGTGGTCCAGGTCGCTTCTGAAGAAGCTAATAGCTCAGTGGGCTTTATCTGGGAAGATGAAAAAAAAGTTTAGTTTTATTTGTTGATTTTTAAAAGGTGATTTGTTTACCTTTCCAATACTTTGTACTCTGATCGTTTTTTGTATTGTTTGGTGTTGTAATGTTCTGACCCAGTGCCCCTACTCGACATTTTTTAAACAAAACCTCTTAGCTTATCGGATTCCACCAGTATAAATATTATGATTTTGATAAACACGAGCACATGTGGCGATAATTTTTAATAGGTCGGACAGATGTGATGCAATTGGTACTTAGACGCAACATTCATTGCGATTGTTGCTGGTGCCAGGATTCTAGCCTTTCTTGTTACTCCCCAGCTGGGCTGAGTGCAAGTGGCGTGCGCTGACGGATTGTGCCACCTGTGCTCTCGTTCGCAGGCCAACAGAGCGACTTTTGCCTGATGTGTGTCATGGAGCATCACATTGTCAGCACGTTCAACAACTCGCAGAGAGTGCTGACACCCAAGGTCATAACTAAGAACATCACGCGTGAGTCCCAATACTACGTTCACACTTGCACTCGCAGGAGAAGTTATCCCCCGCGATCTTTCTCCATCTGTGTTCCAAGTCCTTTGCACCACTCCTTTTGCCATATATGTTGGGGAGCTCTTGAAGGATGTCATCAGATCCTGTACCTGTCACTTTGTCCCCATGTCCATTTCTCTGCAGGCATCGCCAAACACCTGCGCATTGGGAGACAGGAAGATGCCCACGAGTTTCTGCGATACGTGGTCGATGCCATGCAAGCCTCATGCCTCTATGGCCACAGCGAGTGAGTACTGCGCGCCAGTCAACATGCGGCAGTCGTTCTGCAGTTTGGTACCTCACGGCTTCCTCTTGGTTTTCTGCACGATTGTACTTCAACGTCTGTGAAAAGCTACTCACACTTTTGTGTGAAAACCTGGGAGATGCAGAGGTCCGACCCTGCTGGCACCACGGTTCTTTCACCTTGGCCCTGACGTGGGCCACCTTTTGTTTGCGCATTTCACGTTGCCGATAAATATCGGGAAATCGATGTCTCGATGTGCGGTGGCCCCGTGACGACATTCCTCGTGTTGACGAGCGGCACGTGGCACGCTGGGCACAACAAAAGCGCCGGGCAACAGCACCGCGTGATGGCTGCCAGCTTTCCCCCAGCTCTGTGGCTGTGCCGTGAAGGTGGCTGCCCTGTGCAGACACTACCACGTTTGGTTGCTACAGAGCACGCGTTGCAGTGCTGAAGGGAAAGAGTGAATCGACAGCTCGGGCAATGGTGTAACTCTCACACACGTGTGTGCATCCGGTAAAGGTGTTACTACTGCTGCTGCTGTAACCACCGTGTGGTGTCGTTCTCTGTGACTGGCAGGCTGGACAGATACACGGAGGCTACCACCCTCATTTACCAGATCTTCGGGGGTTACCTTCGATCACGTGGTGAGTTGTGCGCACTCCTCTAGAAACTTGTTAACCGCGAGCAGCAAGTGCACCATCACAGTGTAGACGTGCTCGCGTCGCAGCGTTTGCACACTCTCACGCACGTGTAACACAGAATAACCAGTTGGTGAAAACTACCAATTACCAATGTCAGTGGGGAGCGTGCATTTAGTTTTACTAAGTAACATGTGACGTCCCTTCCTAATGCGTGTGTGCTTGTGTTTTGCAGTGGAGTGCATGCAGTGCTGCAACCACTCCGACACCTTTGACACGTGCCTGGACATTGCACTCCATATTAATGTAAGCAATGACGAAGCCATCGCTTAAAAGTTAAAGATCTACGTACGGTGCGAAATAAGTTAAACGTACATACATCGCATACGTGAACAACAACCCCCATTCGCCACTAAGTGGCGGTGATGTCACCACGGTGCTTGTGCCAGCCTGAGTGCGCTTTAAGGCCACATGAAGTGTCGAACGCCCGCTGGCAGGTCACGGGACAGACCCAAGTGCCATGGGTTGACCGAGATGACTGGCCGATGCACCACCTGTGCTCCCTGCTGTGCCAACATCCACCACACACACGCCTACCTGAATCAGCCACTTAACATCCAAACACACTGCCGGTAGCGTACGTGATCTCTTTTTTTGGTCGTACGATTTCATACAAGATGCAGGTTTTCGGAGTTGCCGTCACAATAACATTCTGCAGATGTTCATGGAATGCTTCTTAGAGTCCTCATTTGCGTTTCACTCTGTCGACCAACAGAACTCATCAGATCTTGTGGAGGCATTTGAAGAGTTTTTTAACAAGGAGACGCTGGACGAATACACCTGCGGAATGTGAGTTGGGCATCGTGTGTTGACACCCTGGAATCATTTGTAGCTTCAAAAGTCTGCAGATTAAATCAAATTATAATAAAATATTTTAATAAAATATTATGTAAATACATTGAAAATAACTTACAATATATAATAAAAGTAACCATTTTTTATTTTAAGAAATTAAGAAAAATTAACAAACAACAAAAAGAGAGTAGACTTATTGTTAAAAAGTTGGGTAACGCGTGCGATGGCTGGCGTTGTTGTTGTCGTGCAGGTGCTGCTGCAAGGGGGAAGCGACGAAGACGATGGCTCTCCACCGCCTGCCCAACGTCCTCACCGTCTCCATCAAGCGGTACAACCTCTACGGCGTCAAGATCAACCGGGTAACGATTCTGCCCCTCCACATCGTTCGAATTAAATTACTTAATGACAGCCCTTTGTCAGTTCAACGCTGGAGAAAATGCCTCTCCATGTTGGAATAGAGAGACTCGCCCCCCGTCATGTGACTGTAGAATTTCCACCACTTGCTCAGGGCTATGAACAGGAGATGAGCACCATCTTCAATGCTCAAATTAGCGAGACATCACGACATCACTTTGACACGTAACTGAGATGGTGCCCATCTCTGCTGCCCACCCCACCACCCCTGCCGTTTCCTCTCCTAACATTTGTCTCTGTGCACTGCCTCCCTCTCCTGTGCGCTGCCTGTAGAACATCACCTACCCGGAGCACCTGGACATGCAACCCTTCACCTCAACGTCTCAGGGCGAGCCCGCGATCTACTCCCTGTACTCGGTGCTGGTGCACAAGGGAGCCAACTCCAACAGGGGTCATTATTATTGCTACAATAAGGTAATTCCATTCGTTACTATCAAACAAAAACAACGCACATCTGCAATGCGCCCATAATGTTACCAATGTCCGATAGGGAAGAATAATTAAAAGTCTTGTGTATGTTCTTGCGTCTTGATGCACTCATGCAATTTCTACTTATAGTGTATACTTTATTTGTATTTAGTGACTTCCATAGCATTTCTACACTTTGCACTCCAATCGGTGTTGTATTGTTTGTTGTTGTTGTAACTTTCTGACCCGCCCCGACTGGACATTTGTTTAAGAGCTTCGTAGATCATCGAATTCTTTCAGTACAAATAAAGATTCTGATTCTGATGAAATTGGTCCAAGGTCATCCATGCAGTGATATATTCAGGCAGATCGTTTCGTAACTTCAGCACCATCACAGCAACCGTAGCACGCTCTGCAGCTCTGACAATGGGGTGATGCTCTTTACGAACTTGTTGTCTAGAGTGTGTATTGTGTGTTGTTATTACATCAACGGAGGAATCTGGGTGCAGTTGTGTAAACATTGTAACCAAGTGTAGCTGTGCTTTGACTGTGCGCAGATCAGCGATGGACAATGGTGCTGCATGAACGACTCCAACGTGCGGCACGTCGACACCAAGGCTGTGATGAATAAGCAGGCCTACGTGCTCTTCTATATTCGGTAAGTCACATTCTCTCCCCTCCACTTTAACCTGCACTTACAACCGTCCCCCAGACCAGCTCACTGGAAAGATATTGTCTTGTGCGAGCAGCAGTGTCTCCTTTAAAGGCAGGTGTTAACGGTTTGCGACGCGTTGGTGCGTGCATGCAGGTCCCCAGAATTGAACGCGCCGCCAGCGGAGAGCTACTGCCCGCTGGAGCACGTCAAGGCGACGTCCTGGTCGTGCCTTAAGCGGCCCCACTCGGCGAAGGAAGACCCCGGACCCAGTTACCGGACAGCAGCTCTCCTCACCGGCGCGCAAGGTAAAGGATGGATTGGAAACGCCGTCCTGTGTGCGTGGAAATGCCCAGGGAGAATGTACACCCTGACAGCGCATCATTTAATATTAAGGGAATGGTGAAGTACAGCGATCTTCTTGTTTATACTTTAGACCGGTTTTGTTTCATTCTCCCAATGTCGAGCGGTTTGGACTTTAGCGCCATCATCTTCTTTATCTCCAGAAACCCAAGATGTCGGACCGCCCCAACGGGAACAACTGCCGGAGCCACTGCAAGTGCGACGGCAGGAACAGCAGCAGCAGCAGCTACCGGCAACGCCAGACACGCAACAGCCGTTGCCGCTAGTCCCAGAGCAGCCACCACCACCACCCCGATCTCACAGCAGCCGCTGCCATTCCACCAGCAACCACCGCCAGTCCTACAGCAGCCACCACCACCACCGCCGCAGGTCTCATAGAAGCCGCCGTCAGCACCACAGCAGCTGCTGCCACCGCGTGTCCCACAGCAGCCAGGTCCAACAGCAGCCAGTCCAACAGCAGCCAGTCCCACAGCAGCCAGTCCAACAGCAGCCAGTCCAACAGCAGCCACCGCCACCAGTCCCACCACAGCCACCGCCACTCTGGTCGCACAGCAGCCACCACCGGTGTAACAACTGGCACTCGCCCCACCAAGATAAGTCGCTGGTTAAAATCCATGATCACGTGTCTAACCTCTTGCTTCCCCTCAAGATCAAACTAATTTTGAGAGACATTTTACGAAGGCACCAGGTAGAGGCTCACCATGGCGTCGCCCGCCCCCCAAAATGTATTCATCGCCGGCTCCACCACCAGCCTCTGAAATCACTTGAACATCATTGGAATCACCATAGACTCGACATTCTCACTCGACGACCACATTCTCAACACAATAAAGAGCTGCAATCACTAGCTCAAGGCCTCATGCACGCCCGTCCAATGCTGACAGCCGTCCGACGAGATAGAAAACATTTAAAGCAACTCTGACCTCACAATCCACGAAGAAAGAAAATATTTTTAAGTTCACTAGGTTTGCTTTCTACCTGATGACGATTGCTTGTGTTGCAATCGAAACGTCGTATTCTATTATTTAATTTATTTATTTTCTACGTGACTTTACCGAAAGAACCAAAGAGTATTTACACTATGAGACCTCCTTTACCAGTGGCAAAGGAGGTCTCATAGTGTAAATGCTTACCCCGAGCTCTCAATACTCTGATAGTGTGCTGTTTTTGAGTTGTACGCCTTTTGGCGTCTTCTGGTCCAACACCAATGGAGACTAGGCTCTAAGAAAAGCTGTCTCGGGTGTGGACCAATCAACTTCAAGGACAGTGCATATCATTATCAAAGTTGTTTCTTTTTATTTGCATTTTGACTGCTTGTGTTGTGGTTATTGCAAACATGATGCCTTGTATAAAGGTGTCAGTTTTGTACCAGTTTAAAGGGTAAAAACCTACTATAACCAAAGAGTAATTCATGCAATCACGAAAGCTTCAAATCAAGTTTTAATCCACGAAGACTTGAAACACCCAGCACGAAAGTGCTTAAAATCACGCCAGCCATTCTGGGAAACAGGAGCCAAGATCCATGCAGGCGGCACCAACCCATTATGTCTTGGGGTTGATGTTTATTCCCTGGCCAATCAGTCAAGAGAGTTGGCACCAGGAACGTCATTGTGATGGTGACCGCAAAATGAACTGTCCCATTACAAATGAAGACCGAGATTGCATCCTCCGCAACGCGAGGCCGGAGTGCGGTCTCAGTGAGGTCGTGCAAGGTATTCCCGTACGGTTCTTGTCTCTGTTCATGTAAAATGCGGGGCTTTTATTTTGCGTTGTCTCGGGGATTAAAAAAGTAACCGCTGTTGCAAAGTATTTATTTATTGAACTGTGAATACGTCGGCATTTTTTAAACTACATATCTGTTACTTTTTTATGTACGGGGCGTGCACATTTCAATGGACACGCTAACCGTAGCGCCAAGCCGTTACCACGTGAAATGTACGGATAAATGATGAACTTCGCCAAGCACTTTATTTCCATCATCCACGATACCTCCAGAAATAGCGGTTTCTGAACTCGTGAATGTAGATCGGTGACAATTCGGTCTCCTCGGGGTTTTTATCGTTTGTACAAAAGCAGCTCAAAGTGTGGGAAGGGAAAGCGAGATTAATGTTTTCCAGAGATTTTGTCTACCTCGTTTTGTATTTGCACTTGAAATGAATATATACTTGTCGTGACAAACACTGGTCTCGCTTCCATTTATTACTTTGCCATCGCAGTGTGTGTGTGTATGTGTCTTTGTGTGTGGGTGTATGTGTGTATGGGTGTGGATGTGTGTGTATGTGTTTGTTTAAATGTGTGTGTATGTGTTTAAGTGTGTGTATGTATGTGTGTATGTGCGTGTGTCGTGGGGAGCGATAGTGCAGCGGTTAGCGCGCTGCGCTATGAACCCGGCCACCCGAGTTCGATTCCCGCTCACGGCCAACACCAGTGACGATTATCTGAACCGGTCCCGGGCCTCCCCTAGGTCGACTCAGCCTAAAATGAGTACCTAGTGCGATGGGTAAACATCGCCGCTAGGGAGACAAAGGCGGTCGGGCGTGGTGCTGGCCACCCACCCCCTCGTGTGCCGTGTCGGCCTTCATAGGTGCTCGCTAACAGCACTTGCCCCTACAGTCTGTTAAGGCTATAAGGGGGATCTTTGATCTTTGATGTGCGTGTGCTCGCTAACAGCACTTGCCCCAACAGCCTGTTTGGCTATACGGGGGGTGTTTGTCTTTGTATGTCTGTGTGTTAATGGGTGTGTACGTGTTTGTGTGCGTGGATGCGCGTGTGTGTATGTTTAACTTCTTTAGCACCACACACAGCCAACCGTGCTAATCTGAGGTGTGGGGGAACGACAACAAACTAAACACAAACAGCAGAAGTGGCGTGCAACTAGCACAGGAGTACACTTGTGTACACGTGCACTTGCTGTACTTGTCAGAAACGTGTGTGGGTAAGAGGTCAACACCGCCTTGCTGACCTAATTAAATGTTGAATATAAAAAGTGGATAGAAGGTAAAGGTACAGCCCCTGCGGTTGTTCACGCCACTGCCGGCAAATGGGGCCTCCACGAGAGGGAGCTGCAGAGAGCCCCTGTGAGGGTAATTGGCCTACTCCTCCACACTGGCCAGGAGGTCTTGGAAGAGGAAGTCGTCAAATATGAAGTTAGATAAACCTGCCGCTTACAACATTTGACCGTAACGCGTTTGGTGGCGACGCGCTTCTTGCCGGGCCCAAATCCAGGGCGGCGTGTGAAGAAAAACGGGGCCCAGAGAATGTTGACTCCAGCACTGGGGGGGTGCCGGTACACTGGGGCACTGCTGTGGGTGTGGTTTCTCAATCGCCCAGCCACGTGGAGGAGTAGCCACTGATATGAAACGCAACGCCTTCGTCTCATCTAATCAGCCCGTTCACCCGTGAAGCGGTGGCCCGGCCCTTAGCTGCCATCAAAGTTCGATTCCCGGCCACGGCTAACGTCGGTGCTGAGTGACATCTGAACAGATCTTTGGGCTGCCTCCTCTTCACACTAACTCGTACTGACCAGCGTGGTGAAGTATGATCAACCACCCCCCCACCCATTTACTGACACAGAATAGGGGGCTCTTACCTCCGCTGTGGATTGACAGAGGGCCGCTGTCGAGGCTTAGCCCACGCCAGGATAATCGCAGCATCCCTCTGCAATAGCTCTGCTGTGACACCTGAAGGCACACACACACACAAGTGGGTGGCCAGGTGAGGGAGGGTCACGTCTCATTCAACGAATAAAAAACGAAAAGGAACCCGCCACGGATATTCACCAAGCGGCAATGAGAGCGTCGTGGCGATGCTGCTGCTGTCAGAAACCCGCCACACGATGCAGTGCGGGCACGAGTTGACAATTTAAATCTCACATATCCACTACTTTTCTTGTCAACACCCTCAGCATTAAAATAACATTGCAGAGTTTTAGAGTTAAAAACATTCAATTATCGTCCTACACTAAGTGGTCATTCAATTATGGTCTGATGAGTTATTCGATTAAACAAAGCAAAAATGTAAAAGATCGTGACAGCTATTGAGAGAGTTATTGTAGAATTCTGCTAAATCCAAGAAAAGTAACTTAATGGCAAATTCTGCATTTTTATAATAATAATAGTTTGAAAAGGATTCCGCACAGTTAATGATGCAACTACTGGCACAGGACAACCGCAGCTCAAGTGTGAACGCCTTCACTATGAGAGGGGTCACCCTGCAGGGTTGAGTAGAGATCTCTATCCCACCCTGTATAGAGCAGTCAACGCGTGTTTAATACTGAGCACTACTCAGCGCACACGGCGGCAAGAGCGCACTTTATGAATGGAATCGGTCACAATTGACGAATGTTGAGGTCGTTGAGTAAACAGCCAAAGAGGGTGACGAGAAGTGGCACAGGTGGGAAGCGCGCCACGCTACGAACCGGCTCCACCCGAGTTCAATTCCTGTCCAGGGCTAACAACGACTCCACTGGGGAGCGATGTCAGGGCTGGTTGCCCGCGACCTTCACCGACCAGCATCGACCACCCGTGGTGGGATATGGTCAAAGAACCACAATGGTGGGGAGGCCTTCATCCAGCAGTGGATTGACCGTGGGCTGTAAAAACAAAGTGTTGCTTTGTAGCAAATAGCCCCAGGGTCACCCAGTTCCACTCGATATTCAGCTCGGGTTGGACCGAACATTCGGGTCAGATGGCCAGTTGAGAGGGTCGCACGCATCTTCAATGGAGCCTCCATCAAGGCATTGTTGTATTTCCCGATGGGCCAGAGCAGCAACTGATGCCACCCAAAGGTGACGAAACCTTTTAACGTAGCGGCAGCCACGTAATTCACTTTCATCGACCATATCGAGATGAGCACTGCAGTCAGGATCACGTCAAATGTTCTGTGTACATGGAGTGGTGGTGCTGTTATTTTTACTATTTTTTATTTTAACCACGTAAATCCCACTGAGCTATGAAGCGCTTTTATAAGAAGCGACCTGGCCACAGATGATAGCGCAACAAAGTGGCTTATCATGTGGACATTTAGAGCAGCCAAATATTCGAAACACGTCGATTCTAAATACACATGCAGTCATGCAAATATCTGATTTAACACAGCACAGCAAAACCAGTTTCACCATTCAATTCCGCTCGTCCAGGCGAGTAGAATTAAATTGCATTGACTTGATGCGACGTTTCTCATGGGATATAATAAGCGACAACATTTGGACCCCAAACCGAGAGGATTCTGGGATGTGTGTTTTTTTTGGCAATAACTCTGGAAGGAAACGTCGCAGACCCATGAAGGTGGTACTCGAGAGAGGAGGCGAGGCGTGAGAGAGAAGGGGCGAGGCGAGAGGGGGCTGAAAGTCCGCAAGCAGAGAGAGCAACGGCGTGCTTCGCCGTTCTTACCGTCACCGCGATCACGGCAGCCGCAGCAGTGGCGGCGCCGCTCGCTCTCGCCATGGGCCTCCTCCACTCAAGCAGACAGCCGCGTCCGCACCACCTCAGCCAGGCTCTGCTGTGGCTGGCGCTGTGCACGCTGTGGAGTGAACGCTGCTCGGCCAAGACGCTCTGCGGCTCGAAGCTTGTGGAGGCGCTGCAGTTCGTGTGCGGCACCGATGGTTTCAACGCGGCGCAACCGAGCGAGCGCCAGGGCGGGCTGGGCGGCATCGTAGAAGAATGCTGCGTGCGTTCCTGCTCGCTGATGCAACTGGAGAGGAGCCAGGTTCGATTTAAGGCCAACAAGGAACTGCAGAAGGACTGCTTCCAGAGGCACAAGCGCGAAGAGTATCCGCAGCCATTGAAGCTGCCGTCGCCACAGAAGCGGCAGCACAGGGACGTGAGCGTGGACTTGGCGTCTCTGCACACGGTCAACCACATCTCCCGCAATGACGCAAATGACGCCTCTCACCAGGTCACCAAGAGGACCCTGGAGCAGAGTGGGTCGCAGGTTCGGCACGAGCACGTGGAGTTGCCCTCGTCCCCGCAGGCCGAGACGCACGCGCGCTCACAGCTGCAGTTCGCCGACGGCACCGGCAGCAGCAGCAGCAGCGGGTGGCAGAGCGCTCCCATCGCCAGCACGAGACGCTACGCTACGGCACCACAAGGCCAAGCCAAGCGAAACACGCCTACAGCAGCAGCAGCAACTGGAGAAAAGCTGTGCCAAATGGAGCGTGCTTCAAGCCGTCGCAGCTGTCCCCCATTAAAGAGCACCGTTTGCCCGCGGTGGACCCTGCTGCATTTGGCAGGGGGCCCTCCTGCTCGTGGCCTCTGCCCCCCGAAACCCACCGCATGGTGACAGCAGCACAGGTGCGGCTCGTGGCGCCCGGCGCTTCCTCTCCACTCCCCTTGGGCGCCACGGCGGCGATGTCAGAGACACGGCACCTCGGAGTGATGCCATCCCTATGGGGGGGGGGGGGTGGTGCGTCTCAATTCCTGCGTCACTCGGCCGCTCACCCCCCCCCCCCCCCCCTGAGCTGGCAATTACACCGTTGTGTTTTTTTTTTCTTCTTGGTTCTTTCGGTAAAGTCACGTAGAAGAGAAGTAATGAAATAATAAAAATAAAACATAATACAATAATTCTCACGACGTTTCGGCCACAACGCAAGCAGCCGTCCTCAGGTGAAGACCAGGTCTGTCGGGGAGACAGCGTCTGAATGAAACACCACCACGCATTCAGACGCTGCCTCCCCGACAGACCTGGTCTTCACCCGAGGACGGCTGCTTGCGTTGTGGCCGAAACGTCGTGAGAATTATTGTATTACTTCCCTTCTACGTGACTTTACCGAAAGTACCAAGAAGAGGAATCCCTGCAGTCACGAAAGCTTTAAATCGAAATTTACACCGTTGTTGTTGATGTGTTTCTAAAACACTGCCCATAGACTCAACACTGCCCATAGACTCAACACTGCCGGTTAGCGCGGTTGGCTCCGTACGCTGTGAAAGTATCTCAACGTACATACATACAAAGATGTCCTCATCGAGCGAGCCACATATCCCTATGAATAATGACAGAGCTTTGTCAATTGTTATGGTAGCTTTAGTATCATCCCCTAATGCTTGGGTCTTCTCTGGGTACTCGAGTTTCCTTCCACAGGAGTAAACTCATTCATGGATTTGGCTGAACGTCGCAGTGTAGGAGCGCAGAACTTGGACATTTATGTCACCGGATATGGCTCCCTTCCCGCTTGCCTCTGGCTTTCCACGCGAGTGGCCTCGTTGCGAAAACCGCGCTCGTTACAAATCCTGCAGCATTTTGAGGCGCGATTGCACGAATCTCGCCGCTGTTTTTCAAGACAAGTTCAAAGTAGAGAGGAGCGTGGCCGCCTGCACGAGGTCACCCCGGTGACTCGCCGAGTTCCGGCGCGAGCGCAGCGCCCCCCGCGACGCCACGGATGGGTAGCTTGGTGGAGCGCGGGGGGGTGGTGGAGCGCACAACACACATCACACACCCCACACAACACACACACCGCTGTACTCACGAAAACGTCGGTTGTCCTTCCCGACCCGAAGCTGAGAGCGGAGGCTGCGATGTCATCGATGACGGCTGCTAGAGGCGATGATGGCGGCGATGATGATGATGATGGCTGTGGTAATGGTTGATGGTTGTGGAGATGGCGAAGGCAGCACACAGGGAGGAGGAGAAAGAGGCAGCAGGAGGAGGCGGCTGTGCAGGATGGAGAGAGAGGGGATGTGGGGGGGGGGGCTTTGCTCGCACTAGGAGCGATGAGAGGAGCTCTCCGCGAGGCGGCGCTGTCTTCACAGTGCCTACGGTCACTGATGTAATGTTCTTGTAGAGAGACGGAGTCTTTGTAGAGGCAACGCGGTTTATTATACCAAACAGTTTACACTTAAACCCTAACACAAATAAATAATGGCCCCTTCCACCCACAACCTGGGGAGGTACAGCCTCCGGGCTATCGTATCTACAACTCTGTCCACTCTAGCCCTCCGGCTGGCTAGACCTAGGGGAGGCTGACCCACCACTGGCCCGGTAGGTACCTGACCACTGGCCCGTCCGGACCTGGCCCTTAGAAGGAAATCAGGCCGAGGGAACCTCAGGATCCTAACCTCTTGAACACTGGCAGCGCACTAAGCCCCAGCCCTTAGAAGTACGTCGGTGGCTTGAGGTCCAGGGTCTTCTTATCCAGGTAGCTTCTGACTCCGGCTTGAGACGGACTGACTCGCGCTCTCAGGGACCTGCCTTAAATACTACTAGCTATACTACCCGACTTCGCCCGGGACTTGTATCCACCACGCCCGGCCGCCTTTGTCTCCCCAGTGGCGATGTTAATACGCCACACCAGTTACTCGTTTTGAGGCTGAGTCCCTCCCTCACCACTCTCCCTCCCTCACCACTCTCCCTCCCTCACCACTCTCCCTCCCTCACCACTCTCCCTCCCTCACCACTCTCCCTCCCTCACCACTCTCCTTCCCTCACCACTCTCCCTCCCTCACCACTCTCCCTCCCTCACCACTCTCCCTCCCTCACCACTCTCCCTCCCTCAGCACTCTCCCTCCCTCAGCACTCTCCCTCCCTCACCACTCTCCCTCCCTCACCACTCTCCCTCCCTCACCACTCTCCCTCCCTCACCACTCTCCCTCCCTCACAACTCTGTAGAGGACGTGAAACTTTGATGAATTTACCTCAGAGTCGCGTGGTGGGTGTCGAGGCCTAGCACGGGTGCAGAGCCTCCGGCCTCGCCTAAATTGGCCACCCGGCTGAGGCTGGGTACGGGTGCCGTTCCCCCCCCCCCCCCGCGCTACAATAATACTGTCTAATCGCTATAATTTTATAATCTACCGACCCTATAATAGTAATTGCACACATTGTGGTGGGGGGGGGGGGGAGTGAAGAGGACGTGAAACTTTGATGAATTTACCTCAGAGTCGCGTGTTAATGCGTGCGCCTATTTTTAACGGGAATTAAAAATGGCGTCCACCCCGCGGCGAAGGCGTCGCTACCCGTTGCCAGGGGCAACCGCCGTCCAATGAAAGCGGCGAAGGCGTCGCTACCCGTTGCCAGGGGCAACCGTCGTCCAATAAAACTGCGTATGGTCCGGCGACACACAGACAGACAGATTCGCGATTTTATATATTTTGATTTCTCCCTGAGGGGCGGGGTTCTGGGGGATCGTAGCTTCCCCCAGCCCCTCCCTCCCCTCAGAGGGGTTCCAACTGCAGTTGGCCCTACCGGTCCGGACCGGTTTCTACCCCTCCCCTGGTTGTGGCGCGTGTGTGTCAATCATGACCATCATTGCTGATGGCTTTATTTTAGTGATTTCGTTTTTTGGTTTGGCCATGTTTGTTTGTTGTAGTACGGAGATAGAATGATGGCTTTAATCTAAGTTGTCTAGTGGTTGTTGTTGTTTGACTTGCATCCCACTGGGATCTTTGCACAGCGTTGGTGTATGGTGCTTTTCCTGGATTTTTCTGTTTGCGCAAAGTCACTTTAAGATGTTTTCTTGTTCATGTTTTAGTTTTTTTGTTTGTTGCGGTTGCACCCGGTTCAAGAGCCGAATGGCTCACAGGGCTATACCTAATAAATGAAAAAACCGGACAACTCGCTTCGTCGAGAGGCATCCACATATATGAGTGGTTAAGCTGTGGGACGTGAAATGGACGAGCGACCAATAAAACACTATGTAATATGGGGATGACTGTTTTTTGCAATTCTCAAAATAATACTCATGCAGTCATGCAAATATCTGATTTAAGACAGCACAGCAAAACCAGTTTCACCATTCAATTCCGGTCATCCAAGCGAGTAGAATTCAATTACATTGATTCGATGCGACGTTTCTTATGGGATATAATAAGCGACAACATTTGGACTCCAAACCGAGAGAATTTGGGGATGTTTGTGATTTTGTGGCAATAACTCGTCGAGAGGCATCCACATATATGAGTGGTTAAGTTGTGGGACGTGAAATGGACGAGCGACCAATAAAACACTATGTATTATGGGGATGACTGTTTTTTTGATATTCTCAAAATAATACACATGTCTTAATACATGTCACGTGGAGACAGAGAGAGAGAGGGAGGGGCATTCACACCACGAGGTCACGTGGCCCAGGGAACAACAAATCCCCCCCCCCCCTACACCAACTGCCAACATGGACTGGTCTGTCCAAGTGGAGCTCCCTCGCCCCCCTGTCAGACACCAACATGGACTCGTCCATCGCTGGTCCCACCTCCCCCACGGAAAATCATCGAAGTCAACGTACAGTAGGACAGTCCACACAAGCGGCATCAACAACAACAGCAGCAGCAGGTGACGTCCCCGCGGCGTTGGTGCCAGGCTAGGTGCACTCTTAGGCCACGCGAAGTGTCGAAGGCTCGCTGACAGGAGGTCACGGGGCAGAACCCTGCAGGTGCCATGGGGTTGACCGACTCGAGATGGCTGCAGACGCCACCAGCTGTGCCAACTCGCCGCGTTTTAGCCGCCCGCCTCTCCGCTCGTTGTTGTGAGCGTCCCTCACGAGCCTCCTCCTCCACAGAGGCCGATCTTGACACCGCCGGTACCGCTCATCGGCAAGTCCACTCAGCTCCACATCCTCCAACCAGGTACCTTTGTAGACCCGCAGTGATGCCCCATGCCGTGTTGGCAGTCCACTGCTGGATGAAGGCTTCGGGTCGCCACGGTGGCTAGGAGATGTTAACTACCTCGCCCGGTGTGCAGGAGGTCGTGGGTTCGACCCCGACGCCTGCTGCTGCTGCTGCTGCTCTAGATGTGGAGTCTGCGGTGTCTCTCTCCACGTGGTCGCGTGGATTTCTCTCCCGGTGCTGCGGTGTTCCCATCCACATTTAGAGTCGACGTGTTGAGAATATTTGGTGCTCTAAATGTCCACGCGAGAAGCCACTTTGTTGAGCTATCATCTGTGGCCAGGTCGCTTCTTATAAAAGCGCTATGGAGCTCAGTGGGACTTAGGTGGTTAAAATAAAATAACAGTAAAAATAACAGCACCACCACTCCACGTACACAGAACATCTGCCGTGATCCTGACTGCAGTGCTCACCTCGATATGGTCGATGAAAGTGAATTACGTGACGGCCGCTACGTTAAAAGGTTTCGTCACCTTTGGGTGGCATCAGTTGCTGCTCTGGCCCATCGGGAAATGCAACAATGCCTTGATGGAGGCTCCATTGAAGATGCGTGCGACCCTCTCAAGTGGCCGTCTGACCCGAATGTTCGGTCCAACTCGAGCTGAATATCGAGTGGAACTGGGTGACTCTGGGGCTATTTGCTAAAACGCAACAATTTCGATTTAAAGCATTTGTGACTGCAGGGATTCATATTATTGGTTCTTTCGGTAAAGTCACGTAGAAGGAAAATAATAAAGTAATAAAAATAAAACAATTAAATTCTCACGACGTTTCGATTGCAACACGAGCAATCATCATCAGGTGTGAAAACCACAATTTTCTTGCTGTGGGTTTCACACCTGATGATGATTGCTTGTGTTGCAATCGAAACGTCGTGAGAATTGTATTGTTTTGTTTTCATTATTTTATTATTTCCCTTCTACGTGACTTTACCGAAAGAACCTAGAATTTGAATCCCTGCAGTCACGAAAGCTTTAAATCGAAAAAGACCCCAACATTCGTCAATGATGACCGATTCCATTCATAAAGTGCGCTCTTGCCGCCGTGTGCACTGAGTAGTACTCAGTATTAAACACGCGTTGACTGCTCTATACAGGGTGGGATAGAGATCTCTACTCAACCCTGCAGGGTGACCCCTCTCATAGTGAAGGCGTTCACACTTGAGCTGCGGTTGTCCTGTGCCAGTAGTTGCATCATTAACCGTGTGAAATAATTTTCAAACCATTACTATGAAAATGCAAAATTTGGCATTAAGTTACTTTTCTTGGATTTAACAGAATTCCACAATAGCTCTCTCAATAGCTGTAGCGTTTGAGTTACGATCTTTCACATTTTTTGCGTTGTTAAATCGAATGACTCATTAAACGATAATTAAATGACTACTTAGTGTAGGACAATCATTGAATGTTAAACTAAACTCTGCAGTTTCATTTAATGCTGAGGGTGTTGACAAGCAAAGTAGCGGGTGCGTGGGGTTTAAATTGTCAACTCGTGCCCGCACTGCATCGTGTGGCGGGTTTCTGACAGGAGCAGCATCGCCACGACGCTCTCATTGGCGCTTGGTGAATATCCGTGGCGGGTTCCTTTTCGTTTTTTATTCGTTGAATGAGACGTGACCCTCCCTCACCTGGCCACCCACTTGTGTGTTTGTGTGCCTTCAGGTGTCACAGCAGAGCTATTGCAGAGGGATGCTGCGATTATCCTGGCGTGGGCTAAGCCTAGACAGCGGCCCTCTGTCAATCCACAGCGGAGGTAAGAGCCCCCCACTCTATGTCAGTAAATGGGGGGGGTGGGGGGTGTTTAATCATACTTCACCAGTACGAGTTGGTGTGAAGGGGAGGCAGCCCAAATATCTGTTCAGATGTCACTCCGCACCGACGTTAGCCGTGGCCGGGAATCGAACTTTGATGGCAGCTAAGGGCCGTGCCACCGCTTCACGGGTGAACGGGCTGATTAGATGAGACGATGGCGTTGCGTTTCATATCAGTGGCTACTCCTCCACGTGGCTGGGCGATTGAGAAACCACACCCACAGCAGTGCCCCAGTGTACCGGCACCCCCCCAGTGCTGGAGTCAACATTCTCTGGGCCCCGTTTTTCTTCACACGCCGCCCTGGATTTGGGCCCGGCAAGAAGCGCGTCGCCACCAAACGCGTTACGGTCAAATGTTGTAAGCGGCAGGTTTATCTAACTTCATATTTGACGACTTCCTCTTCCAAGACCTCCTGGCCAGTGTGGAGGAGTAGGCCAATTACCCTCACAGGGGCTCTCTGCAGCTCCCTCTCGTGGAGGCCCCATTTGCCGGCAGTGGCGTGAACAACCGCAGGGGCTGTACCTTTACCTTCTATCCACTTTTTATATTCAACATTTAATTAGGTCAGCAAGGCGGTGTTGACCTCTTACCCACACACGTTTCTGACAAGTAAAGCAAGTGCACGTGTACACAAGTGTACTCCTGTGCTAGTTGCACGCCACTTCTGCTGTTTGTGTTTAGTTTGTTGTCGTTCCCCCACACCTCAGATTAGCACGGTTGGCTGTGTGCGGTGCTAAAGAAGTTCTTCATACACACACGCGCATCCACGCACACAAACACGTACACACAGACATACAAAGACAAAGAACCCCCGTATAGACAATCAGGCTGTTGGGGCAAGTACTGTTAGCGAGCACATGCACATACATACACACATACATACACACATAAACACATAAACACATACATGCACACATAAACAAACACATGCACACACATCCACACCCATACTCACACATACACCCACACACAGACATATACATACACACACACTGCGATGGCAAAGTAAGAAATGGAAGCGAGACCAGTGTTTATCACGACAAGTATATATTGATGTCAAGTGCAAATACAAAGCGAGGTAGACAAAATCTCTGGAAAACATTAATCTCGCTTCCCTTCCCACACTTTGAGCTGCTTTTGTACAAACGATAAAAGCCCCGAGGAGACCGAATTGTCACCGATCTACATTCACGAGTTCAGAAACCGCTGTTTCTGGAGGCATCATGGTCCATGGAAATAAAGTGCTTGATAAAGTTAATAATTTATCCGTACATTTCACGTGTTAACGTTTTGGCGCTACGGTTTAGCGTGTCCATTGAAATGTGCACGCCCCGTACGTAAAAACAAAGTAACAGATATGTCTTCTTTGAGTCTTTCGGTAAAGCCACGTAGATAGAAACAATTATCAAAATAATAACAATATCACAACGTTTCGATCGCAACACAAGCAATCGTCTTGAGGTGAAAAAAGAGGGGGAAATCTGCCGAGGCAGGCTGTATATAAAGGTTTAGAGATTATTGTTATTATTTTGATTATTTTTTCTATCTACGTGGCTTTACCGAAAGACCCAAAGAATATGAATTCCTGCAGTCACGAAAGCTTTAAGTAAAGATTTAACAGATATGTAGTATAAAAAATGCCGACGTATTCATAGTTCAATAAATAAATACTTTGCAACAGCGGTGACTTTTTAAATCCCCGACACAACGCAAAATAATGCCCCACATTTCAAATGAACAGAGACAAGAACCGTAGGGAATACCTTGCACGACCTCACTGAGACCGCACTCCAGCCTCACGTTGCGCGGAACACAACTTTTGTCTTCATTTGTTATGGGACGGTTCATTTTACGGTCACCATGACAATAACGTTCCTGGGGCCAACTCTCTTGACGATTGATCTCGTAATGAACAGAATCTCCAAGCCGTAATGGGTTGGTGTCGGCTGCATGGATCTTGGCTCTTGTTTCCCAGAATGCATGCGTGATTTTAAGCGCTTTCATGCTGAGTTTTTCAAGTCGTTGTGGATTGTGAGTTTAGAGTTTCTTTAAATGTTTTCCATGTCAGCATTGGACAGGTGTGCCATAAGGCCCTGAGGTAATAATTGGAACTCTTTATTGTAGAGAATGTGGTCGTCGAGTGAGAATGTAGAGTCCAAGGTGATTCCAATGATGTTCAAGTGATTTCAGGTGCTGATGGTGGAGCTGGCGATGAGTACATTTTGGGGCACCGGCGACGCCATGGTGAGCCGCTTCCTGGTGCCTTCCTAAAATGTCTCTCAAAATTAGTTTGAATTTGAGAGGAAGCAAAGGGTGAGCCACTTGATCGTGTGGAATTCAGGCACCAACCACTATCGGTGGGGCGAGTGCCAGTTGTTACACCGGTGGTGGCTGCTGTGAGACCAGAGTGGCGGTGGCTGCTGTTGGACTGGCGTTGGAAGTGGCTTCTGGGGGACAGGCGGTGACGGCAGCTGCTGTAGTACTAACTGCGGCTTCTCCCAGACAGGCGGTGGCTGTTGTAGATTTGGCGACGATAGTGGTTTCTGCTGGACCAGCGGCAACTGCTATGAGATTGGGGGGTGGTGGCGGCTGTTGTTAGAATGGCAGCGACTGCGAGGAGACGGCTTCTTCAAAACAAGCTGTAGTGGTGGTGGCTGTTGCAGGACTGGCGGTGGCAGTAGCTGCTGTGGTGCTGATGGCAGATTCTCCAAGACTGGCGACGGCTGCTGTGAGATGAGGGTGGTGGCGGCTGCTGCGGGACTGGCGATGGCTGCTGTGGCGCTGACTTCTTCGAGACATGTGGTGGTGGTGGTATTGGCTGCTGCGGGACTGGCGATGGTTGCTGCGGAACTGGCGGTGACGGTGGTTGCTGTTGGACTGGCAGTGGCTGCTTGGAGATCGGGGTGGTGGCGGATGCTCTGGGACTTGGGGCGGCGGCCGCGGCTGTTGCGTGCCTGGCGTTGCCGGTAGCAGCTGCTGCCGCTGTTTCTGCCGTCGCCCTTGCAGTTGCTCCGGCAGTTGTTCCCGTTGGGGTGGTTGGCCATCTTGAATTTCTGCAGATAAACAAGATGAGGGCGCTCAAGTCCAAACCGCTCGACATTGAGTGAATGAAACCAAAATGGGTCTAAAGTATTAACAAGAAGATTGCTGTACTTCACCATTCCTGTAATGTAAAATGATGCACTGCCAGGGTGTACATTCTCCCCGGGCAGTTCCACGCACGTGGGGTAACATTTCAAAACCATCCTTTACCTTGCGTGCCAGTGAAGAGAGCTGCTGTTCAGTGACGAGGTCCTGGGTCTCCATCGCCGAGTGGGAACGTTTGATGCACAACTTAGACGTCGCCTTGACGTGCTCCAGCGGGCGGTAGCTGTCCGTTGGTTGCGCATTCAATTCTGGGGACCTGAATGCCCGCACCACACATCGCAAACTGCGGTTAACACCACCACTCGCTCCACCGCTGAGCTGTCTGGCCGGACACCCATCAAGCCGCTAAGCTCCAAATTAGTCGGAACAACTCAACTGCCTAGAAAGGAGACACTGCTGCTGATGTTCGCGTAAGACAATATCTGTGCAGTGAGCTGGTCTGGGGGACGATTGTAAGTGGAGGTCAAAGTGGAGGGGAGAGAAGGCGACTTGCCGAATATAGAAGAGCATGTAGGCCTGCTCACTCATCACAGCCTTGGTGTCGACGAGCTGTACGATGGAGTCGTTCATACAGCACCATTTTCCATCGCTGATCTGTGCACAGTTTAAACACAGCTACACTTGGTTACAATGTTTACAAAACCGCACCCAACATTCTCCGTTCATGTAATAACAACACACGATACCCTCTCGGCAACAAGTTCCTCAAGAGCATCACACCAACGTCAGAGCTGCAGAGCGTGCTACGGTTGCTATGATGGTGTTGAAGTTACGGTACGGTCTGCCTGAACATATCACTGCATCGATAACCTTGGACCAATTTAATCAAAATCTTAATTTTTATTTAGACTGGAACAATCTGATGAGCTACGATGCTCTTTTTCACAAATGTCTAGTAGGGGCGGGTCAGAAAGTTACAACAAACAATACATAAACCTATAGGAGTGAAAAGTGTAGGAAAGCTAAGCAAGTCACTAAATACAAATAAATAAAGTAAATACTGTAAGTAGAAATTGCATAAATACATCAAAACGCAAGAACAGTTGCAGGACTGTTTTTATCATTATTTATTTTTATTATGTTTCTATCTCCGTGACTTTACCAGTAGCTGCTGTGGTGCTGATGGCAGCTTCTCCAAGACAAGCGGTGGCTGCTGTGGATCTGGCGATGGCAGTGGTTTCTGTTGGACTGGCTTCGGCTGCTGTCAGATGAGAGTGGTGGCGGCGGCTGCTGTGGGACTGGCGATGGCTGCTGCGGAACTGGCGGTGGCGGTGGTTGCTGTTGGACTGGCACTGGCTGCTTGGAGATCGGGGTGGTGGTGGTGGCGGATGCTCTGGGACTAGCGGCGGCGGCCACGGCTGTTGCGTGCCTGGCGTTGCCGGTAGCAGCTGCTGCTGCCGCTGTTTTTGCTGTCGCCCTTGCAGTTGTTCCCGTTGGGGTGGTTCGCCATCTTGAGTTTCTGCAGATAAACAAGATGAGGGCGCTCAAGTCCAAACCGCTCGACATTGAGTGAATGAAACAAAACTGGTCTAAAGTATTAACAAGAAGATTGCTGTACTTCACCATTCCTGTAATGTAAAATTATGCACTGCCAGGGTGTACATTCTCCCAGTTCCACGCACGTGGGGTAACGTTTCAAAACCATCCTTTACCTTGCGTGCCGGTGAAGAGAGCTGCTGTTCAGTGACGAGGTCCTGGGTCTCCATCGCCGAGTGGGAACGTTTGATGCACAACTTAGACGTCGCCTTGACGTGCTCCAGCGGGCGGTAGCTGTCTGTTGGTTGCGCATTCAATTCTGGGGACCTGAATGCCCGCACCACACATCGCAAACTGCGGTTAACATCACCGCTCGCTCCACCGCTGAGCTGTTTGGCCGGACACTCATCGAGCCGCTAAGCTCCAAATTAGTCGGAACAACTCAACTGCCTAGAAAGGAGACTGCTGCTGCTCGCGTAAGACAATATCTGTGCAGTGAGCTTGTCTGGGGGACGGTTGTAAGTGGAGGTCAAAGTGGAGGGGAGAGAAGGCGACTTACCGAATATAGAAGAGCATGTAGGCCTGCTCACTCATCGCAGCCTTGGTGTCGACGAGCCGCATGATGGAGTCGTTCATCCGGCACCATTTTCCATCGCTGATCTGTGCACCGTTAAAACAAAGCTACACTTGGTTACAATGTTTACAAAACCAAAGAATATGATTTCCTGCAGTCACGAAAGTTTTAAGTAAAAATTTAGTTGCAAGACTGTTTTATTTATTCCTCCCTATTAGAAATTTGTAACATTATGGGCGCATTGCAGATGTGCGTTGTTATTGTTTGATGGTAACGAATGGAATTACCTTATTGTAGCAATAATAATGGCCGCTGTTTGAGTCGGCTCCCTTGTGCACCAGCACCGAGTACAGGGAGTAGATCGCGGGCTCGCCCTGAGATGTTGAGGTGAAGGGTTGCATGTCCAGGTGCTCCGGGTAGGTGATGTTCTACAGGCAGCGCACAGGAGGGGGAGGCAGTGCACAGAGACAAATGTTAGGAGAGGAAACGGCAGGGGTGGTGGGGTGAGCAGCAGAGATGGGCACCATCTCAGTTACACGTCAAAGTGATGTCGTGATGTCTCGCTAATTTGAGCGTTGAAGACGGTGCTCATCTCCTGTTCATAGCCCTGAGCAAGTGGTGGAAATTCTACAGTCACATGACGGGGGGCGAGTCTATCTGTCGGACCTATTCCAACATGGAGAGGCATTTTTTCCCGCGTTGAACTGACAAAGGGCTGTCATTAAGTAATTTAATTCGAACGATGTGGAGGGGCAGAATCGTTACCCGGTTGATCTTGACGCCGTAGAGGTTGTACCGCTTGATGGAGACGGTGAGGACGTTGGGCAGGCGGTGGAGAGCCATCGTCTTCGTCGCTTCCCCCTTGCAGCAGCACCTGCACGACAACAACAACGCCAGACATTGCACGCGTTCCCCAACCGATGAGGGCAACTTTTAAACGACATTTCTTGTAATTTTTTCTTTACTATTATTTTAGTAATTTTTATTATTATTTATAAAATACTTTTTAGTAAAACTAATATTATGTTCTAAACTATTTATCATAATTAATATTCTTCTGTTTATATTATCGTGAGATATATATTTAATCTGCAGACTTTTGAAGCGACAAATGTTTGCAGGGTGTCGAAACACGACGGCCCGCTCACCTTGCACAGGTGTATTCATCCAGAATCTCCTCGTTGAAAAACTCCCCAAACGCCTCCACCAGATGCGATGAGTTCTGTTGCCCAACAGAGTGAAAGGCAAATGAAGACCCTTAAGAAGCATTCCATAAACATTGTATTGTGACGGCAACTCCGAAAATCCGCATCTTGTATTAAATCGTACGACCGCAATAAACGAGATGATGCACGCTACTGGCAGTGTGTTTGGATGTTAAGTGGCTGATCGATGTGTCTGCGTGATGTATGTTGGCACAGAAGGGGGCACAGATAGTACATCAGCCAGTCATCTCATTCAGTCAATCCATGGCACCTGGGTCTGTCCCGTGACCTGCCAGCAGGCGTTCGACACTTCACATGGCCTTAAAGTGCACTCAGCCTAGCACAAGTGCCATGGTGACATCATCGCCATTTAGTGGCGAATGGCGGTTGTTGTTGATGTGTGCATGTTGAACCTCCTTCGCACCGTATGTACATGTATAACTGTTAAGAAATGGTTTTCTCATTGCTTACATTAATATAGAGTGCGATGTCCAGGCATGTGTCGTAGGTGTTGGAGTCATTGCAGCACTGCATGCACTCCACTGCAAAGCAAACACACATTAGGGAGGGACGTCACATGTGTCTTAGTCAAACTAAATGCACGCTCCCCACTGACATAGGTAATCGCTACTTTTCACCAACTGGTAAAAGGTTATTCCGTGTGGCACGTGTGTGAGTGTAAATGCTGCAACGCGAGCAGGTCTACACTGTGATGGTGCACTTACTGTTCGCGGTTAACAAGTTTCTAGAGGAGTGCGCAAAACTTATGTGGTGCCACAGCGACGGGGCCGCTCTGCCGAGCCAGGGAGCCGCCCGGCTTCCCCCACCGCACTGCCCCCATCACCCGCCCCACATAAGCACACACCCGCACGCATCCCCCCCCCCCCCCCCATAGAGCTGGAAGGGAAGGTTACCTGATCGACCGGTTTTTATCCGAGAGACCCTTATCGGGATTAATTCTCACGGTTTCCGGCGATCAGGGAATTGGATGACCTCCCCCGTGCTACGTGGTACCGCGGCGCTGCTGCCGGCCTTAATATGGTGTGGTCGCGGCGTGGGGCATTCGGCCACCGCGGTTGAGGCGCATTTCCCCCCACACACACCCCCACGAGTCGACGGGGCAAGCACGGGAGGCACGAGACAGCATGAATAGCGGGGTCACAGGGGCTGTTGCGCATAGTCATGGAGGGTTGGGATAATTGCGCTTGAGCGCGCAGGCCCTATTGTTAGGGAGGGTAAGGGATTAATTAGGATTTACGCCTTGCACGCAGCACACTGATTAGCATATCAACAGCGCCTGGGGACTGCCGTGCGCGGGCTTGGGGTGCACGAGCCCATTGTTCAGCGCAGCATCCCCTTTGGAGGTAGGGAGGATAAATAGAGGGGCGCAGAGGGAAAATAGCGCCCTTCTCTCCAGGCCAGCGGACCAGCAGGACTTCCAGCCAGCGACCCGGACGTCCGTGCGACGCATCGAGGTACGCTGTTAGCGCAGAGAGCAGCGAACCTCCGCGGGCACCAAACAGTGAGTGGGGAGGTGAAGTAGGGTATCGTAAGCCGATAAATAGGGAATAGGTACAGGTTTAGTGGAATAGGCCAGCCTCGTCGACTCACTGATTACACATCAATTCGCAGGTAGCATATAATAAATCATTAATAGCGAAGCGTGGTCTCGCGTGATCTTGTCGTGCGGTGTGAGCGTGTGGGTGCGCTGTGTGCACCGTGGTTCGCCACGTGAGTGAGCGCTGCGCGGAGCTGAGCGCGCGGGTTGCGTGTGGGAACGCGTGTGGTACTGTGTGTGCGTAAGCTCGCGGCGTGCGTAATAGGCGTACCCCAGGTGCGCGATCATAACGCAAGCGGCCAGCAGACGGCGAGCGCTGCGCAGAGCGGCGCAAGAGTGGGTGTCGCGTGTGTTCACTCCGTGTGTGATACAGGTGCGCGATCATAACTTGCGTAGTTGGTGTGGAGTTGGAGTGCACGGAGCGGCGTGTGTGTGTGTGTGCATACGTTCGTTACATGTCGGATACGGATGCGCATTGGTAACGTGCCGCACAGGGCTATACTGCGAGCACGGCGTTTGATTGACGATGATGTGCGCACGTATGCTCGCAGCGTGGGAGCGCGGCGCGAGGCTGTAACAGTAGGGGCGTCGCATTCGAATGCCGGCGAAACCGTAGCGGGTAATAGGGAGGTGGGGTAACGTAAACGGAATAGGGGATGCAGGCGGGAGGGACCCCGGGGGCCAACGGCCCCCACAAATTGGTGTCGGAAGCGGTACGGACCCCCGCGTTACCTCACGCTAAAATAAGACTAATATTTACCGGCCGGGGGGCCCCTTCGTGGAAGGCATTCGCCCGCAATCTCTTAGGGGCCAAGGAAATTAATGGATGGACGGACGCGCAGGCAGTACGTCAACTTAATATGAATCTTGATGGGCGGGCAGCCGATTTTGTAGAAGCGTTACCCGCGAGCGCACAGACACAGCTAGAGGAGCTGATGCGCCGACTCGATCAGCGTTTCGGCACGCGTGACGAGGAGGAAGCAAAATCGGCCTTAGAGGCGCGCCGTCGCCAACCTGGCGAAGATCTACGTGATTACGCCGAGGATGTGCGCGAGTTAACAAAGATCGCACGCCCGGGGTACGCAACTGATGTTATTGAGGAACTGGCCGCCGAGAAAATCCAGCGGTACCTGTCTCGCACGGCGTGGTGGCAGCCAGACATGAGCTGCCCACGTCTTCCCTTTAACGCCCTTGTCGAGCGCGCACGTAAGTGTGAAAGAATTCACAGCGAACGCGTGCAGCTCCGGGGGCTGGGACGAGAGCGCGTCATTGCGAGCCTGCTCTCGGAAGACGAGGAGGAGGAACAGGAGCTCGCGAGGACGGTAAGGGGCCGGGAAAGAGAGCCTCCAGTGTCCCGCGAGACAACCCCGGGATGGGTTGCCGGTATACAAACGGGTATAAAGGATGTCTCCGGCCAGGTAACCCAGGTACGCGAGGAAACGAATACAAATATGACCCAACTGCAATCCTCCGTTGAGACCATCCGATCCGAGATGGGGGAACTAGACTCCACGGTAGGAGGGCTAACTGGAAGGATAGCGCGACTAGAAGCAGAGTATGAGCAGCAGCGCACTGGGGGAGGAGGGAGTGGGCAGAGAGCCCACTACGGAGCCGCCACCCCTCCCCGGGCATGTTATATGTGCGATCGCCGAGGGCATCTAGTGAGGGACTGTCCTCAGGTCGCCCGAGCTAGACAAGAGCTAAGGTCAAACACTAAGGCCCCCCTAGAGAGGGGACCACCGGGGGGTGAAATCGACGTAGCCCCGACACAAACAAGCTGTGAGAATAATGGCGAGCGAGTGATCTCCACACAGGTTCCAGCAACAACGCCCACAGAAACGGTGACTCCCGGCGACTGGCTGCGGGAGCTGGTGGCGGGGATCACGGGGGCCACGTCGCTGGTGGAAGGGGAGGTAAACGGAGTGCGTACCCGAATCCTGCTGGACACGGGGGCGGTGGCCTCGCTCGTGAGCGCAGCGCACTGCAGCGCGATCGGGGTCGACGTGCGTCACCTGCAGGCCCCGGACCGCGCGCTGCACACTGCGAGCGGAGCCGGAATGGGGCTGCTGGGGAGAGCCACCCTAGAAGTCCGCATAGGCAGCCAGGTGTGCACGCAGGAGTTCTACGTGTCGAGTGCGTTGTGTCACGAGTGTATCGCAGGCACCGACCTCCTAGAACGGTTGGGACTCAACGTGCAACCCCGCCAGCGATGCTCCACCATGGAGAGCAACGGCGAGCGGATACCGTTCCTGGGACGAGAACCAACCCGCCGCCGCTTTGCACCTGTAGCCGCTATCCTGGCGACGGCAGTCACCATCGGCCCGCTCACCGAGATGCTGGTGCCGGTGGCAACATCCCCCACCGACCCCGCGCTCCGACCATCAGGGGAGGTAATGCTAACTCCTCACCCGGAGTTGGCAAAACGGTATGGGGTTGTGGGATCCGCCACGTTGGTAAACGCAGATGGGGACCGATTGTTTATGCGGATGTTTAACCCCCACAATACCCCAGCGATACTGCGACGGCGCACCCCGATAGCCACAGTACACCCCCTGCACGCACGCCACTCTAACGACTCGGTGTTCGCACTCTGGGCTGAGGACCCCGGTCGTCCTGAGGGTGAGCAGGACCTGGCCTGGCGAGTCGGCCCGACTCCCCGAGCCGAGGTCGTTCCCCTGCTCGACGCGTTACATGTACCATGGGCGGACTTACCTAAGGGAGAGGCCGATCGGCTGCGCGAGTTACTGCGGGAGTATGCCGACGTGTTCAGCGAACACGACTCGGACGTGGGTCGGACCGACCTTGTTAAGCACCAAATTGACACCGGTGCAGCCCGACCCATCAAACTCCCTGCGTACCGAGTGGGCGCACCCGAACGCACCCAGATCAAGGAGGCGGTTGGGGACATGCTTCGCGATAACATAATTCAGCCCTCGGCGAGCCCCTGGTCAGCCCCAGTGGTACTAGTAACGAAAAAGGATGGGTCAACCCGGTTCTGCGTCGATTACCGTAAACTAAATGCAGTCACGCTCGGCGATGCCTTCCCCATACCCCGCATCGACGACACCTTCGACAGCCTCGCCGGAGCGCGATATTTTTCCACCCTCGATCTCGCGTCCGGGTACTGGCAGGTGGAGATGGCGGAGGAGGATCGGCCGAAAACCGCATTCACCACCCCGATGGGCCTGTTTGAGTTTCGAGTGTTGCCGTTCGGACTCACTAACGCGCCCGCGACGTTCCAGCGGTTGATGGAGTTGGTGATGCGGGGCTTGCAGTGGGAACAGTGCCTGATTTACTTGGACGATGTGATAGTGTTCAGTAGATCTTTGTCTGAGCATTGGTCCAGGCTTCGCGAGGTGTTCCAGCGACTGCGAGCGGCTCATCTCAAGCTCAAGCCACGTAAGTGTTACATCGCACAACGCGAGGTGGGGTACCTCGGGCATCGCGTCAGCGAGGCAGGCGTGCGCACCGATCCGGAGAAGGTACGCGCCGTAGTGGAGTGGCCACGGCCAAGGAATCTGACGGAGACCAGATCATTTTTGGGGCTCGCCACCTATTATCGTCGATTTGTAAAGGGATTCAGCGAGATTGCACGCCCTCTCACCCAACTCACCTCCCCTAAGCACCCCTACCAGTGGACGGGGGCCTGCCAGACGGCCTTCACCACTCTCAAAGATCACCTCACCCACGCCCCCACCCTCGCTTTCCCCGATTTTACCACCGATTTTATTTTGGACACCGACGCCTGCAGCAGCGGGCTGGGCGCGGTGTTGTCACAGGTACAGGATGGAACGGAACGAGTCATCGCGTACGCCAGCCGGACCTTGAGTGGGGCCGAGCTGAACTATTGCGTGACCCGCCAAGAGTTGTACGCCGTGATTTTCGCATGCAAACAGTTCCGGCCGTATTTGTACGGCAGGAGATGTCGCGTCCGCACTGACCATTATGCTCTGCAGTTTCTTCTTACATTCAAGGAGCCGCGGGGGCAGATGGCCCGGTGGTTGGCGCAGTTGCAGGAGTACAACCTGCAAATCGAGTATCGGGCTGGCCGGACGCATGCAAACGCGGACGCCTTGTCGAGGCGACCCACGGTGTACGCCGAGACGAGGGCGGAGGAGGCCTGCCCGTGTTTCACGGGGGGACGCTGCCGGCAGGCAACGGACCCCCGAGAGGCCGCGGCCACTGACCCCCCCCCAGCGAGAGAGAGTGCAGTGTGCGCCACGGAAACCCTCTCAGGTGGCACTGAGGATCCCGTCGACCGCCCGGCAAGCGCGGGACCCGCGGCTCGGGACCCGATTGGACGGATCCAGGAGGACGTCGGCTGCGCCTTCCCGGGCCTAAACGACGAGCAGCTGAGACAGACCCAGCAGCGAGATCCGGATCTGGCGGCAGTGGAGGCGGCACTGCGGGAGGAAAAGAGCGCCCTACCAGGACCCTGGAGCGGTTTGTATGCCCGGTTGTGTGTGCGGAACGGAGTGGTATGGGAGTTAACCGAGGCCGGCCAGCCGGGGTGCATCTGTGTTCCTGCCCAGGTGCGACCCCAGCTGCTACGGCTGGTGCATGACCACCCACTCGGGGGCCACGATGGGGAACGACGTACTCGAGAGACCCTGCGTCGCCAGTATCTCTGGCCCAAATTGGCACAAGACGTGGCGGCCTGGGTACAGGGCTGCCGCGCCTGTCAGCAGTGCGGGCCGAAACCGGCACGATACCAGGTACCCCTAAGGCCGTTCCGCGTCAGCCGCACGAATCAGCTGGTTGGGATCGACCTACAGGGGCCATTCCCGCGATCCCATCGAGGCAACCGATATATCCTAGTCGCAGTAGAGTATTTCACCCGCTACCCCGTGGCAGTGGCCATCCCTGATAAAACGGCCTTGGTGGTGGCCCGGGCATTTGTGGAACACTACGTACTTAAGCACGGGATCCCAGAACGAGTCCTCACCGACCAGGGTAGCGAGTTCGAGGCCGAGTTGTTCCAGGCACTGTGCCGAGAGTTCGGAATCCAGAAGGACCGAACCACAGCGTACCACCCCCAGGCGAACGGGATGGTGGAGCGCATGAATCAGACCTTATCGGGGAAACTCAAACGTATGGCGGCCGCAAATCAACGGGATTGGGATGAACACCTCCCCTACGCCCTTTTCGCCTACGCCACCACCGTACACACGTCGACGGGACAAACCCCGTTTTTAATGATGTTCGGCCGTGAGTCTCGTTTACCCGCAGATCTGCTATTCGGCGTCCCTTCCCCCCAGCCGGAGGAGGGAAGCCGCCCCGTGGAACACCTGTTGGAGACCCTACGAGAAGCCCGAGGCCGAGCATACCCGCAAGGGGAAGCCGCGCATCGGCGGCAGGAACAGGGCACCCGACCCCGCATGGAACCCCCCTTATTCCTGACAGGTGCTAAGGTGTGGCTACACACCCCTCGCGTCGGGGCCGGGCAGGTGGGGAAACTGACGACCTACTGGCGGGGACCCTGGACCGTGGTGCGACAGATCTCCCCCTGGACGGTACTCATTGATGGCGGGGAGAGGGGTCGAGAGACGGTGGTCAATGTCCGCCGCTTAAAACCGTGGAAAGCGGCCCCGGCGAGAGAGAACCCCGTCACCCGAAGGCCCCGAAACCCCGGAGTACCCGCATCCCCCGTGCCCGGGGGCCTCGCGCAGTATATGGGCCCCACGGAGCCCAGGGCTCCGAGGGGCCCCGGGCGGGGCCGGGGGCGACGAGGACGGCGACCCTTAAACCCCACCGCCTCTGAGTTTGTTCCCCAGCCCGCAGGTGCCAGGGGCCGAGGGGAGCCGTTGGAATGGAGGAGGAGACCACCGCCGGAGCCCCAGGAGACGGAGCCGCCACCCCCGAGGCCAGCCACAAGGGCCGGGCGAATCCCGCGGACCCCGCGGCGATACCTCGTGGGGGCAACCCAGGCGAGGTGCTCAAGTCAACCCGGGACGGGGACTGGCACCCCGGGGGGCTATGTGGTGCCACAGCGACGGGGCCGCTCTGCCGAGCCAGGGAGCCGCCCGGCTTCCCCCACCGCACTGCCCCCATCACCCGCCCCACATAAGCACACACCCGCACGCATCCCCCCCCCCCCCCCCCCATAGAGCTGGAAGGGAAGGTTACCTGATCGACCGGTTTTTATCCGAGAGACCCTTATCGGGATTAATTCTCACGGTTTCCGGCGATCAGGGAATTGGATGACCTCCCCCGTGCTACGTGGTACCGCGGCGCTGCTGCCGGCCTTAATATGGTGTGGTCGCGGCGTGGGGCATTCGGCCACCGCGGTTGAGGCGCATTTCCCCCCACACACACCCCCACGAGTCGACGGGGCAAGCACGGGAGGCACGAGACAGCATGAATAGCGGGGTCACAGGGGCTGTTGCGCATAGTCATGGAGGGTTGGGATAATTGCGCTTGAGCGCGCAGGCCCTATTGTTAGGGAGGGTAAGGGATTAATTAGGATTTACGCCTTGCACGCAGCACACTGATTAGCATATCAACAGCGCCTGGGGACTGCCGTGCGCGGGCTTGGGGTGCACGAGCCCATTGTTCAGCGCAGCATCCCCTTTGGAGGTAGGGAGGATAAATAGAGGGGCGCAGAGGGAAAATAGCGCCCTTCTCTCCAGGCCAGCGGACCAGCAGGACTTCCAGCCAGCGACCCGGACGTCCGTGCGACGCATCGAGGTACGCTGTTAGCGCAGAGAGCAGCGAACCTCCGCGGGCACCAAACAGTGAGTGGGGAGGTGAAGTAGGGTATCGTAAGCCGATAAATAGGGAATAGGTACAGGTTTAGTGGAATAGGCCAGCCTCGTCGACTCACTGATTACACATCAATTCGCAGGTAGCATATAATAAATCATTAATAGCGAAGCGTGGTCTCGCGTGATCTTGTCGTGCGGTGTGAGCGTGTGGGTGCGCTGTGTGCACCGTGGTTCGCCACGTGAGTGAGCGCTGCGCGGAGCTGAGCGCGCGGGTTGCGTGTGGGAACGCGTGTGGTACTGTGTGTGCGTAAGCTCGCGGCGTGCGTAATAGGCGTACCCCAGGTGCGCGATCATAACGCAAGCGGCCAGCAGACGGCGAGCGCTGCGCAGAGCGGCGCAAGAGTGGGTGTCGCGTGTGTTCACTCCGTGTGTGATACAGGTGCGCGATCATAACTTGCGTAGTTGGTGTGGAGTTGGAGTGCACGGAGCGGCGTGTGTGTGTGTGTGCATACGTTCGTTACATGTCGGATACGGATGCGCATTGGTAACGTGCCGCACAGGGCTATACTGCGAGCACGGCGTTTGATTGACGATGATGTGCGCACGTATGCTCGCAGCGTGGGAGCGCGGCGCGAGGCTGTAACAGTAGGGGCGTCGCATTCGAATGCCGGCGAAACCGTAGCGGGTAATAGGGAGGTGGGGTAACGTAAACGGAATAGGGGATGCAGGCGGGAGGGACCCCGGGGGCCAACGGCCCCCACACTTACCACGTGAACGAAGGTAACCCCCGAAGATCTGGTAAATGAGGGTGGTAGCCTCCGTGTATCTGTCCAGCCTGCCAATCACAGACAACGACACCACACGGTGGTTACAGCAGCAGTAGCACCTTTACCGGATGCACACGCATGTGTGAAAGTTACACCATTGCCCGAGCTATCGATTCACTCTCTCCCTTCAGCACTGCAACGCGTGCTCTGTAGCAACCAAACGTGGTAGCGTCTGCACAGGGCAGCCACCTTCACGGCACAGCCACAGAGCTGGGGGCAGGCTGGCAGCCATCACGCGGTGCTGTTGCCCGGCAGTTTTGTTGTGCCCAGCGTGCCATGTGCTGCCCGTTAACACGAGGAATGATGTGAAGGGGCCACCGACCTCGAGAAATGTATCCCCCGGTATTTATAGGCAACGTGAAATGCGCCAACAAAAGATGGCCCACGTCAGGGCCAAGGTCAAAGAACCGTGGTGTCAGAAGGGCCGGTCATCTGCATCTCCCAGGTTTTCACACAAAAGTGTGAGTAGCTTTTCACAGACGTTGAAGTACAATCGTGCAGAAAACCAAGAAGAAGCCGTGAGGTACCAAACTGCAGAACGACTGCCGCATGTTGACTGGCGCGCAGTACTCACTCGCTGTGGCCATAGAGGCATGAGGCTTGCATGGCATCGACCACGTATCGCAGAAACTCGTGGGCATCTTCCTGTCTCCCAATGCGCAGGTGTTTGGCGATGCCTGCAGAGAAATGGACATGGGGACAAAGTGACAGGTACAGGATCTGATGACATCCTTCAAGAGCTCCCCAACAGTCATTTCAAAAGGAGCGGTGCAAAGGATTTGGAACACAGACGGCGAAGGATCGCGCCGATTACTTAGTATTGGGACTCACGCGTGATGTTGTTAGTGATGACGCTGGGTGTCAGAACTGTCTGCGAGTTGTTGAACGTGCTGACGACGTGACACTCCATGACGCACATCAGGCAAAAGTCGCTCCGTTGGCCTGCGAACGAGGGCACAGGTGGCACAATCCGTCAGCGCACGCCACTCGCACTCAGCCCAGCTGGGGAGTAACAACAAATGCGAGGAAACCTGGCACCAGCAACAATCGCAATTAATGTTGCGTCTAACTACCAATTGCATCACAAGATGCTTTATAAGCCCAAGTTGAATCTGTGCAGCCTATTAAAACATGTTCGCCACGTGTGCACGTGTTTATGAAAAACACAATACTGATTTACTAATTTATACTGGAGGAATCCGATGAGCTATGGAGCTCTTTTTTGCAGATGTCCAATAATGTTACGGGGTGAAAAGGTTACAACAACAAACAATACATAAACACAATAGGAGTGCAAAATATAGGCAAGGCAAACAAACCACTTAAAAACATACACAAATTAAACTATGTTTTTATTCTACCAGGTAAAGCCGACTGAGCTATTAGCTTCTTCAAAAGCGATCTGACCACGAATGATAGTTCAACGAAGTAGTTTATCAAGTGTGAAATTCACATCAGCCAAAATAACCGTGATAATAACCTAGCCCATGGGTAAACGAGAGTGCCAGGGGGGAGGGTACTTACAGGTGCTGCAGTGCTCTTGCAGCAGCAGGTAGTTGGCGAGCGGCGGCGTGTAGGCGAGGCACTGCAGCGTGGCGTTGAGGAAGCAGGTGTTCCCCAGGTTGCGCAGGCCGGCACCCTTGCCCACGTCGCTCTCCCACCGGAGGTTCAGCCGCTCCGTCGCAAACAGCGAGAGCCGTGCCGCTGGAATGCCGTCGTCGTCCTCTGCACAAAGGGTACGGTGGTGGCGAAAGCCGGCGTCATCGCAGAGCGCTGCACTGCCGATGGGGCTGGCGTGGATATTCAGTGGCCCCAGCCAGCACCCGTACTGCTACTCTTAACCAGAAATATTTTTCTCCACATTTAAGTGTCAAGCTAAAGTTCGCGAAAAATGTGATGCGCCTGTCACGTTGACTGATAGGTGTTTTGAGCTCCTCGTGTTACTCTTGAATGGCAAAAGTTGTGGTGGCACAGCGGCCTTGCTTTGGTGGCTACCACCCTACCGAGAGGTCACGAGGTTGTGTAATTGCACACTCACCTTGGGGTGCAGGCAGCACCGGCACGCTGATGTTCTCTGTGGCTGGTACAGGGGAGGGCTCCATCCGGCCATGGGGAAGGCAGCAGGGTTGCGTGCAGAGCCACTCGTCGGCCGCCGGCAGCACCTCGTTGGACGAGGTGGGGGCCAAGACCGTGAGGTCGTTGCCGGACGAGGTGCCCTCTGCTCCGCACGCCACAGTCGTGGTTGTGTCCTGCCACAGCAACGCAGTCAACACATCCACAATTACTCCTCCCATCTGGACTGGGATCCCAACACACGTGGAACTGTTTTATCACCAAAATAAATCCAAATTTAGTCCATGAACCGATGGGCAATCCGCATCAAATGTCTCAGAAATATATACATACAGAATCTATTTTTCACATTATACATGGTGGCCCAATGTTAGGACAGAGGGATATTTCCTTTATCGTGCCACTGACATTACAACGTTTGAATTTTGTATTCTTGAAGTTAAAAGTGTATCTATTATCATTATTACTATCTATAACAAAATAATCCTGTTATTTGTTCAAATAAACATAATAACTCCATGTGTCCTGACTTGTCGGCCAGCCTCTATAGGCGACGTTATGAAAGGGACAACAGCTATTAATGTGCTCTGCAGAAGGGCAATTGCCTGAAACGTCGCCTATCATTATTTTGTAAGGACCCCACCCCCCCCGTGCACTCCCAGCGTTGTGATTGGCTGAGTGGCGCCAGCGGGCCCCGCCCCGCCCGCCACCCGGGGCCCCGCCCCCTCACCTGAGGCTCCGCCCCCAGACGCGGCCCCGCCGCCGCCTGCGCGGCTCCCGTCAGCTCCGGCACGGCGACCCGCGCCGCGCCTCGGGCTTCATCCGGGGAGGGGGTCCCGGGCACAGCCCCGCGGGATCCCTCGCGGGGGTCATCATCTGCAAGAAGAAGAAGCACAGCGATCACATTTTGTACTTGGGACAAACACACGGCTCTACATTTTCCACGAAAGTTTAACATGGCACTGTTCAGTAGCCCCAACCAGCAGCACCCGTGCTGCTACTCTTGACCAGAAAGATGTTGCTCCACATTAAAGTTTAAATCTCAATGTAGCGAAAAATATGATGCGCCTGTCACGTTGACTGATAGGTGTTTTGAGCTCCTCGTGTTACTCGTGAACGGCAACAGCAGTGGCTCCAAAGCGGCCCATGCATTGGTGGCCGCCACCCTAATGAGAGGCCACGAGGTCGCGAGGTCGCGTGGTCGCACACTCACCTTGGGGTGCAGGCAGCACAGACACGCTGATGTTTTCTCGTGCTGTGGCTGGCACCGGGGAGGGTTCCGGCAGGCCATGGGGAAGGCAGCTGGGTTGGGAGCAGAGCCTCTCGTCAGCCGCCGCCAGCACCTCGTTGGACGAGGTGGGGGCCAAGACCGTGAGGTCGTTGCCGGACGAGGTACCCTCTGCTCCGCACGCCACAGTCGTGGTTGGGTCCTGCCACAGCAACGCAGTCAACACATCCACAATTACTCCTCCCATCTTCACTTGGATCCCAACACACGTGGGACTATTTTATCACCAAAAGAAATACAATTTGAGTCCACGACCCGATGGACAACCTGCATCAAATGTCTCAAATATATAAACATAATCTATTTTTAAAGGAACCCCAAACTCACTTTAACTCGCCAAATAGTCTATGAAGAAGAGGCCATTGACTAAAGACGAACGAGTTCAGTTCGTCGTTACGTATGCAAAAGAAGGCAGCTGTAAACTTTTTAAAGATATTAACTTAATTTTAAAAGATATTTCGTGCATTAATCTTGAACTAAATAACAATCTGTTATTTGTTAACACAATTATAACCCGATGTGTCCTGATTTTTGGGCCAGCCTCTTATTAGCGACGTCATGAAGGACTGTGTCGTGCTCTGAAGCAGGGCCAGTGCCTGAAACGTCATCTGTTATATATTTAATCATACAGTATACATTTCGATTTAAAGCTTTCGTGACTGCAGGGATTCATGTTTTTGGTTCTTTACATTAATTACAGATAATAATAATGTGTAATTAATGTATACTGTATGGTAAAGTCACGTAGAAGGGAAGTAATAAAATAATAAAAATAAAACAAAATAATTCTCACGACGTTTCGGCCACAACGCAAGCAGCCGTCCTCAGGTGAAGAACAGGTCTGTCGAGAAGACAGAGTCTGAATGACAACCCCAGGCTTGGAGCGTCTTTTTAAGCTGGGTTGGAGGGGGGGAAGAGCGCCTTGACAAAATAGTTTGCATATCAAGAGGAATTTAGCATATATATAAGCTGGGTTGGAGGTGGAAGAAGAGCGCCTTGACATTCCCTCCCTTTGTTAATGCTACCCCCTACCCGCTCCTTTTGATGCTGCTAATCCTGCATAATGCACGGGCATAATATGACTTTGAAACCCCCCAGCCCACCTCCTACGCATTTCCCATAAATATGCTAAATTCCTCTTGATATGCAAATTATTTTGTCAAGGCGCTCTTCCCCCCCTCCAACCCAGCTTAAAAAGACGCTCCAAGCCTGGGGTTGTCATTCAGACTCTGTCTTCTCGACAGACCTGTTCTTCACCTGAGGACGGCTGCTTGCGTTGTGGCTGAAACGTCGTGAGAAGTATTTTATTATGTTTTATTATTTTATTACTTCCCTTCTACGTGAATTTACCATACAGTATACATTAATTACACATTATTATACAGGTTGGCCCAAAAGTTAAGACACGGGGTTATTTAATTTATCTTGGCACTTACATTACAACGTTTTCATTATTTATTTTAAAAGTTAACTTTATTCTCAAAGTTTCGGTGACATGTGCCTAACGCCTGACACTCTGCATGCTGCGTGTAACACTGACTCGGCTCGGTGGAGTTCCATGCAATTCTCAAGATTTTTTTTTCTTCGAAGGCTTGGATTAAAATTGTGACTAATTATTCGTTTGTTGTGAGACGAAGAATCAATGTTCTCCCTAAATATCCCCTGTGTTTGTATTTTATCTTTGCGTTTTGACACCCTCTATTACTGAATAATAAATAAACTATTCAGTTAATTTGTGCGTGATAATAGTTTTTTTTTACTTCGAATAGAAATTGAAATAAAGGAGCAGAATCTGCTTTGAATTTGAACTCAGTGCAGTTTCACTTTGATGACTTTTGCTTGCACTTACGGTGAACATTTGTTAAAATGAGTGAACACCGACCTTTCCCCTTGCGATCAATAATCAATATTCACTTTTTTAAAATTCACATCAATTCAGAATCCAGTAAGTTATTGTAACTGAACAGGGGCGTCCACCCGTCCATGAAGGCGAATGAGGCGGCCGCCTAGGGCCCCAAGTTAAGTGGGGCGCCAAAAATTCGAGCAAAACACATTCCTGCGGAGGGAGCTGGTGGTAACGGTCAATGGCCAGGGTCAACGGCGGCGTGGTGTATTCCGCAAATATGCCCGACTGTGAGGGCAGGCACAAGCCGGTGTGAGTAGGTTAAACGTTGATACAGGTTGGAACAACAGGTTCCACACTGCCCACCAGGGATTATTTGTCTGTCGTGCATCAGAATGCAGCCCACCCATGCCCCCCCCCACCGACCGCCGAGCAAGGCCACGATTGGTTGAGGATGTCGGGGAGGGTGGGGGGAAGGTAAACACGCCCAATCATCCAACTTCCCACCCCCCCAAAACGCCGAACGGGGCGGCCACTGGTAGAGGTGGGGTGTAAACACTCCCACTCATGCAATCCCCTCCTTACAGAACACCGAGCAACGCCGCGATTGGTTGACGATGTCAGGGAGGGTGGGGGGGAAGGGTAAACATGCCCACTCATCCAACTGCCCCCCCCCCGAACGCCGCGCTGAGTGTGTGAGTCTGAGAGTGTGAGAGTGTGTGTGTGTGAGTCTGAGAGTGTGTGTTTGTGTGAGTCTGAGAGTGTGAAAGTAAGTGTGTGTTTGAGTCTGAGAGTGTGAGAGTGAGTTTGTGTCTGTTAGTCTGAGTGTGAGAGTGAGTGTATGTGTGTGTGAGTCTGAGAGAGTGAGAGTGAGTCTGAGAGTGTAAGGGTGAGTGTGTGTGTGAGTCTGAGAGTGTGTGTGAGTCTGAGAGTGTGAGATGTCAGTGTCTGTGTGCGTCTGAGCGTGAGTGTATGTGTGTGTGAGTCTGAGAGTGTGAGAGTGTGTGTGTGAGTCTGAGAGTGTGTGTGAGTCTGAGAGTGTGAAAGTGAGTGTATGTGTGTGTGAGTCTGAGAGTGTGAAAGTAAGTGTGTGTTTGAGTCTGAGAGTGTGAGAGTGAGTGTGTGTCTGTTAGTCTGAGTGTGAGAGTAAGTGTATGTGTGTGAGTCTGAGAGTGAATCTGAGAGTGTAAGGGTGAGTGTGTGTGAGTCTGAGAGTGTGAGAGTGAGTGTATGTGTGTGTGAGTCTTAGTTACCTAGAGTGTTATACAGGCAGGAACAACAGGTTCCACACTGCCCACCAGGGGTTATTTGTCTGTCTGTCGTGCATATCCGGAATTCTGCCCACCCATGCACCTCCCCGAGGCCTCGGCAAGGTAAGGTAACAGTTATAAAGTAAAAACGAGCCTACCTTTACCCTACCTTTTACCTTACCACAATACAATCACTCTACCCTTACATTTTACCCTTTAGCAGGTAAGGTAAAAAGTAACGAGCCTACCTTTTACCCTTACCCCATACAAATTACCCGATTACAGGGTAATTACTAGGGTACTACACATGAAAAAGGTTTATAACGGTAAATGCTAGATAGCGCGCTTTATTCATATAAAGTACTCTCGATGATTCCAATTTTACACGCTTGTTCTTGTAATTGTTGTCGTTGTCGTCGTTGTCATCGCTGTCGTATCCTCAAATCTTGTAACTCAATTTTAACCCACTTCCTAATGTGGTATCGACTGCACACTTGGTATACTTATGGCATACTGATGACAATACTATATTCTATCATAAAAAAAAATTACATTATTTTTTATGTTATGTTTCGGCTTAGGTCTAATAGTCCACGCTCAACTGACGTTGGCTGTAAATCACCACGGTCCCTTACGTTATGGCAAGCTTCGGGGCCACTTCCTGGAGTCGTGGAGTTCTGTTATTACTCGTAGATTTAATGAAAGCGTGTTTAAAAAAAGTATTTTTATATTACTTATTAAATGGAGGCCATGGACTGCGCCACGGAGCTTTTATCGGTAAACAAGGTACCGTATTTACCGTTTAATACTTCGCGCTACCTTTACCCTACCGGGTAATTCTTCCGAGCTACCTTTACCCTACCCTTGACCTTACCCCTTGGCATGTTGACACCTTTACCCTTTTACACGGTAAAAAGGGTAAATTACCTTACCTTGCTGACGCCTACTCCCCACCGAACACCGAGCTACGCCGCGATTGGTTGGCGATGTCGGGGAGGGTGGGGGGGAATGGTAAACACGCCCACTCATCCAACTGCCACCCCCCCCTGAACGGCGCGCTGTCCAACCAAGTTCCTACCTGCCCACTCCGAAGGAACGTGTTAAGGGCACCACGGGGTGAGCAGCCCCTCCCCACCCAGCCCCACCCCTCCCACCTCCCACCCTCCCTACCTAGCCCCACCCTCGCCACCCAGCCCCTCCCTCCGAACCCAGCTCCTCCCTGCACGACGGACGGACAAAATAATCCCCTGTGGGCTGGTGTAACCAGGAGGTTACTACCAGTAAAAATACAAATAAAATAACGACGATGTCATTATTTCAATTCCTGTGCGCATACAGCGGGAATATGAATTACAATTCACTTCTCAACATTCCTGAGAATGTATTGGTTGGACAGACGGGCGAACGGACAGACCGAATCATTATTCCTCTGTTTAAAAAAAATCCGCTTAAAACATTAAGTTATCATCATACCTAAAATCGGGGGATAATGTTTCCCAGTTTACCAGAAACCTCAGCCTGGATCTGGCCTTGGGGTTTGGGGCGCCCATTGGGTGGTTGGCCGAGGGCGTTGCCAGTTGCTGGCAGCAGCTGCTCTAGGGCCGCTCCTCTCACTGAGTGCAAATTCATTTTGGTAAAAGCGATTTTCTGCTCACGTTTTGAGCGAAAATTGGTGAACACAACGACGCGTCCTTCCGGGTTATAAACAGCTCATTTTTTAGTATTCACATAAATAGGGAATCCAGTAAGTCAATACATAAAATAATAATGTAATAATTACCACAACAATTGCGCATTTGCAACAAACATAAATCAAGAACTGCGTGTTTACATTGTTTCATTCACTCTCACAGGTGAGAAAAAAATAAAAGTTTGCAAAACTAATTTTCGATTGATACTTTTCGTTTACTTTCTTCCCGACAGAAAGGAAACTCCAACAGCTATTAGAATGATGAAGGTGATTTACAATTTTTCATTCTTTATTTTCAGGTTTGTTATACATTACTCTCGTAGAAGATAAAATTACATTCGGTACGTCACATTCCGTAATTTTGAGTTCATTCAGATGAATCCAGAAGAGTCGCAGACGAAAGAAGACGTCGATTAAACGGAGGAAGACGGCAGAGGTGGCGTCATCGACAAAGTCACAACACAGTGGATCGTTTACGACGTGAAAATACCCGTCACGTGACGGGCAATTACGCGATGCTCCTCACCAGGACTAAAGCGGGAAGTTATTTTTCCCCAATAACATTCCTTAAATAATGATCAAATAGAGCAAGTCAAGATCTATAAGTATCTTGGGGTCATCCTTGATTCAAAACTGAATTTTGAAGATCACATTGATTATATTGGTAAAAAGACAACAATAGGTTTTCTGTATCGACACCAGCACTGCTTCCACCCTATGTTCCGTTTGGAATTGATAAAAGCTACCGTACTGCCTCTACTTGATTACTGTGACATCGTGTATAAATCAGCCCCAAATACTGCACTGAAGAAGCTTGACTCAATGTATCACTCGGCCTTAAGATTTGCACTGAACTGCCCATATAGGACTCACCACTGTGATCTCTACATTGGGTCAAACTTAACATCTCTTAATGTTCGACGGCTTGTGCACCAGATCTTTTTGATTCATAATGTACTTCCAAAAAAATCCGCAGATTATCTGCGGGATTTCCTCTCAGTTTCAAAGAACAAATTTGACCTAAGGTCTTCGCTCATTTACCAACTTCAGATTCCCTATTGCCATACAAATACTGGAGGAAGGGCCTTTTCTATTGATGCCCCCAGGGTCTGGAATGCTATTGCCAATAAACTGCAACTTGAATCACTACCTATGATATCTTCACTCAAAACTGCTCTAGAGGAGATGTACACCCCGAGCTGCCACTGCTATTTAGTGGCCTAAAATAAAATGTTTCACTCCGGACTTGCATCCCACTGGGATTTTTGCACACAGCGTTGGTGTACGGTGCTTTTTCTGCAATGTTTTGCCGTCTTTTCTTGGATTTTCTGTTTGCAAATAGTCACATAATCACTTTAAGATGTTTTCTTGTTCATGTTCTTTTGTTTGTTGTGGTTGCACCCGATTCAAGAGCCGAATGGCTCACAGGGCTATACCTAATAAATGAACTTGAACTTGATATTATTATTAATATCTATTTTTCTTCTTCATTTTCAGATGACATTGAAAAAATGGACAGGAAATTGACCAGAGACGAACGAGTTTGATTGTCATTCGTATGCAAAAGAAGGCAGCTGTGACTGCTCATTCGTACATCGTGCATCAATGTAAACAGAAGTCAGTTTTAACATTTGTTAAAACAAACAACATAATGCTTTGTTACCTGTTAAAATAAAAATGATGACACTATGTGGCATGACTTTTGGGCTACCCTCTATAGGTGACGTTATGAAGGGCCAATTGTGATGTGCTTTGCAGAAAGGCCATTGCCTGAAACGTCGCTTTTTATATCTAACCACACATGATATATTTATTACACATTATTATCGGAATCAGAATAGATATTTAGACTGGAGGAATCCGATGAGTTATAAAGCTCTTTCGTATAGGTGTCCAGTTGGGGTAGGTAAGAATGTTACAACAACGAACAATATCAACACATGATAGGAGTGCAAAATACAGGTTGGCCCAAAAGTTTCATTCATCGTGCCACTGAAATTGCAACGTTTTAATCATTTAGTCTAAAAGTTAACATTTTTTTTGTTATTATAATTAATACCATGACAAAACAATCCTCTGTGATTTGTTTAAATAAATCAATAAGATCTGTGTGTCCTAACTTGTGGGCCACTCTCTATCGGCGACGGTATGAAAGGGCAAACAACTGTGATGTGCTCTGCAGACGGACCATTGCCTGAAACGTCACCTATCATTATCCAATACCCACCCCAGTGTACTCCCAGCGTTGTGGTTGGTTTCGCGGCCCCGCCGCCGCCTGCGCGGCTCCCGTCAGCTCCGGCACGGCGACCCGCGCCGTGCCTCGGGCATCATCCGGGGAGGGGGTCCCGGGCACAGCCCCGCGGGATCCCTCGGGGGTGTCGCCATCTGCAAGAAGGAGAAGCACAGCGATTACATTTCGTACTTCTGGGTCTACATTTCCCATTATAGATAAAACATGGCCCCAGCCAGCACCCGTGGTGCCACCATTAACCAGAAAGATTTTGCTCCACATTGAAGTATGAAGCTCAAATTCGAGAATAATGTGATATGCCTGTCACGTTGGCTGCTGGGTATTTTAAGCTCCCCGTGTTACTCATGATGGGCAACAGCAGTGGCTCCAAAGTGGCCCTTCTGTTGGTGGCTGCCACCGTAACGAGAGGTCACGAGGTCGCGTGGTCGCACACTCACCTTGGGGTGCAGGCAGCACAGACACACTGATGTTATCGCGTGCTGTGGCTGGCACCAGGGATGGTTCAGGCCGGCCATGGGGAAGGCAGCTGGGTTGCATGCAGAGCATCTCGTCGGCCGCCACCAGCACCTCGTTGGACGAGGTGGGGGCCAAGACCGTGAGGTCGTTACCGGACGAGGTGCCCTCTGATCCAGCTGCCACAGTCATGGTTGGGCCCTGCCACAGCAACACAGTCAACACATCCACAATTAATCCTCCCATCCGGACTGGCATCCCAACACACGTGAGACTGAATTATCTCCAAAATGAATCAAATTAAGTCCATGAACCGATAAGTGATCTGTATTAAATGTCTCTGAAATATATATAGACGATTGATTTTTAGAGGAACCCCAAACTGACAAAATATTCAAAGAAGTTGCCATTGACTAAAGACGAACGAGTTCAGTTCGTTGTTATGCATGCAAAAAAGGTAGCTGTAATTTAAAAAAGGTGCTAAATGCATTTCAAAATGGTAATGGATATCAGTTTTAACATTTGTTAAAAATAAACTCAATGACCCTTTGTGATTTGTTAAGATAAATACAATAACTTTGCGTGTCCTGACTTTTGGGCCACCCTCTATAGGCTACGTTATAAAAGGGTCTAACAACTGTTGACGTGCTCTGCACAAGGACCATTGCCCGAAACGTCGCCGATCATGATCCAATAACAATTCCCCCCACTCGTGCACTCCCAGCGTTGTGATTGGCTGAGTGGCGCCAGCGGGCCCCGCCCCGCCCGCCACCCGGGGCCCCGCCCCCTCACCTGAGGCTCCGCCCCCAGACGCGGCCCCGCCGCCGCCTGCGCGGCTCCCGTCAGCTCCGGCACGGCGACCCGCGCCGCGCCTCGGGCTTCATCCGGGGAGGGGGTCCCGGGCACAGCCCCGCGGGATCCCTCGCGGGGGTCGCCAACTGCAAGAAGAAGGAGAAGCAGAAGCACAGCGATCACATGTTACACTGCGGACAAGCACACGGCTCTACATTTCCCACTGGAGACAGACATGGGCCTGTCGATCGCTTCTGAATAACTAAATAGCTCAGTGGGCTTCACCTGGTTTAATAAAAAAAATTAACCCGTAAAAACAAAGTTTTTCACTATAAATCCTTTACATGCGTGGCATCGGTTTCATTTTATTACTCATTTCTGTTTTTCTTGAGTAAGAGTTTCATTTTTATCACATTGGTATTTTAAATAACATATGAATTTTTATTTATCCTAAAAAGTGGAACATTTTTTTCACGAAAATAAATTGTCACGCACAACGAGTCTGTGTGCAAAATGTCAGCTCGATTGGATCACGGGAAGTGGGTTAAAAAGACGACCGAAAGATTTGCACGGTCGTAAGCGCGCAAGCAAGCAAGCGCGCAAGTGAACTTAATATAAAGGATTTAAAAAGAGTGGAGCTCATTTCGTTTTCGGGATTAACTTACTTTTCTCATACTTTTCACTTGTTGTTATTGGTGTAATTTCCTGAAATCGTTTAAAAGAGCTTTATAGCTCATCGGATTTATCCACGATTAATAAAGTTCATGATTTTGAATTGGTGAGTGACGGTTGGTAACTTACGGGTGGTCCATTGCCCCCACCCCCCATTGCCCCCCCCCCCCCTCATTGCCCCCCCCCCCGTGTGACGGTTGGTCACTCAAGGGGTCCTTTGCCCCCCCCCCCCCCCCGTGAGTGACGGTTGGTCGCTCAGGGGGTCCTTTGCCCCCCCCCCCCCCATTGCCCCTTCCCCGTGACCGCTTCACCCCGACACGAATCACGGCCTACAACGACCACTTGGCCCAACCCCAAACCCCACACGCAGAGCGATCTTTACAAGTTGCTGCTGGTTGCTGGCCGCTCGGCGTTTCGAGCCCTTTGAGTGACTATTTATCGCGAGATTGGTTATTTAAAGCGACCAACACGCAATTAAACCGTACGGGTGGTGCTGCTGCTGCTGCTGCGTGGGCAGTGGTGAACAGGTTGCACCAGAACACAACCACTCAGCACGATCCGTGTCGATAGCGACACTGCGGCCTCCACAGGTGCAGGTGCACGTGGGTCATGGCCCCACTTCAACAGCGCCATCTATTCTATCTGTTTCCCTTCGCAGCAGTGCTGTTGACGTGCTGTCGACTTATTGTCACGTCGTCTTCTGACCAAATATGGACGAATAAATACTTTAACGATCTTTTTACCTCATCTATATACAAAAACGGTACATTATTGAATGTGTCTGTTCGAAATGTTTAACATACTTCCCAACATGCAACAAACTTGATATTTGGCATGTGGGTAACTTCCAGACAGTACGCAATGGAAAAAAAATATAAAAATAGAGTTTTGTATTTGGGGGGGGCACAATAATGATACATTTTGCACGGCCAGGGAGCGGTGACGTCACGCAGTATTCCTAGTGACGTCACGCAGTGTGCATACAGACGTCACGCACCCCCCCCCACCCTCCGCGTATTAATCCAAGACAATAATCCAAGTCCCGGGCGAAGCCGGGTAGTAAAGCTAGTACAATATTATTTCTAGATCTAGTACAATATAATTAGAGTCACGTAGGTATACATTTTTATAAATTAAATCACGACGTTTCGGGCGCAACACAAGTGTCCGTCATCAGGTGGGACAACCACAGCAAGAAACAATTGCTGAAGTCCGTGACTTTACCGAAAGAACCCAAGAGTATGGATCCCTGCAGTCACGAAAACTTCAAATCTAGAATATAATTAAACATTTAGCTTATTCTACTGTGCTGCCTGTCTCGTATGTGTTGTGCGTGTGTGCGTGTGCAGGGAAGAAATTGACATTTTTGGGGTAAAAATGTTGATAATTCCCCTTTAAAAGTCCGACGCTCACCTTGGGGAAGCTCTCGTGGCATAATCGGTCGATGGGATTCTCAGGTTGTTGAAAGTGTCGCCGCTGTTCACGTTCAAGAGAGCAGGGACGACGCAGAATCACACAAACACGTCTGCTCTTCTCGCCGTGCTGGAGTTCTGTGACCGTCACGGGCCTCACGTGACCGTCGTGTCCCTTGGCAACGACCGCGATCATCAACATGGCGACATTCAAACTCGGCACGTGGTCCCTCGTCATCGTTACAACGTTGGAGACGCGAGAGGCACGTGGGGGGCACGGGAAGGGGCTCGTGGGGGGCACGAGGGGGGGGGGCTCGTGCCATCTCCCCCCCCCCCCCCCCCCCCCCCCGTGAGTGACCAACCGTCACCCCGTGAGTGACGCTGGTCAACGCGACCGCTGCTGGGTGGGCAGAGGCGGCCGGGGGCGGGAGGGAGAGTGAATACACGTGGCCCCATCGTCTTGACTGTCAGCGAGTTCCTCTGATTATTACTCTTATTACTATTATCACCGTGGTCAATAGTAGCTCTGTATCCTATAATGCTGCTCTCTTTTGTGTGTAACGTGCAAGGTTTGCAGAAGTGTGTAACTCTGTGCAGTGTGCTCAAATGTGCATTCACGTGTTCATTGGAGAAACTTCGCCCCTTGTTAATGCGTCAGTGTTTATGTCTCCTAGAAGTGATATATTGGATGTCATAGACGGTCTCTTTCATTTTAAACCAATGTTTACTTCAACGGCTTCAATATAATTTAATTATCATCATGATGATGATTAAAATATAAAAGTCTTCATACCCTTTCCGGCAATAACACAGGAGGTGTTACGAAGCGCAAACACCAAATAGACACCCCGACTGCAGGGCATCGAGTCTGCATTGACCACACGTCGCGCTTGTGGTCAAGCATCCAAAGCGACGTGCTCTGATGATGCACGCCTTGTCCCTGACACGACAATGGCCTCCAGCAGAGACGTCCTCCTTCATGTCCTTGACCCACCCACCAGTTGTCAGGCCAGAGAACAACGACACGAGGAGGCGAACGGCAGCACAGAGGCGATGCAAACACCAATCCGTGAATGTGCGGCTAATGCAGACTCGACGCCTTGCAATCGGTGAGTCCATTTGGTGTTTGGGTGTCTTGACACCTCCTGCGTTATTTCCGGAAAGGGTAAAACGCCTCTCTTCTGCCGACATCGCCATGTCGATACCGGCAACACAACTGGTCCCGTGGATGTGTAGCTCGTGATGTATATAGTGTATGCGGAGAGACAGATATGAAAGAGACTACGCCACTTGATCTGTTTCTATTCGATAAGCTCCTACCACTGTGAGGCAGTCGAGGCGTTCACTTGTGTGGGGTGCCACGGTGGCGAGGAGATGTTGACTTCCTCGCCTGGTATACAGGAGGTCGTGGGTTCGGTTCCGATTCTGACGCCTGCTGTTGTATATTTGGAGTTTGCGGTGTCTCTCTTCCCGTGATCGCGTGGATTTGTCTCCAGGTCCTCCGCGTTTTCCCTCTACATTTAACAAACACGCGTCTCTTTATTTGTGTCTGCAATAAATGTCTCCGTGATAAGCCACTTCGTTGAGATATCATTTGTGATAGCCAGGTCGCTGTTGAAAAAACAAAATCTACATAGCTAGTGGGGCCTTACCTGGTAATTTTAAATATAAATACTTTAGTTTAGTTTGTAATCTCAACCAGCACTGCTTCGCATTGAGCTGCATGCGACTGCACTGGCAGTGGTCTGTCTACAGACACAGGACTCACGAGGTGGTCTTGCAGTCACGTCAGCTCATTTTCCCTCGAGCAAGAGACGACGGTGGTTGACTGTACGGTCCACAGCTTGAGTCGCGCTGTGGCTGGTCTTTAATGTACCTCTCTCTCTGCGAGTCTCTTATGGGTCTCTACGAGTCTCCATGTAGCACAACGTGTGTGTGGGTTTGCTCTACGGTCCACAGCTTGAGTTGCATGACCACAGTCGCACTCCTGCTGCTGCGTGTTGCGTCTCGTCTCTAATGTTCCATTCGTTAAAACGTGCGCATCGTTCCGTTGATGTTCTGGTGCGGTTCATGGTGACAGCGGTGTATTTGCAGAGGATTGTCCATGCCAGGAGGTGTGCGGTGGTTGATGCTTGGGTCTCGAACGAGGCGTTCATTCCGGACGTCCACGCTGTTCCACCGTTCGCCGGCGATCTTCCAGATCTGTGCGAGAGCCACAGCCCCGATCGATCCGAGGTTCATCCACGTACTCGATAGCAGCGATTTCTCAACCCCTTTCATTGCAACGGGAGACTTTCGAGCTCGCTCGATCTTCACGGCGCACCGAACCAAAGAGTCGGTCCTGCTAATTAGCACAACTTTGCGGCGGCACACCGCTCGAGATGCCACGAGCAGGTTGGGGCAGCTCAGAGGTCCTAGCGCCGAGCCGGCGCCACTGACACCGTGGGTTGGAGTGAGGGCTGCAGCCACTGCCTGTGATTGAACCGGGTTCTCGAGTTTAACGAGTGGATGGCTTTGGACCAGCTAACAATGACTGCACCCATCAAATGTGTGTATACATTTTAGAATCAGGATTTTTACTTCATTTGGATAAATTCCACCGAAACATGCGATAAACGCCAATGTCGCAGCAGTGCGTTTGAAGGGAGGGAATGGGAGAGGAGGCCATGGGGATGACGAGGGCCCGTCGGCAGCATAGAGCTGTGGATGAAGAGGAGAGAGTTGTGTGTGAAGGAGAGAGCTGTGTGTGACGGTGAAGGTGGAAACAATTGACTTGAACCCTTGACTGTCTCCGCGTGTTGGCGAGGGGAGCGTTGGCTACACCGTGCAGAAATCTCCGATGTTGCCCCCTGTAATGGGGGATTAGCCGTCAACATTCGTGTGTCCCCCTTTTGAAAGCCTTTTTGGGAACGTGTATTTCTCGTTTTATTCCATGCAAGGGAGTTGCGAGGTCATATTCGTCTCCGTCAGGGAACGGGCAAACCTGCGGCTCTGGAGCCGCATGCGACGCTTTAAGCGACCGCTTCGTGCCGTTATTTATTAAGGACCCACCGTCTTGTATTCACGTGGCATGGCGGCTCTTGAAATTTAGATAGATCGTTTTTTCCTATAATTTACCAAATTAGAAAAAAATAACGGCCCGTCCGTGTGGAAAGCGACGTCCTGTCGTGTGTTAAAAATAAATTGCTCGTGAATTCAAAATTGGTTCCACGACTCGTGACGGCCAAACAGCAGCGTGCTGCCACGCCTGGGAATGACCATCAAGGAGGAGTGAGCAACAGGAGCCTTGCGATGCGACCGTGTCAGCCACCACCACGACGACAGACTCTGCGGGACGCGTGTGTACTTTTTATTCGAAACAGAATATGTACAAAACAGACGAGAGAACACGTTATTTTTGGAAGTGCCGTCTGTAAAACAAACCTATACAAACCCAACCCCCCCCCCCCTTAACCCCATTTCTGTTGCTGAGCGCACGCAGCCTTCGTGTAACAAAACCCATCATCGTTACCATCGTCGTCATCATCATAATCGATTAAAAAAACCAACCTCCTATCCCACCCAAGCTCCTACAGCTAAACGATACCGCGCTTGGAGAACGCGAGAGACGCACGCATGGACGGACAACACGAGACGACACGAGAGCGGCGACGGGCTGCGGCGACGGTCACAGCGCTGAGATGACGGACGACGATGCCGCCACGAACACACGTGTACAGAGCGACACAGCCACACGCGCCCGTGCGCATACACGGCCACGCGTGGCCACGTGTGGAGGGGGGCGGGGCGGAGGTGGTGGAGGGGCGATACCGAGAGCCCAAACCTCCATGGTCATCACCTCAATAGTCATCTCATTGAAGGCCACCTCTGATCATCTGTGGTCACCTCCACGGTCATCATTTCGATACCCATCTTGATGATCATGTCTATGATCATCTCCATTATCTTCACGGTCATTTCGAGGGCCATCTCCATGATCTCCATGGTCATTTTCATGATCTCCATTGTCAACTCCATGAATATATCGATGGTAATTTCCATGATCATCTCGATGATCATCTCCATTATCATATCTATGATCGTCTCCATTATCATGTCGATGATCATCTGAATTATGATTATCTCCATTATCATGTCTCCATCATCATCTCCATGGTCATTTCCACTTTCACATCGATTATCATCTCCATGGTCATCTCGATGGTCATCTCCATGGTCATCTTGATGGTTAGCTTCATGATCATATCGATGGTCATCTCGATGGTCATCTCCATGCTTATCTCCATGAACATCTCGATGGTCATCTACATGATCATCTCCATGATCATCTCCATGATCATCTCGATGGTGATCTCGATGGTCATCTCCATGGTCATCTCCATGATGATATCGATGGTCATCTCCATGATATCGATGCTCATCTCCATGATCATATCGATGGTCATCTCGATGGTCATCTCCATGATCATCTCCATAATCATCTTGATGGTCATCTCCATGATCATCTCCATGATCAGCTAGATGATCATCTCGATGGTCATCTCCATGATCATCTCCATAATCATCTCCATGGTAATTTTCATAATCATCTCGATGGTCATCTCCATGATCATCTCCATGAACATCTCGATAGTCATCTTCATGATGATATCGATGGTCATCTCCATGATCATCTCCATTATTCATCTCGATGGTCATCTCCATTATCATCTCCATAGTAATTTTCATAATCATCTCGATGGTCATCTCCATGAACATCTCGATAGTCATCTTCATGATGATATCGATGGTCATCTCCATGATCATCTCCATTATTCATCTCGATGGTCATCTCCATGATCATCTCCATAATCATCTCGATGGTCATCTCCATGATCTTCTCATAGATCAGCTCGATGGTCATCTCGATGGTCATCTCGATGGTCATCTCCATGGTCATTTCCATGATCATTTCGATGGTAATCTCCATGATCATCTCGATGGTCATCTCGAAGTTCATTTGCAAGATCATCTCGATGGTCATCTCCATGATCATCTCGATGGTCATCTCCATGATCATCTCGATGGTCATCTCCATGATCATCTTGAAGGTCATCTTCATGATCATCTCCATGATCATCTCGATGGTCATCTCGATGGTCATCTCCATGATCATATCGATGGTCATCTCCATGCTCATCTCCATGAACATCTCGATGGTTATCTCCATGATCATCTCCATGATCATCTCCATGATCATCTCGATGGTCATGATCGTCATCTTCATGGTCATCTCCATGATGATATAGATGATCATCTCCATGGCCATCTCGATGGTCATCTCCATGATCATCTCCATAAGCATCTCCATGGTAATTTTCATAATCATCTCGATGGTCATCTCCATGTTCATCTCCATGAACATCTCGATAGTCATCTTCATGATGATATCGATGGTCATCTCCATGATCATCTCCATTATTCATCTCGATGGTCATCTCCATGATCATCTCCATAATCATCTCGATGGTCATCTCCATGATCATCTCGATGGTCATCTCCATGATCATCTTGAAGGTCATCTTCATGATCATCTCCATGATCATCTCGATGGTCATCGCGATGGTCATCTCCATGATCATATCGATGGTCATCTCGATGGTCATCTCCATGCTCATCTCCATGAACATCTTGATGGTTATCTCCATAATCATCTCCATGATCATCTCGATGGTCATGATCGTCATCTCCATGGTCATCTCCATGATGATATCGATGATCATCTCCATGGCCATATCGATGGTCATCTCCATGATCATCTCCATAATCAGCTCGATGGTCATCTCAATGGTCATCTCGATGGTCATCTCCATGGTCATCTCGATGGTCATCTCCATGGTCATCTCGATGGTCAACTCCACGATCATCTCGATGGTCATCTCCACGGTCATCTCCATGATCATCTCGATGGTCATCTCCATGATCATCTCGATGGTCATCTCCATGATCATCTCCATGATCATCTCAATGGTCAACTCGATCGTCATCTCCATGGTCATCTCGATGGTCATCTCCATGATCATCTCGATGGTTATCTCCATGATCATCTCGATGGCTATCTCCATGATGATCTCGATGGTCATCTCCATGGTCATCTCCCTAATCATCTTGATGGTCATCTCCATGATCATCTCGATGGTCATCTCCATGGTCATCTCCCTAATCATCTCGATGGTCATCTCGATAGTCATCTCCATGATCATCTCGATGGTCATCTCCATGGCCATTTCCATGATTATATCGATGGTCATCTCCCTAATCATCTCGATGGTCATCCCGATGGTCATCTCCCTAATCATCTCGATGGTCATCTCGATAGTCATCTCCATGATCATCTCGATGGTCATCTCCATGGCCATTTCCATGATAATATCGATGGTCATATCCCTAATCATCTCGATGGTCATCCCGATGGTCATCTCCATGATCATCTCCATGATCATCTCGATGGTCATCTCCATGATCATCTCGATGGTGGTCTCCATGATCATCTCAATGATGATCTCCATGATCTCAGAATGGAATCGTAGTCACGTGCTTCTTCAAAATTAGCAGTCGGTGTACATCCCTTATGTTTTTTCTTTAAATAACTGAAAAATAAAGAGATTGTTTAAATCATCACCATCATCAAAGTTACGCCTTGTCCAATATACAGGAGCATCCGAGCGTAATTGTGTTAAAGCAGGGGTCCTCAAACCTTTTAAACAGGGGGCCAGTTCACTGTCCCTCAGACCGTTGGAGGGCCGGACTATAGTTAAAAAAAACTATGAACAAATTGCTATGCACACTGCATATATCTCTGTTACATCTGTCAGAAAGGCAAGGTGCCATTTCCATTCTTGCATCCTTGAGCTCTGGTACTTCTTTGTTTTTTGAAAGCAGAAAAGCTGTAATCTGTGGAAGTAAGTCATAGAAACGTTTCAAAACTCTCCCTCGACTCAGCCAACGGACTTCTGTGTGGTACAGAACATCTTCATAGTCAACATTTAGCTCAAACAGAAATTCCTGAAATTGTCTGTGGTTTAGTGCATGAGTTCTAATGAAGTTAACACAAGATACCACAATTTTCATAACAGAGTCCCACTTCAGTGATTTACTACACAGCGCTTGTTGGTGGATGAGGCAGTGTATGGCTATTGGATGAGAATGGTTATGTTTGTCCATCTCTTGGTTAATGCGAGCAATTACTACTTTCTTAGACCCCACCATGCTAGGAGCACCATCAGTTGTCACACTGGCTAGTTTAGCCCAGTTCAGCTCCAAACTATTCACAGTTTGGCAAACCTTTTCATAGATATCATCTCCTGTAGTTGTTCCTTTGATGCTTTGCAGTGCAGCAAGCTCTTCTATGACTTCGAAATAGTCATTCGTCCCACGAATAAAAATTAGAAGTTGTGCAGAATCACGAACATCATTGCTTTCGTCGAGTGCCAAGGAAAAATAGGAAAGTTTTTTTGTGGAGTTTTGCAAATGCTGATGGAAATTGTCTTCCATTTCTTCAATCCTCCGTGTAATTGTAGGTCCTGAAAGACTCACTGTACTAAATAAATCGGCCTTCTCTGGACACATCTCTTTGGCAACAGAAAGAAGGCATTCTTTAACAAATTCTCCCTCCACGAATGGTCTGCCAGTGCACGCTATTAGCTTGGCAACTTGAAAACTTGCTCGCAGTGATGAAATATTTAGCTGCTTCTGCTTCACAAAAGTATTTTGCTGAGTTGTTAATGTATTTTTCAGTTTTAATATGTTATCTTTTCTCACTTCTCCGACCAATCATATTTATCTTTATGTTGAGTTTCAGTGTCGACGTAAATTGTATTCTTTGAACACAGACACTATATTCTGGCATATCAGACACAGCTCTTTCCTTGTACTGCATGAAAAAGTAATCATAAGTCCACTGTTTTTTGAATATCCTACACTCCGAGTCAATTTTTCTCTTTCTTGACATCATTGTTTCCTAGGGAGTCAAAATTGCTATTAGTAAAATACCAATATATATACAGCGCTACAAAAACAATATACCAGCAATAACTTTGCCCACACAGAGACATACAGACTGCACTGCCCATCAATGCAGTCTGATTGGGGGAACTCCGCTTTTACCCCAGGCTCACACTGGTGCGGGTGCCATTAAAAAGTTAATTACACCTCCAGTTTTGTTCACAGATCGCAGTGCGATCTGCGAACTCGCATAGGAATCTGATCGCATGGGGGAGAAGACCCATGCGATCCGATTCCACTGCAGGAAAAAAGAAGGCACATGTGCCTTTTTTCTTCCGAAACTAATGCAAGTTCAGCCATACAAGCATATGGCTGAACTCGCACTGCTCAGAGATCGCAACAGTATGAACCGGGGCTTACACAACATATAACCTCATATAATTGAATAGCAATCAGAATATAAATGCACTGTCATTTAAATTGGGTTTCCTACTCCTCGGCTGTCTGTCACTGACCAGCACGGGAAAACAGCAGGCAGCCCCTCCAGAGACCAGAGATCACTCTGTTATTACCCCTCTATCATTTACTCAGCACACGGGACTATCACTGAAAGTGGAGCCGAAGGGCAAGTGAGGGAGCTGAGGGAGGGAGAGCCAGTCAAGCGCAGCCAGGGGAGGGCTGCAGCCTTCGGCCTGGGGGGCAAGTCCAGTCAATTGGCCCATTGAACCATTCACCAGCGCAGCCCAATGAGTGCTCACCAGCGCAGCCCAATGAGTGCTCACCACCGCAGCCCAATTAGTGCTCACCAGCGCAGTCCAATTAGTGCTCACAAGCACAGCCCAATTAGTGACCATGGGCCGGATAAATGCCCTCGGTGGGCCGCATGTGGCCCGCGGGCCGTAGTTTGAGGACCCCTGCCATAGGCAAACACAGATCACAACACCACACACAAACTGATACCCATGAATGTGTTTATTTTAAAATAGTTTTTGGTCAGCCTGGCACGTCAACGTTGACTCAAAAATACATTGAGTGAAATGTGAAGGTGGCCCCGTACACAACCAATGGGCATTGCATAACTATGATTTAAAAATGACACCTCAACAAAAGCCAAATGAAATACGATATTATGAATCGGACTACTGCTTGAATAGAGCTAGGGTTGTTAAGTCTTTTGTGTTGCAGGTAACCGCGTTAAAAAGCAGTAAAAATATTTGGTCAACTGGTTCACTACACATATAGAATGTCCAGCAACACAAAACGTTTTACCTTTAGAGCAGAAAATTAAAGGAAGCTGCTGTGGTGTAACGGTGACCACAGTGGACTTGGAATCCAGAGGTCTCAAATTTCATTTCCCAGCGCGGCAGTTGAAGCAACGGGGCAAGTTTCTGACATCGCACCTGCCGCGGTCCACCCAACAATATACTATTTGTTTTACTTTTTTTATTTTACCAGGTATGGCCCTTGTATAAAAGCGACCTGGCCACAAATGACAGCTCAAACAGGTGGCTTATCACGTGGAAATGTATCGCAGCGAAAATTACTCGAAAAGCATGTTTCTAAATTTGAAGGGAATTAAACCAGAGGACCCGGAAAAAAATACACGCGACCACGGGGAGAACATGCAAACTCCATATATACAGGTGTTACGGTCGGGATCAAACCCACGACCTCCTGCATACCAGGCGAGGTAGTAAACATCTCGCCACCGTGACGCCGAGAAAATGGGTCCACAATCGGCACATCACCTTTGATGGGATAAAGTTGGGGCGTGCCCACCACTTCCAAAACGTCTGCAAGAGTGGAGCAAATACCCTCCAGAGCTCTCTCAGTGGAGGCCCTTTCGTCAGCGGCGGCAGCATAAGCGAGCAATTGCAGGGCCGCCGCACCTTCACCTGTTAACGGAGACATTTGACAAATGCACCTCGCGGTGACTGCTCCACCACCGTTCCGTTTTGTACGTTCACACGTACCAAACGGAGCATTCACTGTGAATATGCCACTGAAATCAATTCATGGCTCCTGACTTTTGGAAGTGGTAATTGATTTTGACAGCATTTACCACTTTACCGGTTACCATTCAACAACCTTATAAAAGAGTATCAAACTGAGCCGACTGGTATTTATACTATAACTCATACGTTTTTCACATTGCTATATTACAACCTTTATGCAATGTGTATGCAGCACGAATGAATAGGCATCATATCATGACAGTTAATAACCCTGCAGCATTTACATTAGCCCTAGCAGAGTTAGCCCCATACAAGTACTGTATTATTACACACTCATTCTGCAGGCACGTTGAAACACAATAAGCAATCATAATACGGAACCATATTGGAGTGTTAGTACACAGTAAACCCATAGCAGTGTTAATCCTATCAGTGTTAATATGTAATGTCCTACCAACATTTTAGTTCACCTATAGCATTAGTGCACATTAATATCCATACATAACCCATGCAGTATTAATCCATTACAGTTGCAGTAGCGTTATATAGCGTCAATGTCCTACACAATTGCTGGGGCTTAGCAACAGGAAATCATCAACACCCTTGGCCTCTTAAACTGCCCCCAAAATAATGTCGAGACAAATAATCAGACAAAGATGCCTCCTTCCCATATCTGTACCTCCACATGAGGAGTTTATTTATTTACACGTCCAATCAGCCACACAGCCTTCTGGGATTGCATGCATTTTCAGCAGCATTGGTTTCAACGCACGCGAAACTCTGCACCGATTTCCACATTCAGTCTCTCATTACCAGTCATGCTTGCTGGAACACATGCATATAAGCATATGGCAGATCCTCAGCATTGCTTCGAGCAAGCCCGACTCTGCCGATGAGACGTTCTATGTAAAACCGGTCCAAAATGTGCTTACATTGAACCAATGCTGCAATGAAATACAATCCCAGAAGGGCGTGTAGTTTATGGATTGTGCAATTACTTTGATGTTTTCACGTGGAGGGAGAGATACGTGACGGAGGTGTATTGTCGACTAATTTATCTTATTAAAAAATCTTATCTAGCTGGTTATGGAGTTGCAAACGGTAACTTTATGTCATTTAGGTGAGGCCTCGTAGGTAGCTTAGTTAGGTAGCTGAGTTACATAGCTTGAAATGCAGTTGGGGAAAACAACTTTAAAACCATTGGAAACACAACGAATAAATGTAACATGTATGTTTATAGCTTCGGGGATATTTTCCACGTGTGCCTGAAACAAACATTTAAGGCAGACCCGGATAAAAAAAAGCTTAAATAAAGTGAAGGGCAAGAGCAGGTCCAAGTGTTCTCAGAAGGCTGAACTGGATAATTAAAAGTACCACAGCAATGTGCCTCGACGGGAAGATATTGCAATGTGTGCACGCTCCCTGCCACGATATGCGTCAGAAACGCCTCAGGAATCGAAACTGCTTAAAATATGCAAAGAAGCACGGGGAGATGCATGCTGGCAATCACAATCAGAGACAGAGAGAGGAGCAAGTTGGATGAGAGAACATTAGATGACGTTATTGATACGCTGAAGTATTGAGTAGGCTTGGGCAGGGCACATCGTGGCTGGCAGGATAGGCCAAGGTGACGAACAATAAGTGGGCAGTCAAGGGAATGGAACGTGTCCGTGAAGACATCCACCAGTGAGATGGGATCACCAAATGATCCACTGGAAATGCATTTCTCTTCTTTCGTGCCAAATTCGGATGGTAAATAATTAAAAGAACCAGAAGTAGGACCGATATCTAAGAGACAGAGCCTGTGCCTATACACAACTATTAGTTCACTCGCGTTGATTAAAGCAAGCAAGCAAGCCTGGCTTTCTGATGAGACCCTATAAATTGAACCAATGCTGCTTAAATGTATGCATTCTAAGAAGGCCACATGGCTGATTCGAGCTATGAAACACCGTTTATGTTGACGTGGAGGGACATATATGGGAAGGAGGAATTTTGCCTGATAATCTATTTTGCTAGAAATGTTCACCTTGTTGGTTAGGGAGTTTAAAATGTCGTTTTAGTTAGTTTAGGTTAGCTTAGTTAGGTACCTTTGAATGCATTTAGGGAACCAATTTTGACTGATGGGAAACATAAGTTTTCGATGTGGCACATATAAAGTCCTGGGGTTCTTTCACCGTACCTCACCACAATGGTCAGTGGGGGTCAGTGAGGACGGGGAGCATATACTTGGGAGCAAAGACGAAGAGTGCAACAATGTGGTTTGCTGGACTGCCCTTTGCTACCTACCACACCTGTATGCATGCATGTGTATGGTGGTCACCCATCCAAGCATTATTCCAGGCTCGATTCCACTTTGCTTCCGAGCTCCAATGAGATCGGGAACATTCCGGTTGACTTGACTGGAGAGCCCAGGAACAAGACGATGCGAGATGACGTTGGGAAGGGAATAAAGAGAAATGTTGTAACCTGCAGTGTCGCGAGCGGGTGAGTGGCTGGTTAGGTTTATGTTTTTTGCTATGATTTCTATATATATATTCTGCTATGATTTCTATATTCCACGATACAAGGTGGTGAGATGTTAACAACCTCACCTGGTCTACAGGAGGCTGTGGGTTCGATCCCGACCCTGACCCCTGTATGTCTGTGTTTGCATGTTCTCCCTGAGGTCGCGTGGATTTCTCTCTGGGTCCTCCGTTTTTCCCTCCACATTTAGAATCAACGTGCGTTTAGAGTATTAGGCTACTATAGATTTTCACGCGATAAGCCACTTGGTTGAACTATCATTTGTGGCCAGGTTGCTGCTGAAAAAGAGCTACATAGCTCAGTGGGCCATACCTGGTAAAATAAATGATTGTTTTGCTCTGATGTCTATTAGTTTAATTGGTGTACTTTATTTTTATGTTTTTGCCTTTGTCAATTTGGCGACCCAGGTAAGTCACTCTTGCAAATGAGACTTTTCTCTTTATGGTCTAAACCTGGTTGAATAAAATAAACTTGACATTTGAATATCAGGGCAATTGCAGAGCTTGAATGATGTGGGCACATGTGGAAAGGACAGAGAGATGAGGGTGAGGTACAAGGCACTGGAATGGTGGGTGAACACAGTTGCTGAGCGCAGACCCAAATGCCCAAAACATCATGCGGAAAGAAATAAAGAGCACTATCAAGAGTTGTAATAGATACCAGTTAAGACTTTCTTGAATTGAGCACGGTTATTATTAAAGCTTGGAAAAAGAAAACGGGAAGCATTCCAATTTGAAACCTCATGAGGGATGAAGCAGAAATAGAAGTGTGGTGGATGGGTGGGCTGGGTTGGGTGGGTGGGTTTGGGTGGGTGGGTGGGTTGGTTTGGGTGGGTTGGTGTGGGTGGGTTGGTTTGGGTGGGTTGGTTTGGGGAGCTTGGTTTGGGTGGGTGGGCTGGTTTGGGTGGGTTGGTTGGTGTGGGTGGGTTGGTGTGGGTGGGTGGGTTTGGGTGGGTTGGTGTGAGTGGGTGGGTGGGTTGGTTTGGGTTGGTTGGTGTGGGTTGGTTGGTGTGGGTTGGTTGGTGTGGGTGGGTTGGTGTGGGTGGGTGGGTTTGGGTGGGTTGGTGTGAGTGGGTGGGTGGGTTGGTGTGGGTTGGTTGGTGTGGGTTGGTTGGTGTGGGTTGGTTGGTGTGGGTGGGTTGGTGTGGGTGGGTGGGTTTGGGTGGGTTGGTGTGAGTGGGTGGGTGGGTTAGTGTGGGTTGGTTGGTGTGGGTTGGTTGGTGTGGGTTGGTTGGTGTGGGTGGGTTGGTGTGGGTGGGTTGGTTGGTGTGGGTTTGTTGGTTGGTTGGTTTGGGGTGGGTGGATGAGTGGGTGGGTTGGTTGGTTGCTTAGTTTGGGTGAGTTGTATGTCTGTATCTTGAACTTCTTTTGCACCGTTCATAGCCAACCGTGCTAATTGGAGGTGCGGGGGAAGGTTTGGGTGGGTTTGTTTGGGTGGGTGGTTAGTTAGTTGGTTTGGTTCGGTAGTTGGGTTGGTGGGTGTGTTATTATATGCTGATGAGTTTTTATGGGTGTGTTTTTTGGGTGAGTAATTTTTGATGGGTGGGTGGGTTGGTTTGGGCAGGTGAATTGGGTGGGTAACAGAGTGGATGGTTGGGTGAGAAACTGTATGAGTGAGAGGGTAAATCAGTGGCAGGTTAGGTTTGCGAGTGGGTGTGGTGTTGTGATCTACAGTGCGGTGGTTAAACCCCGTGTGGATGAAATAAAAGTCTTGTAGACAGAGTTTTCAACATGGTAGGAGGAATCAAAGAGTGAAGTTCACAGGATAGTGGTTTTATGGATGGCGTTGGTTAACATTGGCATGCGAATACCTACACTGTGCTGGCAGTGGTTGTGTGTTCTACGCAGCAGTGAGAAAAGCGAGCCCAGATGGCCCCGTTACAGTGGCACATTCTCCACTGTTCTATCAGTGGCACCAGGTCCCCCGGTTCCTCCTGGCACCACGGGGATCTTCACACCCTCCTCCTCCGCTTCCTCCGCCTCTTGAATGATATCACTGGCCCCAAGGCCCTCTGAGATGCTGCCACTGCGGCTTGTACTGCGGCTCACCCGAGCCTGTGTGTACAGGATGCGAGAGAGGAGACACGTTGAACATGAAACGTAATCAAGATCAAGATGTCTTTGTAGCCAATGCCATTGCTATTACTATGGGCAAAATTACCAGAGTGAGAATCTGGACGATAAATTTGGCTTATATCATTGTGTATAACGTATCAACCATTCCTTAGACAAATAAAATATTAATATAAACGGTAGATACCTTCCAGAACTACAAACACACAGTGCCCAGCCACAACACCGAAGACAGCCAACAAAAGTACGGTTCCAGCCAGTCTGAGCCAATAAACCTCCATACTCCAAGTGTAGTACATTTTAGATTTTTATTTATTTTATTCATTTCAGAAGGGCCCAATGACCTAAATACTAAGTCAAGCAGAAGACAAACTACAGTCTTTACAAACACCTTTGCGAGCACACCCTTTTTAACATCTCACATTCTACTCAGACCAAATGGCTAATACACAGGACACGAGATACATGGGCAATAAACAATGTACAAGACAGACATTTGACATGTTTGTCTGTTTACATATTAGTGCTATAATCCCAGGAACGTGGAGGAGCAGGTACTCACACCAAAGACAAAGATTCCCCATATATAGCCTTGACAGACTGTTGGGGCAAGTGCTGTTAGCGAGCACCTATGAAGGCCGGCACGGCACACGAGTGGGTGGGTGGCCAGCACCACGCCCCAGTTGCGATGTTTACGGGACACAACACTGGTACTCATTTGAGGCCGAGTCGACCTAGGGGAGGCCCAGGACGGGTGCAGATAATCGTCACTGGACGTGACGGTGAGCGGGAATCGAACTCGGGCCGCCGGGTTGATAGCGCAGCGTGCTAACCACTACACTCCCACGAACCGCTCCCCATAGATTACCAGTCATCGAATATCACCCTCTTGCACACACACCTTCCACAGTCTCACCTTGATTGTTGACACCGTACTCTCCACCTTCTCCTCCAGTGACTTGAATGTTGGAGAGTTCCTAACAGAACACAGAGGAATTCAGTCAACACCCTGCGATATTCTCCCAGCCAGGTGGCTCAGTGGAGGGTCACAAGTTCAAATCCTGATTGGAAGGGCTGACTCTCTACCATGGCCTGACTGCCATTATTTCACCAGTGGTAATGTTTACACACTGCTCCAAATACTTATTTCAGGCTGAGTTGATCTCGGGGAGGCCCAGGACCGGTTAAGATGTCCGTCACTGATGTTGGCCGTGAGTGGGAATCGAACTCTGGATGCCGGGTTTCTAGTGCAGTGCCCTCACCACTACACTACCGTTCGCCACACACACATACAGTAAAACCTTGGATTGCGAGTAACTTGGTCTGTGAGTGTTTTTCAAGACGAGCAAAAATTTGTAATAAATATTAATTTGATAAACGAGCGATGTCTCGCAATACGAGTAGTACGTACAGTATTCGCTTTGTCTGCCGAGCGTCACGTGATCACAACTGATCCGATGGTTCTTCTCTCTCTCTCGCTGTGGGATTGTGGGTAATCGTCTCCCATGCTCGGTCTCAGTCGGCGTGCCTCACTCGTATAGTCAACATCCGTGCGAGCGTACACGGTTTACTATAGTGTTGTGACCACGAGTGTGTGCGTAAAGCATTTTCTTGATTTTGTGTCCAAGTGTAGGGACTGTTCTTTAGTAACTGTACTGCAAGTGAAAGTCGTCCTACACGATAACCCTCCTCTCCTCTCTCTCGTCTCCCTCACACCAGCCACGATTAAATGTAATTAATTTATTTGATTACTTTATATTCAATTTAAATAATAAAAATATTAAAAAGGTATTTTGTATTAAGAATTTTTATATGAATACCGAATTTTTGAGTTGTGGAACGAATCATCTGAGTGTCCATTATTTCTTATGGGGAAATTCGCTTTGATATACGAGTGCTTTGGATTACAAACACGTTTCCGGAACGAATTATGCTCGCAATCCAAGGTTTTACTGTATACATATGTAGGGCACTGCACATGGCAAGGATTACAGTGGGATCAGTGGAGATCGGTGGAAACAGGTGCAGGGAACTGTACGAGGGAAGGTTCGAGAAGGGAAATAGAGGATGGTAGAGTCTGCTGGAAGCATCTACCACCAGGGGAAAGTGCTGCAATTTACCAGGGTGTGGCCGAGCGGGTATATAAGGGGGAGTGAGGCCCGCGATCGGGGCGCTGGCTCATGGACAGAAGGACGACTGCATGTGGACGACATTGGGGCCGACTGTTGGAGATCAACATCGTGGAAACCATCGGGCCAACTGTTCAAGATCTACATGGTGGAAACCATCAAGAAGGACTCTTTGAGATTAACCCAGTGGAAACCCCCGGGGCTGCAGATAGTCATAGCCTTGTGAAACATGTTACTCATACTCTCACCTTGTAAATACGTTATCGTGAAATCAATCATCAAGAAAATGGAACAATGCGAGGGAGCTTTACACATATATACACACATGCACCTTCATATACGCCTTCAAAATTATTAGGATGCAAGTACCAGGGCATGCGAGGGGGCATAGGGCCATGCGTGCGTGCTTTACCTGATAGCTGGCATGCTTATGGATGGCCGGATTGTGTAGCTTAGCCACAGATAAGCATTGGGGGAGGAAGAAATAAACAGAATAAGTGTTGCAGGATGGGGAGTGGGGTGCAAAGCTAAGGAAGCAGATTTAATGAACATTATGGTGAAAATAATCGTTAACCTAAGTGTGGAGAAAATAAATAAATAAATAACAAAATAAATGACCAGACAATATTTCTCACTTTCTCTATGCCAGGGGTGGGGAACGTCCGGCCCGCGGGCCATGTAAGGCCCGCGAAATCATTTGGTCTGACCCTGCCAAGGCAACCGCACGACTCGAAATTCAATAAATCTAGGCGCTTTTTTCATAGCGACATACATTTAATTTAGTATGGCCCGCGAATGATGTTATAGATATCCAAATGGCCCTTGGCAGAAAAAAGGTTCCCCATCCCTGCTCTATGGTAATGTTACCCCGACTATCCAAATTAATGGGTGCTGCATGTGAATGGAAGAGCGGCCGATTCCATCGATGCTCTACCTGCGCGCAACCAGGGAAACTGGGCTGAGTTGTCTTCTTGGTTCTTACGTGACTTTACCGAAAGAACCAAGAAGATGAATCCCTGCAGTCACGAAAGCTTTAAATCGAAAAATGGGCCGAGTTGGTTTGTCAACTTGAAAAACGTTTAGGCCCAGGAGATATTGAAAATACAGCTGAGGCGCATTGGCGTTTCGTCAGTGTGATAAGGCGATGGTCAACTACTTAGTGGGGCAGGGAGCGAGCTTATGTTTGTGCACCACGTGTTGGTGGCAGGAGGATGTCGTCTGCCGACGACGGGACTTGAACGTGCTGGTGATAGCAAGCGTGCGTGCGAGAACATTTCTCGTGAACATATAGTAATTGATAATAGGGTTTTCCCCTTTTTTCTGGCAACAAAACAGGTGTTAAGAATTTTTTTAATTGTTTTATATGTATATTATTTTATTATTTCCCTTTTACGTGACTTTACCGAAAGAACCAAGAATAGGTGTTAAGATGTTAAAACACCAAACTGAAACCTTTTACAAGGAATCATGTTGCATTAACCACAGATACTTATAGTGAACATACAAACAAAAACATGCTCTGGTAATATATAATCATTGTCTTTGAATCTGATTGGTCCACACCAGAGACAGCTTCCTTAGAGCCAGCAAGAGAGTGCTTGAGTGTGGCTCATTAAAGCTGAGACGGCCTCCATCACCACGCCAGCCTAGGTGGCTGTCCTGACCTCCATCGTCATCTCCCAGATGGGAGGCCTATGAACCGAGATCAGGGACAGACTCTGGAAGGTAAACTCAACTACTGTTATTTGACTAAGTAAGGCCTACTGAGCTATGTAGCTCTTTTTCAGAAGCGACCTGGCCACAAATGATAGTTCAACAAAGTGGCTTATCATGTGGAAATGTATAGGGAACCAAATACTCGAAGGGCATGTTTCTAAACGTGGAGGGAAAAACTGGAGGGTCCGAAAAAAACCCTACTGCGACCATGGGGAGAACATTTCAACTCCAAATATACAGCAGCAGGCGTCAGGGTCAGAATCGAACCCATGACCTCCTGCACACCAGGCGAGGGAGTTAACATTTCGCCACCGCAGCGCAATGCAAGATGAACTATGGGAGGTCCATCACGATGTGGGTGTGTATTCATATGTTTGTGTGTGTGTTTCATTTGGGGGAGCGGTAGTGTAGCGGTTAGCGCGCTGCGCTATGAACCTGGCGACCCGGGTTCGATTCCCGCTCACGGCCAACACCAGTGACGATTATCTGAACCAGTCCCGGGCCTCCCCTAGGTCGACTCAGTCTCAAATGAGTACCTGGTGCGATGTGTAAACACCGTCACTAGGGAGACAAAGGCGGCCAGGCGTGGTGTTGGCTACCCTCACCCTCGTGTGCCGTGCTGCTCGCTAACAGCACTTGCCCCTACAGTCTGTTAAGGCTATACTGGGGATCTTTATCTTTGTGTTTCATGTGTGGCGTACTGCACACTTTATAGTAGTTTGAGTAGTGTAGTGTACAGTAGTGTGTAGTAAATATTGTAAGGTGTCATGTTATATAGTGTAGTATTTAGTGTAGTGTATGATGAATAGTAGAACTTTTTGCTGCAGCTCCTTACGATAAAAATTTCCCTCCCTTCATTACTGTTAATCCTACATTTTACACGAGCATCATATGACTTTGAGACCCCCCCACCACCTACACATTCCAAAAGGAGTGACTAATCCCATATCTGCATTTGCCATCAATATGCTTAATTCCGCTGTTGATATGTAAACTCCTTTGTCAAGGCGCTCTCCTCCTCTAACCCAGCTTAAATATACGCTGCCAAGCTTGGCGGGGTTCATTGGAGCGCTGTCTTTCCGACAGCTCTGTTTCTTCACCTGAGGATGGCTGCTTGTGTTGTGGCCGAAACGTCGTGAGAATTTGTATTTTATTACGTTGTATTTTTATTATTTAATTATTTCCCTTCTAGGTGAGTTTATCGAAAGAACCAAGAAGATGAATAGTAGAACGTGCGAGTGTGAGGGTGAATGTGGTGAGGTTGACCTGAGTAGGGGGTGAGTGTGAGCAGGGGATGTGTGTGCTCCGTCAGGTTTCATCAGTGCTCACTAACAGCACTTACCACAAAAGTCTGTTTAGGCTTTGTAGCAAGCTGAGTGTGTACGAATGGCAAGTAACCCCTCCTCCTGGCACTAATCTTACCAAATACTGGTTAAGCGGCATTATCTTTACATGCGTAATGCTGTGCGGAAGCTACCTGGCCTATCACTCCATAGGAAGCTCCAGGTCTTCTTGGCCAGTTATTCCCTCCCTTCTCTAGAATTGAAAAACATGGAGCCCTATTAAAAGAACATCTACGCCAGTTTGATATATTCAGGCTGGCCTGTCTATGATCTAGCCTTGGTTTAACCAGAGACTGGATTGTGTGAGGAGCTCCCAGATCCTTGAAATATCTGGACATTTCCATCAGTGAGCTCTTTTGGCTGGGTCATATAGCCCACATGCCCAGCCACCACATGCCAAATAAACTTTTCTTTGTCTGGATAGAGGGGCAAAATGGGCGAGGCAGAGGTTAGAGAAGAGATGGACTGATACGGTACAAAAAGATGTGGAGCTGATTGGACTTCCAGATGACTAGTACTAACGGTGTCAAGATGGGCCTCTTTTGGGGGCAACTCGTGAAGGACGCTCCTGGGCAATTGGAGGCAGCCACCCTCCAAGAAGAACGGAGCACAGAGCAGTGACCCTCACAACAACGAGCAAAGTGCCGGGAGAGCACAGGTGTTGCATCTTCCAGTTTCCCCAGTCAGTCAATCAATGACACCTGGGCCTGTCCCATGACCTCCTGTTAGCAAACTTTCGACAATTCACAAGGCCTCAAAGTGCACCTAGTCCTGTACAAGCTCTGTGGCAATGTTACTGTCACTTATTGGCGGACGACGGTTATTGATATTAGAGTTGGTCGGTGTTGGTGCGTGTGTGTGTTTCGTGTCTGTGTCAGCATTTTTGGGGTGAGTGTGCGTGCGCAGGTGTGTTAATTGGTATTCAAATCGGTGGGGTGGGGTGCGTGTGGACCTCTTTATCGTGAGTGTGCATTAGAAGTACGGGGCTGTAGCATATAGCGCCACCCCGTGGTCACGTTGTGTAACTGAACACAACTGTCAACGAATACGCGGTGGGGTTAAAGGAAACAACAACTGAACCGGCTTTCGAGTGAGAAGGCGAGTGTTTCAACTCGAGGGAGGTCAAGCAGATACACAAGTGCAGCCGCCAGGGAGCAAGCAGAGTCCCGCGCTGGCAGGTACCACGAGATGCCGTGGCACCAATAACGAACCCCATGGGGGCTTCGAATGTACGTTGAACTTATTTCACAGCGTAAGTAGCCAGCAAAGTAAACACAAAAATCAGTTCTAAAGAAATGAGTTTGTCGTCTAGATGATTTAAAAGTACATAGCTCCCTGTGGCTTCCTAATATTGGAAGGAAGAGCGTTCCAGACGGCCACAGAAGCGCATCTGAAACCGCGCGATGCAGTGATCCATCTTTGTTCGATGGCTAGCCAAAAGCCGCTGCTGCAAGGATGACCGGAGTTCGCATGATTGCTTATGCCCCTTTACAAGATCAGCAAGGCATTATGGTTCACTTGTGGCAGGCCCTTTGTAAAGTGGAAACCGGACAGGTTTTGACCTTCATTTTCTCATAATCAAGCACAGAGAAATATGGGAAGGAGGCATATTGTCCGCTTATTAATTTTTCTAGGGTGAAAAGGTGATGGAGAGATGTAGAGGGGGGGTTGGATAAATGGAAATAAGCATAAAATTAATGAGAAATATTCATCTCAAATGTGCAATTCATAACTTGAAAGCCTCCAGGCAAAAACATTTCCAGTTGTATTTGCGATAAACTGGTGGCATCATTTACAAGACTAAACATGCATACTGTAATATAAATTACCTCATGAGACTGAAAGTCATACACATGTGCATTGTGCATATAACGATTAGAGATACAGTAAACCCTCTCCATCCACGAGAGTTACGTTCTTGAAAACGCTTGCAAATGTAGAATGCGCAAATGCAAAAAGCTTTGTTCCAATGGGAAAACATGGGGTTACGTTCCTGGTACGAGTGAACATCGGGGGGAAATGGTAAAGGTTAAATAACAAGCACTTTATTTTTTTTTTTTGCTGTGGTTTTCACACCTGATGATGATTGCTTGTGTTGCAATCGAAACGTCGTGAGAATTTAATTGTTTTATGTTTAATATTTCCCTTCTACGTGACTTTACCGAAAGAACCAAGAATAACAATCACTACAATACATAAATAGTCCATTATTAAGAACAATGTGTATTTTAATTACCTTTGATGATGATTGTCGATTTGACAACGATGGAGGTGGTGGTGACGGTGAGGATTTCAGGAGCAAGACTCCTCGGAAGGTGCCGATGTTTAATAATATTCAGCTGTTATCATTTTACCACTGTGGGGAGTGCTAGCCACAACACTTTCCCCGATTACATTCGCGTTTGTTTTAATGTACCTCACAGTCGACTCGTGTATACCAGTCGAATGCAACTACATTACGTATAAAGTAAAAAGCAAAATAGCGAGTTCACAGCAGGATTACCGCGAAACTGAGGACTAAGCGGGCAGCCGATGGGGGCATGATTAATCTATGCGTGCACTTCCACAGTATCGGTAGTCTGTCGGCATTTCGTACACTTGTGAATGCCGGAGTCTGGCGGGTCGCGAATAGGGAATCGGTCTACATTTAGTAACTCGCGAAAATGCGGAATATGCCAAACTCGCGAATCCAAAACTCACGCATAGCGAGGGTTTACTGTCTACATTATACACGAGCAGTATATGTAGACACATGTAAGCAGTGGCATGGTGCGAGGCGTCCTGCAAAAGAAATAAAAGTTTAAGGTGAAGTCCGGAAATTGCTTGTTGAGTCATGCCACTGTTGACGGAAGAGCATCCACTGGAGGGGACTCTAGAACAGTGGTTCTTAATCTTCACTGCAGCCTGCACCCCTGTGGTTCTCAGAAAGGGCATCTCGCACCCCAGGGGATTCGTGAATCACTGCTCTAGAGGGTGCAAGGCCTACTCTTCCACGCTGACCAGACATCTTTGACTGAGAATGGAGGGCAAAAATGTGCGACGCAGAGACTTTGGCCGGCCATCGTGCCGTTTTTACGTTCATGCATGCCGATCGGTGCATTCATTACCAACATTCCAATGCAAACTACGAGACTGGGGGTTCATGCAGGACACAGTCCCAATGAGGTCTTACCTGAAGGGCATGGCCCGAAAGATGCTGGTGGCATGTACGGAGGGCAGAACGACGTCAAAAAGCGGAGCAACGGACATGACAACACAGCGAGGGATAGTGCCGAGCCAAGACCAGCAATCGGTGGGGATTTTTTTAGTTGACATGGCTTCTGATCACAGACCCAAAAGCCAAAAATATGTATCAAACGTAGGTAAAAGATAAAATAAAATAAATGAAAACTAAATAAAATCACGACGTTTCGGGCGCAACACAAGCGTCCTTCTTCAGGTGGGGACAACGTAGCGGAAGCACAACCGCTTAAGTGTGTCTAAGAGATGGCTGTGACGAGGAATTATATAATCGCGGGAGATGGAGGGAGGGGGGGCCATGGTGAGTGTGTGGGCTGGCTGTGGACTGTCCACAGTATGAGCTCCATGTGTTGCCTCCCAGCGTCCCCCCCCCGTGCTTCACAACGCTGCCTCCTAGTCCACAGCCCGCCCACACACTCACCATGGCCCCCCCTCCCTCCATCCCTCGCAACTATATAATGACTCGTCACAGCCATCTCTTAGACACACTTAAGCGGTTGTGCTTTCGCTACGTTCTCCCCACCTGAAGAAGGACGCTTGTGTTGCGCCCGAAACGTCGTGATTTTATTTAGTTGTTACCTACGTGACTTTACCGAAAAAACCAAACAGTATGAATCCTTGCAGTCACGACAGCTTCAAATCTAGAATGTATCAAACGGCCAGTGATAAAAAGCACTGTGACAGTTGTAAGAAGAGTTAACGGAATTGAGGTTATAAGAGCTTGAGAAACGAGATAATGGAACAGAATTCCCAATTGGAGCAGTCAAGAGGGAAGAGGTAAAGACAAAAGTGTTGTGACTTCAGTATGGCGAGCGAGTGGGTGAATGAGCGAGTGAATGGGTGGATGAGTGGGTGAAGGAGTGTCTGATTAGGTGCGTCTTGGGGAAAGCGAAATCCCTCAGTCCAGATAACATCATGAGGCAAGGTGGGGATGACCCTGCTGGGGCTGCGGTGCCTCACATATTGCAATAATCATTCACCCACTTTGAGTGGCTGGCTGGGGTGCCATCTGTTGAGGAGTTCCAGAGCCTAAGACCAGGAAAAGCGATGGGAAGAGATGATCTCCCAAGCAAACTGTTGAGAGGCGTTTGTGTACAGACTGCCCTATAGAACACCATGACAACAGTCTGGACCACTGGACAGGTTCCACAGGATTGGAAGGATGCCCTGGTGGTCCCCCTCTTTAAGAAAAGTGACTGCACAGATTGTAACAATGACAGGGAAAGGCCCTGGCAAGGATTATTCAACATCGTCTTGCCAGGCACACTGAGGACAGGTTTGCTGAGCCCAAATGTGGTTTCAGTCCAGGGAGGTCCTTCACGGATGCCATATTCTCTGTCCGCCAGCTACAGTAGAGATGTAGGGAATACCAACGGAACCTATAGCTCTGCTTTATTCACCTGATCAAGGCCTATGATAACATCAATAGGCCGGGCTCTGTGTTGTTGTTCGTGTTTTCGGATTCCCTGACTCTGCTCACAATCATTATGGACCTTCATGATGGTGGGCAGGCCTGGGTAATGCTACGTGGCTGGGAGTCAGAGTCATTTCCTGTTCACCTTGGAGTACGACAGGGATATCCTCTAGCACCTACATTATTTTACACATTTTTGGACCACGTAGTTTGAGAAGCTTTCCATGGCTGTACTAGAGGAATGACCAACTGCTACAAATACAATGGGAGGCTGATTGATGTCCAGGTGCGGTCGAGGGATGGTTCCCTCTTGGTCACCCATGTTATGTATGCTGATGATCTGGTGATTACTGCTCACTCAGAGGAGTCGGATACTCTGCTGCTGAATGTGGAGCCTGTTTCAAAGAGGTCGGGCCTTACCATTAGCCTTACTAAAACTAAGCATTTGCCTAAGTATATTGTGCCATCAAACACTCCACCCCCTAAACTTCCCATTGGTGATGGGGCAGTTGTGGAGAGAGTGGAGAGGTATTTGTAGATGGGCAGTATGCTTATGATAACAGAAGTCTCACTCTAAATCAGTCGGGTAGCATTATCTTTTCATCGACCGCGTAACGCTGCGTGGTAGCAAACAGGTCTGTCACTCCACATAAAGCTTCGGGCCTTCTCGGCCAGTCATGCCGTCCCTTCTCTATGCTTGCCAAACATGGAACATCTATGCCGGTAAGAAGCATTCAGGCTGGCCTACCTATGATCCACCATGAGTGTAACTAGGCTGGATTGTGTGAAAAGTTCACAAATCCTTGAAAGATCTGGACACAGTCCCATCAGGCAAGGCTGCGTTAGCTGGTGCATGTAGCCCGCATGCCCAGCGACCTATGTCCAACCAACTTTTGTTTGGCTGGATAAACGGGGTTAAATGGGCACGGCACGGGCTAGAGAAAAGATGGACTGATGTGGTACAGGAGGATATGGAGCTGAGTGGACTTGCTGATGGCCTATACAAGCGGTGCCAAGATCGGCCTCTGTGGAGGAGGCATGTGAAGGAAGCTACTGGGCAATTGGAGGTAGTCATCCTCGACGCTCACAGGTGGTGCATCTGCCAGTCATCTCACTCAGTCAACCCATGGCACCTGGGTCTGTCCTATGACCTGCCAGCGAGCCTTCATAATTTCGCGTGGCCTCAAAGTGCATATAGCCTGGCACAAGTCCAGTGGTGATGTCACCGCCATTTCGTTGGGAATGGCGGTTGTTGTTGTGACATACGGTATTGTGGTTGAACACGATATGAATGACATGAAAGAGTTGGGCTGGTAGACCAAGACCTCTCAGCATGGGCGGAGGAATTAACAAGTGAAATTCAGGGGAATAGTAACCATGATAGGAGTGATAGAAGAGTGATATGGAGGTGACTGACCACCGACAAGCAAGAAGCCAGAGTGAATCAGAATCTTTATTTAGACTGGAGGAAGCCGATGAGCCATGAGGCTCGTTTTCACAGATGTCCAATTGGGGCAGGTGAGCAAGTTCCAACAGAAAATCAGTGAGTGCTGGATCATCAATCACCCCACTAGTGGCCCAACGTTTTCTTGTGTGGACTAATGCTAGTGGAAAAAAACATGACTCTTCCAGAAGGCAGTGTTGGCTGATGGGATGTATAAAAACAAACCACTTAAAAATGTTGTATAGGGACAGATATGTAAAATAAAAACATATTTTCTGCTTATTTATTTCGTTGCTTCCAATTCTCCACAATGATGACCGTAAACATGTTGTGATACTGGTAGGAACCTCCTGGTTACACCAGCACACAGGGGATTCTGGGTGGGGAGGGGCTGGTCACCCCATGGTGCCCTTAAACGTTTAACCTACTCACGCCGGCTTGTGCCCGCCCTCACAGTCGGCCATATTTGCGGAATACACCACGCCGCCGTTGACCCTGGCCATTGACCGAGCAACCCAACGTTCCTACCAGCTCCCTCCGCAGGAATGTGTTCCTCTCTGAGGAATTGGGGGGCGAGTGTCCAGCGAGCCGACTCACTTGACGTCACCGAGCCTGCGTGTGAGTGCCGAGCCCACAGTGGAAATGGCCGACGTGGTTTTCTGTCCGGCTGTGCTGAGTGTCTCCGATGTGCGCTTATACCTACGTCAACAAAAGGTGTCGGGCAACAAAATGGGCAAACATAAGACAACACAAAAAAATATACTTAGCTAGCACAAGAAGCAAAGCTACGTGTTTTCTACGTGCGAGTGTACATGTGTGTATGAGGGTATGTGTATCAGAGGTGGGACAAAGTCATTGTTATGCAAGTCCAAGTCGAGTCTGAAGTCATCAAATTCATGACTCGAGTCTGACTCGAGTCCAAGTCACATGACTCGAGTCCACACCTCAGAGGTGGGACAAAGTCATTGTTATGCAAGTCCAAGTCGAGTCTGAAGTCATCAAATTCATGACTCGAGTCTGACTCGAGTCCAAGTCACATGACTCGAGTCCACACCTCAGAGGTGGGACAAAGTCATTGTTATGCAAGTCCAAGTCGAGTCTGAAGTCATCAAATTCATGACTCGAGTCTGACTCGAGTCCAAGTCACATGACTCGAGTCCACACCTCTGATGTGTATGTATGTGTTTGGGTGTATATGTGTATGCAAGTTACCCGCGCTTCGATACGTAGGCTTTAGCGACCAATATTATTCATAACAAAGGTTTTTTGGGTCAGATCGCGTAAGTATAAATGTGTCTTTAACCAGCCATCACCCGACACAGCCAACCAATAATGTTTGTCAGGGAAACAAAACATGACAATTAGTTACTACTTCAGCCAATCACTTACAACTACTATTATGAAATGACTTGCAGTTTAGTTATTTAATAATATATATTAATATTATTTGTTGTAAGTTAATGATATCCCTCCTCTATTTTTTTCAAGTAACAGTGTTAATATGCGTGTGGGTTTGTCTAAATGGATGGGTTTCACACGATTCGAAGGATGCCCTGGTGGTCCTCATTTTTAAGAAGGACCACACTGAATGCAACAACTATCCGGGCATTCCCCTCCTAAGTGTGCCGGGAAAAGTCCCGGCAAGGATTATTCTACATAGCCTTGCCAGACATGCTGAGGAGAGGCTTGCGGGGCCCCAATGTGGCTTTAGATCGAAGTGGTCCTACATTGACGCCATTTTATGTCAGTCTGCTACAGCAGAAACGTACAGAATGTCAAGAGGACATACATCTCTGCTTTATTGACCTGGTCAAGGCCTATGATACCATCAATAGGCAAGGGCTCTGGGTTATTCTTCATGCTTTCAGAGTTCCAGACCCTCTGTTCACAACTATTAAGGACCTTCATGATGGTGGGCAGGTCTGGGTAAGGGCAGGCCTGGGTAAAGTCAGGTGGCTGGGTGTCGGAGCCATTTTCTTTTCACCTTGGGGTGGGACAGGGATGTCCTCTGGCACCGACACTATTTAACATCTTCTTTGGACACGTAGTTTGAGATGTACCAGTGGCATTTTCATCTGGTATATACACAATAGGAGGCTGATTTATGCCAGAGTGCAGTCAAGGGATGGCTCCCTATTGGTCAACCATTTTATGTATGTGGATAATCTGGTGATTGCTGCCAACTCTGAGGAGTTGAACCTGGAGCATGCTACTAAGAGATGAGACTTTACAATCAGCCTCACAAAAACAAAGCACCTGCCTGGGTATTTTATGCCGTAAAATACTCCTCTCCCTCAACTTGCTATGAGTGTTGGGTCTGATGTGGACAGAGTTGAGAAGTTTCCATACTTGAGCAATGTGCTTATGACCAGCTCCAGTTTTACAGCAGAGGTCTCACTCCAAATTAGTTGAGTGGCATTATATTTTCATCAGCTGCATAACACTGTGTGAAAACCACCTGATCTATGCTCCAGGTTTTCTCAACCAAAGGCATGGGCTAGAGAAGAGATGGAGTGATGTTACAGAAGAATGTGGAGCTGATTGCACCTAGCATGGCACAATAACCACGGTGACATCACTTAGTAGTGAACGGCGGTTGTTGTTGTTTTATTTGTATGTATATGTGTGTATGTATGTTTGTATACGTGTCATCACGTCTGCTATGTATATGTGTGAGTAAATGTGTATGTATGTGTACGCATTATTACAGAATGTGTTTGCTATATACGTGTCAACTGACATCAAGGGATTTATTATGCAGCCAAAATATTTTGTTATATCAATACAATTGATCAAATACATATTTTCACCGCCGGCCGGCACAGACAGCGGTGCATGAGCGCACAAAGCTTACGCGGTGGAGGCTTGGACGTCCTGCATGAGGCCCGACACGGTCTGCCAGGACAGCGGTGTCATGCCCAACGATCGCTTGATGCTCCACACGCGCTGCTCTTTAGCCAACAGCACTTGGCGCAGAGTAGCCACCTCCTCTTCCACCTGCCCATGTAAAAAGGAGCACACGGGTTATCATATATGGTAAAATCTCAGTTAGCCAGAATTTGCACTGGACCACAATTTGCACTTAACTGGACCAGGCTGTCTAATTATAACACATTTTATAGAATGTATTTTAAATTCTTTATTTTTTTTACAAACAGTTACTGAGGACAGGTCAAGAGGCCAAACACGTCAAGCGCGAAGCAACAAAGAGCACTATCAAAGTTGTAACAGGCAAGATACTCTTTGATTCTTTAGGTAAAGTCACGTCGGTAGAAAAAAAATGAATATCACGACGTTTCGATCGCAACACAAGCGGTCGTCCTCAGGCGGAAAAAATAATCCAGCAGTAGAACTGCTGAACCAGGAAGAACACTGAGAGAGCTGTTACAACAAGAGGTTATATATGTGGCGAAGGGCAAGCAGGCGGGGTCTGAACTGGAAAATAAATCCATCCCCGCACACAAGCACGTCAGTTGTGTTAATGGGGGAGATTAGGGAAAGAGATTAGCATGAAATGAGCTTCCATCGCTGCATAAGAGTATCGTCCCAGCATATGGCACAACAGCAATGTTAATGGGAGATTAGCACTATGTTGATGGGAGAGATCAGCAAGTGAATGTCATGTCTATGTGTAACACAATCTGCGGCGCTGCCAACTGCGCTGTGAGAGGCAAGTGCGTCAACGCAAGAGAGCCACCGCAACGATGGTCGCGCCAGTGAGACACACAGCCCATCACACAGCCAGAACCATCGATACATCGAGGCTAAGGGAGCAGAAGTGGCCATGTTAGTGAGACCCCAGTCCGTTAATGCAGAGGCTCCCAACAGGGCAATGCAACTCAGAGAGTTGGAGATAACAGCCAGGTAAGAGTTTAACACATTTTTTCAATCGAGCAAGGTTCTAAAACTTGGGGAAAAAGGGATGATGGGAGGGAATTCTAAAGTGGAGCAGATCAAGATAAGCGGCAGAAAGAGAAGTGTTTTTTTTATCTGCAGTGTGGTGAATTTAGTTAGACGAGCCAGTGGGTGGGTGGTTGAGTTCTGTTTCGGTCTGCAATATGGTGGTTGAACACAGGATGGATGAGACAAAGTCTAGTAGGCCAAGCCCTCTACATGGGTGGAGGAATCAACAAGTAAAGTTCACTGGAACAGTAACCATTATGGTAACGACATGAGAATGATAAGGAGTCATCTTCTTGGTTCTTTCAGTAAAGTCACGTAGAAGGGAAGTAATAAAATAATAAAAATAAAACATAATAAAATAATTTTCACGACGTTTTGGCCGAAACGTCGTGAGAATTATTTTATTATGTTTTATTTTTATTATTTTATTACTTCCCTTCTACGTGACTTTACCGAAAGAACCAAGAAGATGAATCCCTGCAGTCACGAAAGCTTTAAATCGAAATGATAAGGAGGTGAATGACTGCCAGCGAGTGAGTGAGCGACTGGAGAAAATAAGCCAGTGCTGGATCATCAATAAACCCGACTGCTTTACTTAAATTAAATCAATTAAATTAAATACAGTTAAGTAGGAACTGGGTGCTCTATCGCAGCGCTGCCGCGGTGGTCCAGTTTACTCCAGTGACCCGGGTGCTGCTGCGGGGTCCACTTACTGCCCCCCCCCCCTTCTGTCTCCCCCCCTACTGCCGAGGCCTACTATACACTACACTATACACTACACTGTACACTACACTGTACACTACTATACACTACACTATACACTACACTATACAACCTCGTGCCACGGCAGATCTCACGCCTACTTCAGCAGTTTCTTCTTGCTGTGGTTGTCCCACCTGATGACGATTGCTTGTGTTGCGATCGAAACGTCGCGATCTATTATTTTTCTACCAACGTGACTTTACCGAAAGAACCAAAGAGTACAGTACTTATTTCAATTGTGGTGCATCTATTTTTGGTTGCTGTGTACCTCACCCCATTATTTAGGTAATGCTTAAGCATTGGATATCGCTGTTTTGGTTTTCGCGGCACTTTCTAAAAATGAAACCCCCACGGATATTCAAAGGTCTCCTTTACAGCTCTTTGTCAGAAGCGACCTGGCCACAAATGATAGCTCAAAGAATTGGCTTACCATGTGGACATTTATCATAGCAAAATACTCTAAACGCATGTTTCTAAATGTGCAGAGAAAACCGGACGATCCGGAGAAAGAACCACGCAACCACAGGGAGAACATGCAAACTCCTATAAACAAAATATAATAATGAAGAGAAATCAGATAAAATGTAAAAAAAAACAATGCACATATATAAATCGATATTAAATACATTTCCTAAAATGGCAGTTGGCTTGGTGTTTTAAAAACCATTCATAATAACGTTACATAAAGTTAAGTTACAGACACACGAAAAAATGTTGGGGTGTTTATTGCACAAGTAAATAAACAGACAATGACATTATGGCAAATAATGTAATTACTGAAGAAAACACACAGTGGGAGACAAAACAGGCCGTTGTGAAACGCTAAATGATGAAGATATCAGATTGATTACCATCAACTACTGTACGTAGACTTTAATTCATAATGAAGCTTTTTGGGTAGAATCACATAAATATAAATGTGCCACGAACTCACCTACACCCAAAACAGCCAATAAGTAAGGTTTTTCACGTGAACAAAACGTGCCAATTAAATATTGACTTAAAGCTTTCGTAACTACAGGAATTCATATTCTTTGGGTCTTTTGGTAAAGTCACGTAAAAAGAAAAAAAACAATAAAATAATTAAAACAAAAATGAAAATAAAATGAATAAAAAAGAATACAAATATCCCGACGTTTCCATCGCAACACAAGCAATCGTCATCAGGAGAAAAAAGAGGGGGAAAGCTGCTGAGGCAGGCTGTTTTTAAAGGTTTGAAATGGGTGTAGCCCAAGGGTCAAGAACAAAGTGGGCGGGGCTAGTGATGTTAAAGCGAGAGATTAGCATGTCAACGTAAGGTCGTAGAGCCACCTCCACCACGAGGGTGCAGAGGTGGCCATTGCATTGTGAGAGATTAGCATGTCAACGTAAGGTCGGAGAGCTACCTCCACCACGAGGGTGCAGAGGTGGTCATTGTATTGTGAGAGATTAGCATGTCAACGTAAGGTCGTAGAGCCACCTCCACCACGAGGGTGCAGAGGTGGCCATTGCATTGTGAGAGATTAGCATGTCAACGTAAGGTCGGAGAGCTACCTCCACCACGAGGGTACAGAGGTGGCCATTGTATTGTGAGAGATTAGCATGTCAATGTAAGGTCGTAGAGCTACCTCCACCACGAGGGTGCAGAGGTGGCCATTGTATTGTGAGAGATTAGCATGTCAATGTAAGGTCAGAGAGCCACCTCCACCACGAGGGTGCAGAGGTGGCCATTGTATTGTGAGAGATTAGCATGTCAACGTAAGGTCGTAGAGCCACCTCCACCACGAGGGTGCAGAGGTGGCCATTGCATTGTGAGAGATTAGCATGTCAACGTAAGGTCGGAGGGCTACCTCCACCACGAGGGTACAGAGGTGGCCATTGTATTGTGAGAGATTAGCATGTCAACGTAAGGTCGGAGAGCCACCTCCACCACGAGGGTGCAGAGGTGGCCATTGTATTGTGAGAGATTAGCATGTCAACGTAAGGTCGGAGAGCTACCTCCACCACGAGGGTGCAGAGGTGGCCATTGTATTGTGAGAGATTAGCATGTCAATGTAAGGTCGGAGAGCTACCTCCACCACGAGGGTGCAGAGGTGGCCATTGTATTGTGAGAGATTAGCATGTCAATGTAAGGTCGGACAGCTACCTCCACCACGAGGGTGCAGAGGTGGCCATTGTATTGTGAGAGATTAGCATGTCAATGTAAGGTCGTAGAGCTACCTCCACCACGAGGGTGCAGAGGTGGCCATTGTATTGAGAGAGATTAGCATGTCAATGTAAGGTCGGAGAGCCACCGCCACATCGACGACACGAGCGACGGCAGCTGTGCAGAAATGATTCCTTGTAAAAGGTTTCAGTTTGGTGTTTTAACATCTTAACACGTGTTTTGTTGCCAGAAAAAAGGGGAAAACCTATTCTCAAAATAAAAATAGTTTTAGTTTTTACAATCAGCTTCATCAGGCGAATGGCAGAATTGTGAAGAAGTCTTATTTTTTCCCAGTCTTAAATAGAATAAGAAGATGTCATCACTGCGCGCCTACAAGTATGAAGCATGCAGGGAGGTTAATTTTGCCCTTAATCATGGACCCAAAGCGTGCGGCGAGTGGTGAAGGTAAGAGTGGCGTTGTGTCTGTGGCCCGGAGAAAGAGTGGGAGGGGAGGCTCCTTCTAACCAACCTTTTCTCCATCACCTCATTGTCATCATCATCGTTAATATTAAAGGTATGTAAAGTCAATTTCATGTTTATTTATGCTTTATTATGTTGTTGTGTAATGTACTGTATTTTAGTCGGTGTTTAGTTAATACACAGGCAAGTTAGTTATGCTATGACTAGCTGTGGCTGTGGTTCCCCTATTTCCCGTAGGCCCTGTACTAAACCAACCATGGATTTGCCTACCATAGCATTTTTCAGAAACCTAACCTCTGCGGTTGGCAAGGGATTGCTGTATGCGTGTTTTGTGTCATTATCTTGGTGTTGTGTACATGGGCCATGGTCTGGTGTGTTTTTATATAGAATAAGGGTGTTGTGTGCAGGGCAGGTGCTGTGTGTCGTTGGTAAGATACTAAATGGTTCGTGGTGTTATATTACAGCTACGTCTATCTTGTTCAAGACTAATTAGATCATCTGTTGTAATTGAGACAAATAATATATGTTTAACCGTTCTCATAGCTATAGCCTTAGTACTGCTTGGAAGCGTATTATTACGTAAGAACAGAAACAATCATGAAAGTACTTTTTTTTAAATAGACGTAGCTGTAATAGAACACCACAAACCAGTTATTATCTTGCAAACAATACACAGCTCGTGCCCTACACACCACACCCTTACTTTATATAACAACAAACCAGACCATGAGCCATGTACACAACACTACACTGAAATAAAAAAGCAAACAAAATGCGCTGTGCGTTGTTTGTAAGATACTAAATGGTTAGGGTGTTAAACAACACAAAACCACACCAACACGCACACTGGTTCCTGCACGCAACACAAACCCCGTGAATTCCACGCATATGTATGTCATATTTTTTGGGTCTTTCGGTAAAGTCACGTAGATAGGTTCAAAGAAAATACCAAAAAACTACGACGTTTCGATCGCAACACAAGCGGTCGTCTTCAGGAAAAGGGGGGTTAGTTTCCAAGGTAAACTGTTTATAAGGGTTTGAATGGGCGTAGCCCAAATGTCAGCAGCCAATGGTAATGCAAGTGGTGGGCAGTCAAACCGACGGTGGTTGGTTTTCCACCAATCAATGGGCTGCCAGGTGAAAATGAGATTAGCATGTTCATGGGAGATTAGCATGTTAATGGGAGATTAGCATGTTAATGGGAGATCTCAGAGCTGCAACTGAGGGGAAGTCGTCGCACAAAGTGGCTGTGTTGGTGTGAAGCTTGTGAAATGGGCATAAAGCACAACTAACATCGGAAGGTGGTAGGATGGGAACATCATAGCCAGTTATGATTTAAACTGGTTGATAACGTCCTTCCAATGATTGCTCAGTTTGTATCCATCTTCTAGGTTGAAATTGTATCTGTATCTATATCTTTGTTGATAGCTAGTGAGTTTGCAAAGTACTTTCGTCTTAGAGAAATCAATTTCGTGTTATCCCACCGCATTAAAACAACAATTTAAGTAATAATATTGATTAACATGCACCGTATAATTTAATATTAAGATAATCCATTCTAAATTATATTAACACCCCTGAGTGTGGGAGGCAGGCGACGACTTCGCTTACCTTGGCCAGCTCCAGCGTGAGCAGCTCTCGCTCCTCTTCGGTGAGCGTCGTGGTCGTCGCCACCTCGCCACCAGAGAGAGCATCGCCTCTGCCCTCGTCACAGACCTGTGGCCCCCTCTCACCCTCCTTTCCTTCCGGAGAGACGAATTTATTCGGCGAGCCGAGACTCACATCTATGGAAAGGTCACATACACACACGCACGAACACACAGTCACATATCTGCGAGCACATTTATTATACACGTGCGTGCCCAAGACTGGTCAGATGGCTCAATCAAAAGATGAACTACCAATCAAATTCTACTTTGGAGTTAATTCAGCCCAACTGGACACCTTTATTAATTTATTTTCCGTAACATAGAACGTTTCTTGCCAGTATCAAAGTATAAAAACAAGTTTAACTTTTTTGGCAATAATACAGGCGTTAAGCTGTTCAAACAACAAAATACAATTTTTGCAAGGAATGATGTCTGCATTAACCACACATACCAGTGGTGAACATGCAAAAAAAAAACATGCTCTGATCTATATATATAAAATCGTTCATGTCTGTCTGTCTGTGTGTGTGTGTGGACTTTGGCCCATACGCACTTTCATTGGACGGCGGTTGCCCCTGGCAACGGCTAGCCACGCCTTCGCCGCTTTCATTGGACCTGGCAACGGCTAGCCACGCCTTCGCCAAGGGCTGCAGTTTCATTGGACGGCGGTTGCCCCTGCCAACGGCTAGCCACGCCTTCGCCACTTTCATAAGCTCCGTATTTAATTAAATAATATCCATTACACAGTATTGTTGGAGCGCTAGGGGGGGGGGAAGGAACGCCACCCGTACCCTGCCTCTTCCAAGCCGACAATTTTAGGCGAGGCCGCAGGCTTTGCACGCTACTAGGCCTCGACACCCACCACGCCACTCTGAGGTAAATCCATCAAAGTTTTTCCTACTCTTCACTACACCCCCACCACAATGTGTGCTATTAATATTACTTTTAAACCCAACGCGCCAACAATCGATTACTTTAATGTTCACTGTACAAATACTCATTAAGCTGGGTGAGCGTACTGCCAGTCTATCATGTACACTGTAGCCTGCTTATTAAGCTCGGTGAGCGTACTGCCACTCTATCATGTACACTCTAGCCTGCTTATGAAGCTGAGTGCGTGTACTGGCAGTCTATAATGTGGACTCTTGCCTGGTTATTATAATCGATTATTTATATGTTCTTTGTACAAACAGTCATTAAGCTGCTTGAGCGACCCCAGTTCGATTCCAACTCACGCCCACCACCGCTGACGATTATTTGAAACGGACCTGGCCCTCCCATAGGTCCACTCAGCCTCAAAAGCGTAACTGCTGTCGTGTGTGAACATCGTCACTGGGGAGACAAAGGCGGCGGGGCATCGTGGATCCAAGTCCCGGGCGAAGCCGGGTCATGTGTATGTGTGTTTGTGTTTATGTGTATGTCTGTGTGTCTCTATGTATGTGTGTATGTATGTGTATGTATGTGTTTGTGTGTATGTGTGTGTGTGTATGTATGTGGGTTTTTTTTATGTCTTTATGTGTATGTCTGCGTGTCTCTATGTATGTGTGTATGTACGTGTGTGCATGTGTTTGTGTGTATGTATGTGTGTGTCTATGTATGTGTGTGTCTATGTATGTGTGTGTATGTGTGTGTATGTATGTGTGTTATGTGTCTGTCTGTGTCTGCATGTATGTGTGTGTGTATTGTGTATGTGTTTGTGTGCATGTATGTGTGTGTTTGTGTGTATGTGTATGTCTGTGTGTATGTGTTTGTGTGTATGTGTGTGTATGTATGTGTGTGTATGTGTTTGTATGTGTTTGTGTGTTTACGCTCGCATTACACAAATGTGTTGCTGGTCTAAGGCGTTCCTCGCACAGCATTGCCGCTTTATTATTTCAGTCGTTTACTGCCTTACGCACCCTGAAAGTCGTGTGTGTCTGCAGCAAGCGCGTGTATGTGTACCTATGGACGCGCGCGCGTGTGTTGTGTAGGGGGAACGGTAGTGTAGTGCTTAGCGTGCTGTCTGTGTCTGTGTGTGTGTGTGTCTGTCTGTGTGTGTCTGCGTGTGTCTGTGTGTGTGTCTGTGTGTGTGCGTGTGTGGTGTGTGGGGAGCGGTAGTGTAGTGCTTAGCGTGCTGTCTGTGTGTCTGTGTGTGTGTGTGTCTGTCTGTGTCTGTCTGTGTGTGTCTGCGTGTGTCTGTGTGTGTGTCTGTGCGTGTGTGGTGTGTGAGGAGCGGTGGGTGTAGTGCTTAACGCTACGCTGCGCTACCAACCCGGCGAACCCAGTTCCATTCCCGCTCACGGCCACCACCGGTGACGATTATTTGAACCTCCCCTAGGTCCACTCAGCCTCAAACGAGTAACTGGTGTGGCGTATTAACATCGGCACTTGGGAGACAAAGGCGGCTGGGCGTGGTAGATCCAAGTCCCGGGCGAAGCCGGGTCATGTGTATGTGTTTATGTGTATGTCTGTGTGTCTGTATGCATGTGTGTATGTATGTGTGTGTATGTGTTTGTGTGTATGTCTGTGTGTGTATGTATGTCGGTTTTGCCGCCGTGGTGGATCCAAGTCCCCGGGCGAAGCCGGGTCATGTGTATGTGTGTATGTGTTTATGTGCATGTGTTTGTGTGTATGTATGTGTGTGTGTATGTATGTGGGTTTTTTTGTATGTGTTTATGTGTATGTCTGCGTGCCTGTATGTATGTGTGTATGTACGTCTGTGGATGTGTTTGTGTGTATGTATGTGTGTGTCTATGTATGTGTGTGTATGTGTTTCTGTGTTTGTATGTGTGTGTATGTATGTGTGTTATGTGTCTGTCTGTGTGTCTGCATGTATGTGTGTGTGTATTGTGTATGTGTTTGTGTGTGTTTGTGTGTTTACGCTCGCATTACACAAATGTATAATGCGGGTCTAAGGCGTTCCTTACACAGCATTGCCGCTTTATTATTTCAGTCGTTTACTGCCGTATGCACCCTGAAAGTCGTGTGTGTCTGCAGCAAGCGCGTGTATGTGTACCTATGGACGCGCGCGCGTGTGTTGTGTAGGGGGAACGGTAGTGTAGTGCTTAGCGTGCTGCCTGTGTCTGTGTGTGTGTGTCTGTGTGTGTGTCTGTGTGTGTGTCTGTGTGTGTGCGTGTGTGGTGTGTGGGGAGCGGTAGTGTAGTGGTTAGCGTGCTGTCTGTGTGTGTGTTTCTGTCTGTGTGTGTCTGCGTGTGTCTGTGTGTGTGTCTGTGTGTGTGTCTGTGCGTGTGTGGTGTGTGAGGAGCGGTGGGTGTAGTGCTTAACGCTACGCTGCGCTACCAACCCGGCAAACCCAGTTCGATTCCCGCTCACGGCCACCACCGGTGACGATTATTTGAACCTCCCCTAGGTCGACTCTGCCTCAAACGAGTAACTTAACTACTGTAGCGTATTAACATCGCCACTGGGGAGACAAAGGCGGCCGGCCGTGGTAGATACAAGTCCCGGGCGAAGCCGGGTAGTACAGCTAGTAATTATATATGCATGGTCTTTGAAACTGATTGGTCTACATCAGAGACAAGAGCCTTCTTTAGGGCCTTGTATCAACCAGTGTTAGACCAGAGAACGTCAAAATTCGAAAGCAAAAAGGCCCTTTGCCCTACGGATATGTCAAGTTTCACATTAACTTGCTTAATCAGTAAAATAAACTTACGATTAACCTGGGTCACCAAAATGACAAAAGTCGAAAACTTAAATTTGGAGCACAACATTGGATCAGGGCGAAGACAACCAATCAGTTCAAAAACAACCGCATGACGGAAGAAATTGAAAACATTATAACACGACGCATAAATAAACGTCGAAATAAATTGGCTGCAACGAAAGTCGGCTTGGGAAATGTGGACTTACAAAACGAGTTCATAGGCTGTTACTCAATTGTGTCTCTTGTTTTTACATCTCATTACTGCTTATGGCGCCATTGTCATGATAATAAGAAGTCATCTTCTTGGTTCTTTCGGTAAAGTCACGTAGAAGGGAAATACTAAAATAATAAAAATAAAACATAATAAAATAACTCTCACGACGTTTCGGCCACAACGCAAGCAGCCGTCATCAGGTGAAGACCAGGTCTGTCGGGGAGACAGCGTCTATTTTATTATTTCCCTTCTACGTGACTTTACCGAAAGAACCAAGAAGATGAATCCCTGCAGCCACGAAAGCTTTAAATCGAAATAATAAGTCATTCGGAATTCTCGCAAGCTGCGCATCAACCCGACCGACGTGAACGGACATCACTGAACTCCTCCATGGAAAAAAACTAATTACCTCATAGCCGCAATAGGGCGCACCATAGATGGCATTTAATCAAACTTGCCATCCGTACTCTATACGTACTGCTATTGCTTTCTTACGTGGAGTCATCGGTGACCGGATTGTTGGGACTATATAAAGAAAACGATTGTTAGTTTATATACGGCGGGATATGAGGAATTGTATCACAAAACGCTGCGCAATCCGCAAAATAAACGGGAGGCGCATTCTCGTGAGACGTTTTCAACCGAATCACGATTCAGTTGCTGCCCTACGCCTGGCCGCCCTCACTCCAGCGGACGACGCAGCGCAGAACATTATCATCACGGCACACCAATCACCATACATCATCATCATCATCACCGCACATCACCATTACTGCCACCATCATCACCACCATCATCACCACCACCACCATCATCATCATCACCACCATCATCATCATCACCACCATCATCACCATCACCGCACACCACCATCATCACCGCACACCACCATCATTATCACCACCATCATCATCACCACCATCATCATCATCACCGCACACGCCACGTCCCACCACCATCACCACCATCACCACCACCATCAACAACAACCGCCATTCGCCACTAAGTGGCGGTGACGTCACCACGACGCTTGTGCCAGGCCAAGTGCACCTTGAGGCCACGTGAAGTGTCGAACGCCCGCTGGCAGGTCACCACCATCATCACCACCACCATCACCACCATCACCACTATCACCACCACCATCACCACCACCATCAACAACAACAACAACCGCCATTCGCCACTAAGTGGCGGTGACGTCACCACGACGCTTGTGCCAGGCCAAGTGCACCTTGAGGCCACGTGAAGTGTCGAACGCCCGCTGGCAGGTCACCACCATCATCACCACCACCATCATCACCATCATCACCACCATCACCACCACCACCATCATCACCACCATCATCACCACCACCACCATCATCATCACCACCGCCATCCTCATCATCACCACCATCATCATCACCATCATCATCACCACCACCATCATCATCACCACCATCCTCATCATCACCACCATCATCATCACCACCACCATCATCACCACGCCACGTCCCACCACCACCACCACCCCGCCTTGGTCTCTAACCGCACCTCGCGTCACATCTTCACCACGCCGCGCTCGCCACCACCGATGTCTCTCTACAGAGGCAGTCGAAGTCGTGCCTCGTGTTACAATTCCACCTGCCAGGTGGTCACAGCCAGAATACTGCACAGGCAGCAGACGCGGCCGCCTGCTGCCTGTGAGTACCTGGCACGTGAGATTGTAGTTGCTGCTCTGCATCGACATCAGCAACCGGACAAAATAAGAAGCCCTTTTTTGCAAGTATCAAAGTATGGCAATGACACAGTTTGCGTGAGCATCTTAACACCTTTTTTATTGGCGGTATATGGGTAAAACCCGATTCTTTATGTCTATATAAGAGGTACCTTGTTCGGCGGCTTCCATACCGGCAACTCTTCTCCGTCGCAGGTTAATCACCGCCTGTTTATACTGACTAACGATGTGTGTATATTCGTGCTGTTGAACTTTTAGGACGATTATCTCCACTCCGATCACTCAACGCAGCTGCTACGAGTACAGTAGCGTACAGTGCAGATGCAACGCGATGTACACATCCGCATAGCCGGCGATATGACGTCACCGCGCGCCATCCCACGACATGACGTCATCGCGCACAAACCAGGCGACGTGACGTCCCCACAGACACCTCGTGACGTCATTACGCACGCGCTTCAACAACGAAGTTGTGTTTTCAATTCTCGATTTGAAGCTTTGGTGACTGCGAGGATTCATACTCTTAGGTGTTTCGGTAAAGTCACGTAGGTAAAAAATAAAAATAAATAATAATATAAATCATAATAGAAATAAAATAATAAATCACGACGTTTCGGAGGCAACACAAGTCTCCGTCATCAGGTGGGACCGTCACAGCGAGATCTGCTGCATCAAGTGATTTGCTGTATCAAGAGATTTGCTGCATCAAGTGACCCCACAAGGGGCCGCCAAGGCGGTCGGATGGTCCGCGCGCTGTCTTGCACTCGGTGGTGGTCGCCGGTTCGATTTCCCGGCGCGGCAGCTGAGCCAATGGTGCAAGTTTCCTGCTGGAGAAAGAGCTTCACAGCTCATCGGATTCCTCCGGTTTAAATAAAGATTCTGATTGTAAATCTCACCCGCTGCCTCTGCGCCTGCAGGGGTGCAACAATATTATAAATGTGTCCACCGCAGGTAAGCCGATCGGCAGGAAGCGTGGCAATGGCCCAATTCCAACACGTATGGTCGGTGTGGAGGAGACCAAATAGCCTCTAGCGCTCCATCTAGCGGGAGGTCTTCGCCAGCAGTGGCATGAGCAGTCCTTTAAAATACGAAGTTCTTTCCGGTGCAATACTTTCTTTGTTATTTTCCTCTAAAGCCCAAGCAACGTTGCAGGTGCGCCACGTGACGCCAAACACCCTGGGGGCACGGGAAGAGGGAGTGTTGGGTGGGATCAATAATCATTAATAGTTATCTATTTAATAATTATCTCGTATGCCGGCTTCCCATGTACGGCAAGTTCTCGACAACCGCGGGATGGGCTCTGTGCTTGCAAATCTGCGCCATAGAATTCGCGAATGTTGAAGACGGCGTTGAGATTATTTAGCTGATATAAATTTCCACATGATAAGCCACTTCATTGGGCCATCATTTGTGGCCAGGTCACTTATGCAAAAGAGATGTATTAGCTCAGTGGGTCTTACCTGGTAAAATAAAAAAATATCCATAAGAGTGTTTTTGGGGTTAGATCTCGTAAGCATAAATGTGTCGTTAAACCCGCCACCACCCGATACGGCCAATTAATTCAGGGTTGTCACGTAAACAAAACTTGCCCAATTAGTTACTAGTTCAGCACATTAGTGAAAGTAAACCCGCAACATTTACAATTAGAGTACGACATTTCGCTGCTGATTACAACCAGCTTCATCAGGCGATTATCCGGAATAAAAAAGAATGTATTTTTTAGATGGAAAAAGAGGGGTTAAGTTCCCGTATCCGACTGAATAAGGGAGAAAATGAAAATGTTTCAGAACAATACTGTACTGGTCACGTAATTACAATCCATATACTTAAGTAAACTGTACAATAATACAAATATAATAGCACAATCCAACTGAATAAAATAGATAAAAGAAAACATCAATACATTTTCCTGTAAATTTGAAAGTTTAATTTACCTTGGATGATGGGAGTGCGATGATGATGGTGTCGTTGGAGAACAAGCCTATCCAACAACTCTAAAGTTTTCTCCACTCACTTTGCACAAACGTTAACGGCACTTGAACAGTAATGACTTCAGCATGTGGATCGTGGGACAACTGATACAATGGTTTTGGTAATCACATGGACCACTGAGCTATGTAGCTCTTTTTCAGAAGCGATCTGGCTGCAAATCATAGCTCAGCAAAGTGGCTTATCACGTGCACATTTATAGCAGCCGAATACTGTAAACGCATGTTGATTCTAAATGTGGAGGAAAAAAACCTGGATAACCCGGAGAAAAATACACGGCCAAGGGCAGAGAGACATGCAAACTCAAAATATACAGCAGGCGTCAGGGTCAGGATCGAACCCACCCGCTCCTGTATACCAGGCGAGGTAGTCAACATCTTGCCACCGTGTCACCCTGTACTAGCATCCCTCTAGCATGATGCGATGTTGCCCAATTGCGAATTGTCGAAGAAATGTGACTAAATTTCAGGAAGTGTACAAAAATGCATATGATTATCAGTTTATGTGCATTATAATTTATAATAAACACTTGATTAGTTCTAACTTACCAGAGATGGCTGAAGAACTTTGCTGATCGAGGCTTATTGGGGTAAGCAGTAGGGGAGTTATGCAGACGAAGGGGCAGGATCTCCTGCCTCTTCATATGATGATGAAGCTGGAGCCACAGGAACGTTCACCAGAGGAAGCTGCTTCTCTTCTGGGCTCTTCTACAGACCTTCTGGCTCAATGGCGGACCATTTAAAAATCTGTTCAAAGACAGCTGGACAGCATTGTCTTCTGCTGGTACATCTCATTTTAGCAGTGAATGTCACTGGTCAATGTCCTGTTAACTCGACAGCTGCGTCCTTTGGGTCATCCTCTCTGAAAATGTATTTTTGTGCTTCCCAATGAATTAAACCCTCAGATAATCTTTTTAAAGTTAATATTCGTGGTGGTGGTGGGATTGTTTAATCGGCCTCTTCCTCAAATCGTTGTTCCAGCTACATCAGATCCTGATTTGACAGGTCCTCATCACGTTTGACTCCTCCACATTGTCGAGGCCAGTCAGCTTCTTTTGGCCACTCCCACAATGTCACGTATAATTTCTGGCACTGTCTCCTTGAATGCCTTGAAGTTGGTGACACATTTGAGCCGTATTTTTCGCCACACACCATATTTGACACGTGTTTCCTGCTACGACTCCCCTAATGCTGCCAATGGCCGACAGGGCATTGTAGCCACGCTTAAAGTCCCTTGCTGACCTTTTCCACCACACGTCATTTCCCTGATGAGCTGGGAGAAGGTGTGGTATAGAAAATAAGCCTTAAATATGGCGAGAACATCTTGATCCGTAGGTTGCAGCGATGACGTCGTGTTGGGTGGCAGAATCATCGCCTGAACATGTTCGGATAAGTCGTCAAGGTTGAATGACCTGGGACAGGGGTCGACAACCTGCACCTCCAGAGCCGCATGCGGCTCTTCAAGGACTGCTTCGTGCCGTTATTTTATTAAGGACCAGAGTCTCGTATTCACATTAATTCGACATAAATGTCACTTCTTGTTATTTTGGTTGCCGCGTCCTGACCTGGGGCATTGTCCAGGAGAAGCAATGCCAGTTGTTTCGTCGCAATATTCCTTAACAGCTGGGCAGAAATGCGAATTAAACCATTCTTGATAAACTTACCTTGTGACCCAGGCTTGTTTTGTTCGATCGCCAAACAAAATGGAGATGTTCTTTTATATATATTAAAATACTATAATACTATAGAAAATATATTTTACCAGGTAAGGCCCTCTGAGCTTTAGAGATATCTTTCAGAAGCGGCCTGGCCACAAACCATAGCTCAACGAAGTAGCTGAACATGTGGAAATGTATAGCAGCCAAATACTCTCAATGCAAGTTTCTAAATGTGGAGGGAAAACCCTGGGGGGCGGAGAAAATCCACGCGACCACAGGGAGAACATAAAACTCCAAATATACAGCAGGCATACGGGTCTGGAATGAACTTTGGTGTCTCCAAGTGGTAATCGAAAAAAGGGTTGAACTTTAAATCTGAAGTTTTTCCACCCAGCAGAAGAGTGAGGTGATCTTTGGCTGCTTATAAACCTGGAGCAGTCATCTCTTCTACCCAAATAAAGTATTGCTGGCATCCGCTTCTAGTACAGCAAACATTCTCCAGATTTCCCTTCATTAACTCGAATAGTTCTCACTGAGATCGGGGGTCGGCCAAGCATTCTGGCAATTTCGACTACCCTTTCACCTGTTTCAAGAAACTTTTAAACTTCTGATTTGACCTCTAGATTAATACCGCAGGCGGAGTATGGAGGGGCATGGGGGGCGATGCCCCGCACAAAATTGACACCTTTATTAATTTACATTTAGGAGTTTACGATTTAGATTAAAACTAATTCATTCATTGTACGCACCCTCGATTCCTAATGTGAGGGACAAAGTGAACCCCTGCCCCCCTCCCACAAATATAGAAGTCAAACTCCGCCTGCGATTAATACTTTGCATTTACTTTCTCTTGCCAGTTGCACGACAATAATTCACTGTGCGTTTGGAACTCATCTTTCTCAACCCGTTCGTCCTTTCTTTTGGTTTTGTAAACCATCACCTTCCGCAATGAAATGTTTATTCCTACCGCACACGAGACCATCACACAGCAGGGGATTTCATTGCAGAATAGTGTGGTCCGTTTTTGGGTTGTTTTTTTTTTGCCGCGCGCCTTCCAAAATCCTGATGCAGAAGATTCGTGCTGGCTGCAGCCACAAATGTTACTTGCAACTTTGATTCTTGTGTATCGATAGTTCAATTGCAGTGTGCCATTATTTTAGGGACTGTGTGCTGTCTTTCTGTGTGGTCTGGGGCTGTTTTTGTTGCTGTGTTGTCTTACCCGAGCTTGCATTTAGTGTTTAAAAAAATCGGACTTATATACTGCACTTTATTTGCATGTATTTTTATTTCGTGACATGCTTAACTTTTTCTCTACTTTGCACTGCGCTCGTTTTTTTGTTTGTTTAATATTGTTTGTTGTTGCAACTTTCCTACCCGCCCCTCCTCGACACACGTGAAGAAGAGCTTCATTGCTCTTCGGATTCCCTCCAGTGACAATACACATCCTGATGGGCGATGACGTACGCGCCCACCTGGCGTCTCCTCTCCCACCCCACCCCCCGGACGTCCTACGCGATGACGTCACCAACACCTTGCGACCCCCCCGCCCCATCCACACGGACGTCTCACAGGGTCCTCGTACGCGATGACGTCACCGCGTCGCAAAAGTTAAACCGCCGGAGTGTCCGTTTCCGACGTGATGACGTCACGCGCGTCCAACGCCCGCCCCCCCACCCACGGGGCCCGCCCTCCCGCCGCCCGACTTCCGGTCGGAGCCGGAAGTGAGCAGAGTCCGTGTTGGAAGTGGCGCGGGGGGAGCGCGGCGCGAAGGTGACGAGAGGGAGACGCGCGCCTCGGACTCCCCGCGCGCTCCCCGAGCCCCCCGCGGCCTCTCGGCCACTGCTCGTCGACTCCCCTCTTCAACGACGACTCCCTTCGCCTGCCGACCTCATCAGCCCTCATTTGCCACGGGCCCCCCACCCACACCCCCCCCCCCCAGCGCCGAGGGGGAACACGCGGTGAGTGAAGCCACCGATGGCGGTCTCAGTGTTGGGGGTGCAGCGGCGGCTTCGCGAGGCGAGCGAGGGGCGCGTGTGAGGGGGAAGCGAGAGGAGATGGGGGGGGGGGGGTGCGAGTGAGACTCAGGCGGCTTTGGGGGGGGGGGCAGTCTGGCGAGGGCCCGCGTGGCCCCGTAATGGCCGCGGGTAGTGGCGGCTAGGGGTGGTGTGTAGGGGGGGGTGCGGTGGGGGGTGGTGGTGGGGGGGGGACCCTCCCCCGCATTCCTGGCGCTGACGTGGCCGAGGGCGCGACTCCCCCCCCCCTCTCCCAGCAGCAGCAGCAGCAGCCCCCTCCTCCCTCCCCGGGCGAGTGAGAGCACCGCCCCCCCCCCCCAGTGAGGGGGGTGAGAGGAGGAGGAGGAGGTAGGTTGGGGGGTGAGCGCCCCCTCCCTCCCCCCGACTTCTCGGCATCGCCCCCCCCTCCTCCTCCGTGGGCGAGGGAGCCGACCCGACTCCTCCTCGCATATGGGGGTCGCCTCCCCCCCTACCCCCTACCACCACCACCACCACGCCACTGGGACGGCCCCTAAAGACTTGAGTAGTGTGCGAGTTGAAGCCGCGTGTGGTGTGATGCGAAGTGAGTTTGTGTGTTGAGTGGGATGAGGCCTGTGTGTGTGTGTGAGCCTGCTTGTGGTATACTTTGTGTGAGACTGAGTGAAGCATAAGTTGTTGTGAGCCACTTGTACACAAAAGATTCGCCCCGTAGCCTTTAACTCGACTGCCGGGGACGAGTGCTGTTAGCGAGCGCCTATGAAGGCCAGCACGGTCTGTGGCTCGCATCACGCCCGGCCGCCTTTGTCTCCATAGTGGCCAAGTTTAAACGCCGGGTACTCATTTGAGGCAGAGTCGACCTAGGGGAGGCCCAGGACCGGTTCAGATAATCGTCTAGACCGTGAGTGGGAATCGAACTCGGATTGCGCCACGGTAACCCCACTCACCCACTCACCATGAAGATCTTTTACTACCTCACATAGAGAGGGGCCTTGCCGATACACATCTTTGTCGGCTTTCGTGGCCAATATTATTCTGGCGAGGCTGGTTGTAATTGGAGGCGAAACGTTGTACTCGAATTGTAAATGTTCTTTGGTTTACTCTCCAACACACCGGTGTGCTGAACTGACGAATTGGCGTGTTTTTGTTTACGTGACTAAATTGGCTGTGTCGGTCGGTGGCGCGTTTAACGACAGACACATTTTTATTTACGCGATCTAATCCCCACAAAAACCCATCTACTATGGAAATATATTGCAGTTTACCAACGTTGGCTCAAGTAGTCCTGGCCCTGGTGATGAGACGTTGAATGTCAAGCCCATCCAGAATCTGTACTCACCGATTCCGTTGGGGGGAAATCAAACCGACGAAGAGAAAAAAAGTTTTTTTTCAACGGTTTTATTAACAACTTTTGTTTAATTCACCCTCGAGAAGTACTTCAATGATGCGGTGCCTGCTCGCACATCAAACGCTTACTTGCAATAATTGATTTATTTTATAATGAATCTTCTACTCGTTGACACGGAGCAGGCGCGCCTGAGACACGCGGCTCCTGCTTCTTGTGCGAGGCGATTCCACATTTGAGGGACCGCGGCGTTTTTGACCTGCACAAAACTATATAATTAATATAAGGCGTCCATACTAAAATTGCAATTGCTTGAAAGGAGCCAATTGATGAATTGATGCCGATTTTGATACAGGCATGCATTGTCACCGGATCGGAGTACGTGTGCAAAATTTTTAATTGATTGGACAACAGGAAGTAGACTAAATTTTGATTACAAGATTTGACCACGACAGACAGGAGTCAAGTTAAATAAAACCGTTGAAAATAACTCCTAAAAGGTTGTGTGGCCAATGGGATGTGTCAAAAAATGTTTTTATGTAGAGGGACGGATATGGGAATAAATCGTGATGAAGTTAATTAATCGTGTTACTTATTAGCCAACATGCACCATCAATCAATTCATTCGCCTCTCAACTCACAACCTACCCACGCTGCCCATGTGCCCATCATTCTATCGCTACTTAACATGGTTACTGTTCTGTGAACTTCACTCATTGATTCCTCACACTCACCGACTCACACTCTCACCCATTCAGCCACTCACATCCCCACTCAAACGCCACACTGCAGGTCACAACACTTTTCGTTCTTCCCTCACACTTCTTCACGTTGGAATTCCCTCAATGTGTTTTATTTGACCAAACTCTTAGAATAATTTTGCTCGATTCTGGAAACGTGGTAACTTACCTATTGCAAGTTAGGTAGTGATGTTGGTTGCTTTCCACTTGATATTTTTGACCTTTGGGCCTGTGCTCAGCAACTTTCTAAAAAGAAAGCATGCCACAGACCTGGAATCAATTCTAATTGTGCACTATACAGTAAATTAACTTGATTGCTTTTTGAAGAATTATTTGTGGTTATGCTGTGTTTATACTGTGTCAATGCTGTTTCCAAAATGTCTGCAGTCCTCCAGTTGGTGGTGGAAGGTGTGCAAGATGATCTGCAACAGGAGGTGATGAGATTCTGGGACACCGCAAGATACTGGAGCATCACAGGACACACCTGTACATTACAGCAGGTGTCGGGGTGTTGTGGAAGTTGCTCCTGTGTGGGATTGAAATGGCTGAGGAGCCCGAATTGTGCTATCTGCGAGCGCTAGCCAGCGAGCTGAACCTGCAACGCAAGAACGGCACGCACTGCGATTGCCATGTCGTTGTTCAAGGCAGTACCTTCAAGGTGAGTCGTTGCTTGCCACACTCACGACACCGCGCTCGCCAAACTCACCTTGTTGATGCACTTTTCTCAACAGTACAATACAGGAATCTCCCACTTATACGTAAGGGAAGCGTTCATGGGATACGCTACTTGACTCGAAATTACTTAAAGCGATTTCTAATACGCTATATATATTATGTAAAATCTGGGGTTGCGTTCCGAGCTGGCGTATCTGGAGAGAGAAAAAAATGCGTGACTACATTTCATGAAGTATACAAAAAAATAGTAATAAGTTAATAACATACATTTTAACTAATAATAAATATGCGTAATTTGATCAAACCTACCAGAGATGGTTGAAGAGCTACGCCGATTTTGATCTTCAATCCAGACACTTAAAAGTCGTGACACGCTTTCTAGAATTCCACAACTGCTATATGAGTTAGTTTAGTGGCAGTTAAAGGTGCCACATTTTGAGCACATTCTAGACTTTTTCCTGTATTAGCTCCCAATAATTCTCACCGAGGTCGTGGGTAGCCCTAGTATTCTGGCAATATCGACTGCCCTTTTCACCTGCTCCAAAATGCTTTAAAACTTCTAATTTAACCTCTCAATTAATACTTCTGCTTCTTCTTTGGCTGCTTCTCCTTTGCCTTTTTTTGCCAGTGGCACGATCACCATTGACTGCGCATTTTGGAAACCATCTTACTCAACCCTTTGTACTTTTTTTTTTAAACCTAACGCGATATTTCTACCTAAACCTCGTGCTATATTTCTACCTAACGTACGCATCGACCACGCAAAATGGCAGGCTGGGAAACGGAGGCAGAGCACGTGGCGGAGGGAAATTAGTCAGTCCACACGACGCGCGCGTGCGGTTACACCGCAAGAGAGTCCGTGTTTACCATGTGCGCTGCTAAAGTAAAAAAAATTGTGCAAATATTTTTGTTGCACACATTTGTTTTAAACAAAGCATATGCGAAACATTAAACTTATAAGGACATGTGTTCCCTGATTGATCAGCAATGTATATGCAAAACAACACATACTGCGGCTACTTATAGCGGGGGATGCCTGTACTTGATTGGGGTTGCAAAAACCTGGTCACATTCAACTATAAAAACTCAGTCAATGATTTTATTACACAGGTCCACCAATACCACAGTTCCTCAATGATAATTATGCAAGGCTGGCTATTCCACAGTTCCTCCCATCGCATTTAACAATGAAATTCTTATCCATAGTAACACCATTCATCTAATTGGCACAACAATCTTTTCTCACCTGTCAATTCATTACAATTACTAATCTCTCTAAGGACACGTCAAAGCTTGGTTTTCCATTCTTTGCCAAAGTCACCTGTAATTCCAACAATTATCACTGTTGCCTTACAAAGCACAAATTTGTCCAAAGCTGGAATCCTGTTGTCATATCTGGGATGGAGCACCCAGTTTCTACTTCCCTGCATGTGGCCTCCACAGTGGCGAGGTGTTAACTACCTTGCCTGGTATACAGGAGATCGTGGGTTCGATCCCGACACCTGTATATTTGGAGTGCGTGTGTTCTCCCCGTGGTCGCGTGGATCTTTTTCGGGGTCCTCTGGTTTTTTCCTTCAAATTTAGAAACATGTTTTTCGGGTAATTTGGCTGCTATAAATTTCCACGTGATAAGCCACTTCGTTGAGCTTTCATTTGTGGCGGTCGCTTCTGAAAAAAGAGCTATATAGCTTAGTGGGCCTTGCGTGGTAAAATGCAGAATAGTTAAAATAATTTAATGTTAAGCAGTCGGATCGATTGATGACTCACTGATCCACTCCAGTCACTGGTGTCCCTTGCTCACCCGCCGTTATTTGCTTCCTTTTGACTCTTTTATCGCTACTGCAATGATTGCTGTTCCCGTGAACGCTTATTTGTCCATTCCTCCACCCATGTTGAGGACTCTTGTCTAACACACTGACCGCTTAATCTCGTCCAAGAATGATACAGAGGTAACTCAACATCACAGAATTACACTCCATGGACCCCTACCCATCTCCCTCTAAACCCAGCAACCCTGCGAGCACTGTTTGTTGCTGTTAGGCTTGAAGTAAAGCAAAATAAAACAAACATATCCCAGATGACATCTCTCTCTGTCCCGGTTTGACAGGCCCACCGCAACGTGCTGTTTGCGGCGAGTCCGCACGTCCGTGCGCTCCTGCGGGGCCAGGCAGAGCGCCCTGGCCAGGTCGTGGTCATCCACCTGGACATCGTGACGGCTGCTGGGTTCGCTGCCATCCTTGACTACATGTACTCGGGGCGTGTCATACTCTCCTCGCGCAACATGATCGAGGTGATGTCGGCCGCCAGCTACCTGCAGATGACCGAGCTAGTGCGCCTGTGCGACCACTACATCCGCACCTCCTTCAAGGTACGCGCGCACCGGTATACACAGACGCGTAGGTACACAGGTACGCAAGCATGCGCGTGCATTTTCATGCACGGGTATGCACATGCGTATGTAGTCGTGAGCGTACTCAATTATACCCACACACAAATAGTCATTCACGCATACACTGGTATACCACGCTCCACCGTATAGCCTCCACCACACCAGCCAACCTCTTCTCGAGCTAGAGTTTAACCCCCTCTATCCTGCAAAAGAGAAACTCGTTTGGCATGCAGTTGCTGGGCATGCGAGCGACATGACCCAGCCAACGCAACCTTGCCCACTGGAGGAGCTCACTGATGGGAATGTATCCAGATCTTTTAAGGATTTGTGAGCTGCTCACACAATCCAGACTGGTTAAACTCAGGATGGATCATAGGCCATCCAGCCTGAAAGTTTCAAACTGGTGCAGATGATCCATTAGAGTGTCCACGTTTTCAAAAGCAAAGAGAAGGCATAAGGGCATGACTATTGCCAAGAAGACCCAGTGTTTCGTGTAGGGCGATAGACCAGGTAGCCTCCACGCAGCGATATGCAGACAATGCCGCTTGGCTGATTCAGAGTGAGATCTCTGCTGCCAAACCGGAGTTTGTCATGAGCACACTACCCAGGTACATAAACCTCTCTACTCTTTCAACAACTGCCCCATCACTCATGGGGAGTTGAGGGGTGGAGTATTGGAGGATCCAAAATACCCAGGCAGGTGCTTAGTTTTGGTGGGGCTGATGGTAAAGCTCCACCTCTTAGTAGTACACTCCAGGTGCAGCAGCAGAACCTCCTTCTCTTAGTGAGCAGCAACCACCAGATCATCAGAGTACATGTATGTATGTTGAACTTCTTTCACACCGTACGTAGCCAACCGTGCTAATCGGAGGTGTGAGGTAAGGACAACAAACTAAATAGAAGAAGCAGTTAATAACATGGTTGAACCAGTAGGGAGCTCAACAACAACAACCGCCATTCGCCACTAAGTGGCGGTGACATCACCACGACGCTTGTGCCAGGCCATGTGGACCTTGAGGCCATACACACACGTACACACACAGCTAGCTTGCAGTTCACCAACATTGTGTCGATAAACCTGACTGCTGATGAGACGTTGAATATGAAAACTCATGTAAATACTCATCCAGAGTTTGCAAGTGTTTAATCGAATGCTGCTGAATAATGGGAAGCAGGCATGTGTCTGCGTATTAATGTTTGACTACTCTTATTCAAATTGTACTAATGCTTATTCATGTTTTACTTATCACCCAAAATCCACCACCACCCAACATACTAATCACCCAACATCTACCACCATCAAGACATAAGCCTCATCGCTCCCAGCACGCACGCACTGTCCATCTGGCAGTCTCTTTACCATTACAACTCCATATTTTTCTATCACTCTACGACTGTACCATGGCTACTTTACGTGAGAACTGTGCTGGTTGATTCAGCCACCAATGTTGAGGAATCTGTTTATCTGACTGACTGTTTTGTCTCATCCATGTTGTTTTTAACCACCAAAGAGCAGAACTAACCCAGTCGCACACTCGCCCACTCGCCCACCCACATGCAGCTACCCACTCACTCACCCCAATGTATTTTGTCTCATTGTTTTCTGCCGCTCTTTATTGTTTTCGTCTCAGGACGGCAGTGTGCCGACGGAGCAGTCCCTTGGACTGTCGGTCGTTGCCCCGGTGTTGCCAAATGCCGAGCTGCCCGAGGGGGTCAGTGCCGATGGCGGGGCTGGCGCCGAGGGCGACGCTGAAGCCGTGGGGCCCGAGCCGGTGCCCGTCCCGCCCGTGCGCAAGGGCAGGGGGCGACCACGCAAGTCACGGCACAGCGTGCGAGTCACCAAGCATACGCCCGCCCACTCCTCCGACAACGACGAGAGCGAGCACGGTACAGGGGGAACCTGGGGGAGGGAGGGAGGAGACGGCATGGGCATCGCCAAACATGCCCGCCCACTCCTCTGACGAAGATGTGCTCAATCCACGCGCTCCCTCTCTGTTTATTCTCGTCCCGCTTCACTGAAAAAAGTTCCCTCCACATTAAGCAGTCGCCTTCGCTCACTAGTTTCCGCTCCTCACTCAAAACTCACTTATTTTCCTGAGCTCACCCAACGACCCCTTAATCTACTGTTCCTTCATATTCTTATTATCTCATTATATGGCTATCACTCATTCCCCATTCATTGAATCCATTTATCATGTATTGTCATCAATTTACGCATCACAGATTCGCCCATTGCTACCCCATTTTATTGACCTTTTCTCCACCATTACGTTCACACATTGTACCATTCTGACTTCTCTGTAAAGTGCCGCCGTGGTTAAGGCACTCTATTAATTACGTCAAGATATGATGATGAGAGCGAGGAGAGGGAGGGCGTGACTAGACGACTCAGCCTGTGAGTTCGTGGATTGCTCCGGTGCCATCACATTTCACTTGTCTTGATGGCCACTCAGCCAGGTGACCATGTGGCTCTGTTGCTTATTTCCACTCCACGGTTGCCCCTGTGGAACTGTCTGTTTCCCCATCCACTTTTGTGGAAGGTGAGCAAATCAGCAATTTTGCACTGTGGTCCACAGTATGGGTTTAGTTGGGTCGCCAATGAGGTCTCTGTTGGTCACTTGTGCGTCTCTCCATTCTGTTTGCCATCAGTGTGAAGGTTGTTGGCTATGCCCGGCATCTTGAGTAGCTAACCTGAAAGTGTTGTGGGATATCAAGCGAGTATGGCGGGGACGGGGGTTGACTTGGCCCTTTCATGATTTGCGTCCTTGCTGCTGCTGCTTGGTGAATGTGGGGTGGTGTAGTGCCCGTCAGCACTGGGAGCTGCGATTTTGGCGCAGATTTCAGTGCTCCGGCGACGGTATGCATTCCATGTTCAGTTTCACGTCCAAGATTTTGTACGTGCACTGCAACTCCATGTTACCACCATAATATTCAGCTGCGGAGTATACGAGGGAGAGCGTCGCCACCGTCTGTAGGACTCTGGAGGGGTTCTTCCTCAGCATGCACCACTGCACTTGTGGATGATGCTCGTGCCACGGCGGCGAGATGGTAACTACCTCGCCTGATATGCAGGAGGTCGTGGGTTCAATCCCAACCCTGACGCCTGTACATTTGGAGTTTGCATGTTCTCCCCGTGGTCGTGTGGATTTTTCCCCGATTTTTTCCCCTCCACGTTTAGAATCAAAATGCATTTATCGTATTTGGCTGTTGGTAGCCATTTCCACGTGATTAGTCACTTGGTTGTTCTATCATCTGTGACCAGTCGCTTTTGAAAAAGAGCTGCATAGCTCAGTAGGCTTTACCTGGTAAAATAAAGAATAGTTTTAGTTTAATATGCCACTCTCCAACCTGGTGGATGTAGTCAGCGGGAATTAAAGGCTGCGTGTGGGCTTAAGTGAGCGCTCATCAGTGAATGGACACGTGTCCAAGGAGAGGTGATTGCACTAGTATGTAAACAGACTGACATTATGGCAAGCAATGTCAAAAATAAAGAAAACGCATTCTGTGAGAGACAAAAACAGATTGTTGTGAAACGCCAAAATGATGAAGTTATCAGATTGATTGCCATCAACTGCGGAATGTAGTTTTGAGTTAATAATCAAGTGTTTTGGGTTAGATCGCATACATGTAAATGTGTCTATAATGTGTCATAAAGCCACCTCCACCCTGCACACAGCCAATGAACAAAACGTGTCAATTAGTTACAACTTCAGCACACCGCCAGTGTGTTGGAGAGCAAACCCACAACATTTACAATTTGATCTTGATTTGAAGCTTTCGTGACTGCAGGAATCCATACTCTTTGGTTCTTTGGGTAAAGTCACGAGTCTGTCTATCCAAGAACATCTCAAGAAGGATGAGCGCCCAGATTAACTAATACTATTTTTATTTTGTGGGTCTTTCGGTAAAGCCACATGGATAGAAAAATAATAAAATATCGGGTGTGGCTTTGGCTACACAATCCCCTTTGTCTTGTGTTCGGGGGATCTTTGTTTTGTGTGACCACCCGTGTATGTGTCTCCTCAGCAGTGGCATACGATCCCAACCGCGTGAAGATGGAACCTCAGGATAGGGACGGGCTGCTGGACAGCGAACAGGACAGGATCATCGACGCATCTGGCAACACGATCGATTTCTACCCTGGTAAGGAGCGAGGGCATGATGTCATATCAAATGATTAAGGATAATCTTATGCAGTGGATCATTGATTATCTGGCAGCTTCTGGGGGAAGGGGGTGCTAAATTTTCAAAACGCTGGATAATCACATCATTATTTCAAATAGATTATTTTTTGCACATTCTTGCATAACATTGTGTTTATATGTTGTGTATATGTTGTTTTAGTGTTTCAAATGTGTCTCCGATATGAAATTGTCATAAATAAAACATACAAAATAGGCAGAATATCCTCCTGTAAAAAGTTATTGAATTTACTCTAGTGTACTTATTACTCCAATCTCGAAGACTCAGTATGAGGTAATGTACGTACGACGCTCTTGTTTCAACAACCATGTGTTTAGCGATCGCCGGATTGATGCTAACGCCAAATATGCGTTTTTCGCCGCATCCCACCGTTTATTTTATGTTTTTATTACTGTCGTTATTAGTCGTGAAAATTGTATTTCCTTGCAGCCTTTTCGTTGTTTAAAGTTATTGTATGTAGTGTATAATGCACTGTATATAATATTTGACACTGAAATCAAGCGTAGCTACTTTTTTGTCACACACGTGGTGCCGATCGCCGGACTGGTAAAGCCTTTAAAGCGGTTTTGCTGTCAGATCGGCCCGGGACTGCCGAATCATTTTTGAAGCCGGATAATCCTACACCGGATAATTGTTGGTCAACTGTGCTTCAATATAGCCTAATTCATGAAAACGGCATCTGAAAACGCTGCAGAGTTTAAGATAGATACGCAAGCGGGAAGGCACCCAGAAGCGGGCACCGACAGTTGTCCAAGCTCTGTTAGCACTACTTTTGAGGTGTTTGGCCGACTCCCTTGAGTATTTACACATGTGGGAACAAACAGGAATTCCCAGAGGAAAACCCATGCTTGCGAGGGGAGTGACAATCGTCGAACAGAGGCAAAATCATCGCTTTATGTGCTGCCATACCTTGGCCAGCTAGGTGTAGCGACCTCAATGCTCACAGCTAGAGTTTGATGAATCTGTGTGATCCATTCACCCTAACAGAGAGGGTGTCCTTGCCTCTAAAAATCTGGTAGCTCATGGGGATTGTTTATGGAAGCCTGACTGCTGATGTCAAAACCAGTCGAGAGATATGCTTGCTTTAAACCAATTCTGTTGAATGTATGCATTCCCAGAAGGTCGTGTGGCCAATGGGATGTGTAAAATAATACATTTATCTTTTATGTGGAGAGACGGATATGGGAAGCTGTTTTGTGTTACTGTGAAGGATCGTAAAGCTGAAAACTGAGCATCTTGAAAATAAATTGCTGGCAATTGTGTACAGGTGTCTGCGACCATTGCTAGAAATGTAATGGCAAAAAATGGGGTAATCAACTTGTTGGTTGGGAATATAACATGGCAGGTGCACGGTGTCGTTGATGATTAGGCAGGCTGATGGAGGTCCTGTTGTCGACACGGGCATTAGAGTGGTCGCCACGAGTGCGGCGACCAAGGGGAAGAGAAGCCGTCAATCTTTGGGAGGTGACTCCTAACCTCCCGACCTCCGGTGCGTTTCCGCTTTAGGGGCTGAGTTTGGTAGTCCCGTTGGCGGCTATGACGATGGACCTTCCTCGGGCTACCACGACTCGGGGGCCGGCTACGGGGGCTGCACGCCGGGCTACGACGACGCGACACCGGGCTACGGCGACGCCGCGCAGGACTACGGCGAGGAAGCCGCCCCGGACTACGACGACCCCACGGTGGACTACGACGGCTCGGCGCCGGACTACGACGACGGAGCGGCACCCCCGGACTACGACGACGGAGCCCCCCCGCTCCACGGCTACGGCGACGTGGACGGCATGGACGTCTCGGGCATGGCGGTGCCGCTCGACGGAGGAGTCGGAGACGAGGAGGAGGAGGACGGGGGAGAGGACGGTGAGGAGGGAGACGGCGCCGGGGCCCACGCCGGACACGCCGGTGGCAGCCCCGGCTGCTTCACCTACACCATCCTGACGGAGAACCTAACCGCCGCCGGAGAGGGGGGCGGCACCGGCAGGATGTTCGGTACGGGGTGGGGGTAGGGCTGCCGGCACAGCCATAGTCTCGCCAGACAATATGTGGGTCAGATTTTTGCTTTTGTTTTGGCCGGCAACAAAGCAGCATTGTCAAAGTGGTACCAGGTTTCTTGGATTGAGCCATAGCTATGACTAGAACTTAGGAAAATAGGTGATGGGAGGGAAGTCTAAATGCCCAAAATGCCAAGTGACTGGCAACAAACAGCACTTTCTAAGATGTAAGAGGTGAGGATGCCATTGCAGCTTGACACAGAGACGGTTTGGAGGGGATTTGAAATGCTCTCCTCTCCGTCCCCGGCAGGCAAGCGGCGGCTGCTGCAATGCAACTACTGCAACTTCGCCGCAATGCGCAAGTACAAGCTCGTGCGGCACATCCGCACGCACACCGGCGAGCGTCCCTTCGGCTGCGACGCTTGCGGCAAGCGCTTCATCCGCAGGGAGCATCTCCAGCGGCACACGCAGGTACACGCAAGGCGCGGGCTCACGCACACACGCACGCATAGGTGCACGCACGCGCGCACAGATACGCTTACACATACGCATATGCAGGTACACGCAGGTACACGCACGCACACCGGCGAGCGGCCCTTCGGTTGCGAGGCTTGCGGGAAACGGTTCATCCGCAGAGAGCACCTGCAGCGGCATACGCAGGTACACGCAGTGCACGGGCACACACACGCACACGCACACACGCGCGCTCACAGGTACATTACACACAAGCATGCTGGTATACGCAGGCACATGCAAGCACGGGTGCACGTGCAGGTACATAAGCACGTGGGCATGGGTACACACACAGACAAGTATGCACGATCATTCACACGCACACAGGTACACACGTGCAAGCAGGCACACACCTGCGAGGTCATTTACACATGCAGGTTCACACGCACACTCGCAGGCATGCATGATCATTCATGTGCACACAGGTGCATGGAAGGGTTCACGTCCAGGTACAAGATTATTCTAGTTTATTTCGCAATCAGTTTTTTTTTACGTAGTGTTGTGCTTCACTGTACTCACCATTGAGGTGTGTTCACACTGTCCAAAACACAAGCTACAGTAAAACCTTGGATTGCGAGTAACTTGGTCTGCGAGTGTTTTGCAAGATGAGCAAAAATTTAAAGTAAATATTAATTTGATAAACGAGCGAGGTCTTGCAATACGAGTAGTACGTGTATAAGCTTTGTCTGCCGAGCGTCATGTGATCACAACTGATATACGACGAGTGCTTTGATATACGAGTGCTTTGGATTACAAACACGTTTCCGGAACGAATTATTGTATATAGAGATGGCTACACGTGGAGCTAGCGAGAGAGACGGGGCTACATGGAGCTAGAGAGAGAGATGGGGCTACATGGAGCTAGCGAGAGAGACGGGGCTACATGGAGCTAGAGAGAGAGATGGGGCTACATGGAGCTAGAGAGAGAGACGGGGCTACATGGAGCTAGAGAGAGACGGGGCTACATGGAGCTAGAGAGAGAGACGGGGCTACGTGGAGCTAGAGAGAGAGACGGGGCTACATGGAGCTAGAGAGAGAGACGGGGCTACATGGAGCTAGAGAGAGAGACGGGGCTACATGGAGCTAGAGAGAGACGGGGCTACATGAGACGGGGCTACATGGAGCTAGAGAGAGAGACGGGCTACATGGAGCTAGAGAGAGAGACGGGCTACATGGAGCTAGAGAGAGAGACGGGCTACATGGAGCTAGAGAGAGAGACGGGCTACATGGAGCTAGAGAGAGAGACGGGGCTACGTGGAGCTAGAGAGAGAGACGGGCTACAGTGGAGCTAGAGAGAGACGGGCTACATGGAGCTAGAGAGAGAGACGGGCTACATGGAGCTAGAGAGAGAGACGGGCTACATGGAGCTAGAGAGAGAGACGGGCTACATGGAGCTAGAGAGAGAGACGGGCTACATGGAGCTAGAGAGAGAGACGGGCTACATGGAGCTAGAGAGAGAGACGGGGCTACATGGAGCTAGAGAGAGAGACGGGCTACATGGAGCTAGAGAGAGAGACGGGCTACATGGAGCTAGAGAGAGAGACGGGCTACATGGAGCTAGAGAGAGAGACGGGCTACATGGAGCTAGAGAGAGAGACGGGGCTACATGGAGCTAGAGAGAGACGGGGCTACATGGAGCTAGAGAGAGAGACGGGCTACATGGAGCTAGAGAGAGAGACGGGCTACATGGAGCTAGAGAGAGAGACGGGCTACATGGAGCTAGAGAGAGAGACGGGCTACATGGAGCTAGAGAGAGAGACGGGGCTACATGGAGCTAGAGAGAGAGACGGGGCTACATGGAGCTAGAGAGAGAGACGGGGCTACATGGAGCTAGAGAGAGAGACGGGGCTACGTGGAGCTAGAGAGAGAGACGGGGCTACATGGAGCTAGAGAGAGACGGGGCTACATGGAGCTAGAGAGAGAGACGGGGCTACATGGAGCTAGAGAGAGAGACGGGGCTACATGGAGCTAGAGAGAGAGACGGGGCTACATGGAGCTAGAGAGAGAGACGGGGCTACATGGAGCTAGAGAGAGAGACGGGGCTACATGGAGCTAGAGAGAGAGACGGGCTACATGGAGCTAGAGAGAGACGGGGCTACATGGAGCTAGAGAGAGAGACGGGGCTACATGGAGCTAGAGAGAGAGACGGGCTACATGGAGCTAAGAGAGAGACGGGCTACATGGAGCTAGAGAGAGAGACGGGCTACATGGAGCTAGAGAGAGAGACGGGCTACATGGAGCTAGAGAGAGAGACGGGGCTACATGGAGCTAGAGAGAGAGACGGGCTACATGGAGCTAGAGAGAGAGACGGGCTACATGGAGCTAGAGACGGGCTACATGGAGCTAGAGAGAGAGACGGGCTACATGGAGCTAGAGAGAGAGACGGGCTACATGGAGCTAGAGAGAGACAGGGCTACATGGAGCTAGAGAGAGAGACGGGCTACATGGAGCTAGAGAGAGAGAGGGGCTACATGGAGCTAGAGAGAGAGACGGGCTACATGGAGCTAGAGAGAGACGGGCTACATGGAGCTAGAGAGAGAGACGGGCTACATGGAGCTAGAGAGAGAGACGGGGCACATGGAGCTAGAGAGAGAGACGGGCTACATGGAGCTAGAGAGAGACGGGGCTACATGGAGCTAGAGAGAGAGACGGGGCTACATGGAGCTAGAGAGAGAGACGGGCTACATGGAGCTAGAGAGAGAGACGGGCTACATGGAGCTAGAGAGAGAGACGGGCTACATGGAGCTAGAGAGAGAGACGGGCTACATGGAGCTAGAGAGAGACGGGGCTACATGGAGCTAGAGAGAGAGACGGGCTACATGGAGCTAGAGAGAGAGACGGGCTACATGGAGCTAGAGAGAGAGACGGGGCTACATGGAGCTAGAGAGAGAGACGGGGCTACATGGAGCTAGAGAGAGAGACGGGCTACATGGAGCTAGAGAGAGACGGGGCTACATGGAGCTAGAGAGAGAGACGGGCTACATGGAGCTAGAGAGAGAGACGGGCTACATGGAGCTAGAGAGAGAGACGGGCTACATGGAGCTAGAGAGAGACGGGGCTACATGGAGCTAGAGAGAGAGATGGGCTACATGGAGCTAGAGAGAGAGACGGGCTACATGGAGCTAGAGAGAGAGACGGGCTACATGGAGCTAGAGAGAGAGACGGGGCTACATGGAGCTAGAGAGAGAGACGGGGCTACATGGAGCTAGAGAGAGACGGGGCTACATGGAGCTAGAGAGAGAGACGGGCTACATGGAGCTAGAGAGAGAGACGGGCTACATGGAGCTAGAGAGAGAGACGGGCTACATGGAGCTAGAGAGAGAGACGGGCTACATGGAGCTAGAGAGAGACGGGGCTACAGTGGAGCTAGAGAGAGAGACTGGGCTACATGGAGCTAGAGAGAGACGGGGCTACATGGAGCTAGAGAGAGACGGGGCTACATGGAGCTAGAGAGAGAGACGGGCTACATGGAGCTAGAGAGAGAGACGGGGCTACAGTGGAGCTAGAGAGAGAGACGGGCTACATGGAGCTAGAGAGAGAGACGGGCTACATGGAGCTAGAGAGAGAGACGGGGCTACATGGAGCTAGAGAGAGAGACGGGCTACATGGAGCTAGAGAGAGAGACGGGGCTACATGGAGCTAGAGAGAGAGACGGGGCTACATGGAGCTAGAGAGAGAGACGGGGCTACATGGAGCTAGAGAGAGAGACGGGCTACATGGAGCTAGAGAGAGACGGGGCTACATGGAGCTAGAGAGAGACGGGGCTACATGGAGCTAGAGAGAGAGACGGGCTACATGGAGCTAGAGAGAGAGACGGGCTACATGGAGCTAGAGAGAGACGGGCTACATGGAGCTAGAGAGAGAGACGGGGCTACATGGAGCTAGAGAGAGAGACGGGGCTACATGGAGCTAGAGAGAGAGACGGGCTACATGGAGCTAGAGAGAGAGACGGGCTACATGGAGCTAGAGAGAGACGGGGCTACATGGAGCTAGAGAGAGAGACGGGGCTACATGGAGCTAGAGAGAGAGACGGGGCTACATGGAGCTAGAGAGAGACGGGGCTACATGGAGCTAGAGAGAGAGACGGGCTACATGGAGCTAGAGAGAGAGACGGGCTACATGGAGCTAGAGAGAGAGACGGGCTACATGGAGCTAGAGAGAGAGACGGGGCTACATGGAGCTAGAGAGAGAGACGGGCTACATGGAGCTAGAGAGAGAGACGGGCTACATGGAGCTAGAGAGAGAGACGGGGCTACATGGAGCTAGAGAGAGACGGGGCTACATGGAGCTAGAGAGAGAGACGGGCTACATGGAGCTAGAGAGAGAGACGGGGCTACATGGAGCTAGAGAGAGACGGGGCTACATGGAGCTAGAGAGAGAGACGGGGCTACATGGAGCTAGAGAGAGAGACGGGCTACATGGAGCTAGAGAGAGAGACGGGGCTACATGGAGCTAGAGAGAGAGACGGGCTACATGGAGCTAGAGAGAGAGACGGGGCTACATGGAGCTAGAGAGAGAGACGGGCTACATGGAGCTAGAGAGAGAGACCGGGCTACATGGAGCTAGAGAGAGAGACGGGCTACATGGAGCTAGAGAGAGAGACGGGGCTACATGGAGCTAGAGAGAGAGACGGGGCTACATGGAGCTAGAGAGAGACGGGGCTACATGGAGCTAGAGAGAGAGACGGGGCTACATGGAGCTAGAGAGAGAGACGGGCTACATGGAGCTAGAGAGAGAGATGGGGCTACATGGAGCTAGAGAGAGAGACGGGGCTACGTGGAGCTAGAGAGAGACAGGGCTACATGGAGCTACAGAGAGAGACGGGCTACATGGAGCTAGAGAGAGAGACGGGCTACATGGAGCTAGAGAGAGAGACGGGCTACATGGAGCTAGAGAGAGACGGGCTACATGGAGCTAGAGAGAGAGACGGGCTACATGGAGCTAGAGAGAGAGACGGGCTACATGGAGCTAGAGAGAGAGACGGGCTACATGGAGCTAGAGAGAGAGCGGGCTACATGGAGCTAGAGAGAGACGGGCTACATGGAGCTAGAGAGAGAGACGGGGCTACATGGAGCTAGAGAGAGAGACGGGCTACATGGAGCTAGAGAGAGAGACGGGCTACATGGAGCTAGAGAGAGAGACGGGCTACATGGAGCTAGAGAGAGAGACGGGCTACATGGAGCTAGAGAGAGAGACGGGCTACATGGAGCTAGAGAGAGAGATGGGCTACATGGAGCTAGAGAGAGAGACGGGCTACATGGAGCTAGAGAGAGAGACGGGCTACATGGAGCTAGAGAGAGACGGGGCTACATGGAGCTAGAGAGAGAGATGGGGCTACATGGAGCTAGAGAGAGACGGGGCTACATGGAGCTAGAGAGAGAGACGGGCTACATGGAGCTAGAGAGAGAGACGGGCTACATGGAGCTAGAGAGAGAGACGGGGTACATGGAGCTAGAGAGAGACGGGGCTACGTGGAGCTAGAGAGAGAGACGGGGCTACATGGAGCTAGAGAGAGAGACGGGGCTACATGGAGCTAGAGAGAGACGGGGCTACATGGAGCTAGAGAGAGAGACGGGCTACATGGAGCTAGAGAGAGACGGGGCTACGTGGAGCTAGAGAGAGAGACGGGGCTACATGGAGCTAGAGAGAGAGACGGGCTACATGGAGCTAGAGAGAGAGACGGGCTACATGGAGCTAGAGAGAGAGACGGGGCTACGTGGAGCTAGAGAGAGACGGGGCTACATGGAGCTAGAGAGAGACGGGGCTACATGGAGCTAGAGAGAGAGACGGGCTACATGGAGCTAGAGAGAGAGACGGGCTACATGGAGCTAGAGAGAGAGACGGGGCTACGTGGAGCTAGAGAGAGAGACGGGGCTACGTGGAGCTAGAGAGAGAGACGGGCTACATGGAGCTAGAGAGAGACGGGCTACATGGAGCTAGAGAGAGAGACGGGGCTACGTGGAGCTAGAGAGAGAGACGGGATACATGGAGCTAGAGAGAGAGACGGGGCTACATGGAGCTAGAGAGAGAGACGGGCTACATGGAGCTAGAGAGAGAGACGGGATACATGGAGCTAGAGAGAGACGGGCTACATGGAGCTAGAGAGAGAGACGGGCTACATGGAGCTAGAGAGAGAGACGGGGCTACATGGAGCTAGAGAGAGAGACGGGCTACATGGAGCTAGAGAGAGAGACGGAGCTAAATGGAGCTAGAGAGAGAGACGGGGCTACATGGAGCTAGAGAGAGAGACGGGCTACATGGAGCTAGAGAGAGAGACGGGGCTACATGGAGCTAGAGAGAGAGACGGGGTACATGGAGCTAGAGAGAGACAGGCTACATGGAGCTAGAGAGAGAGACGGGCTACATGGAGCTAGAGAGAGAGACGGGGCTACATGGAGCTAGAGAGAGAGACGGAGCTAAATGGAGCTAGAGAGAGAGACGGGGCTACATGGAGCTAGAGAGAGAGACGGGCTACATGGAGCTAGAGAGAGAGACGGGGCTACATGGAGCTAGAGAGAGAGACGGAGCTAAATGGAGCTAGAGAGAGAGACGGGGCTACATGGAGCTAGAGAGAGAGACGGGCTACATGGAGCTAGAGAGAGAGACGGGGCTACGTGGAGCTAGAGAGAGAGACGGGCTACATGGAGCTAGTGAGAGAGACGGGCTACATGGAGCTAGAGAGAGAGACGGGCTACATGGAGCTAGAGAGAGAGACGGGCTACATGGAGCTAGAGAGAGAGACGGGGCTACGTGGAGCTAGAGAGAGAGACGGGCTACGTGGAGCTAGAGAGAGACGGGCTACATGGAGCTAGAGAGAGAGACGGGGCTACGTGGAGCTAGAGAGAGAGACGGGCTACGTGGAGCTAGAGAGAGACGGGGCTACATGGAGCTAGAGAGAGAGACGGGCTACATGGAGCTAGAGAGAGACGGGGCTACATGGAGCTAGAGAGAGAGACGGGGCTACATGGAGCTAGAGAGAGAGACGGGCTACATGGAGCTAGAGAGAGAGATGGGCTACATGGAGCTAGAGAGAGAGACGGGCTACATGGAGCTAGAGAGAGAGACGGGGCTACATGGAGCTAGAGAGAGACGGGCTACATGGAGCTAGAGAGAGACGGGGCTACATGGAGCTAGAGAGAGAGACGGGGCTACATGGAGCTAGAGAGAGAGACGGGCTACATGGAGCTAGAGAGAGACGGGGCTACATGGAGCTAGAGAGAGAGACGGGGCTACATGGAGCTAGAGAGAGAGACGGGCTACATGGAGCTAGAGAGAGAGACGGGCTACATGGAGCTAGAGAGAGAGACGGGGCTACATGGAGCTAGAGAGAGACGGGGCTACATGGAGCTAGAGAGAGAGACGGGGCTACGTGGAGCCAGATGGAGCTACAGAACACACTCCCACCTCTTGTGCTGTAGGTGGCGCTGGAGGATGCACATTTCTTCGGCTACGTTTTAAGCGGCAAAATCTAAATAAATTTCGTCACATTTAAACTTTCGCACTGATTAAATAACGCCGTAAGTTATTTTCTCAAAAAATCCCTCAAATTGTGAAGAAAAAATTACATTTTCTAAAATGTCAAAGCCAGAACGTGTCGGCACTGAGATACACGGATAACAACATCACGAGTAATGATACATAACAATTGTCAAATAAATAAGTAGACAATATATAGAAACATATAATTACTTATTTTGTCCACATACCATAAGTGTAAGATTTCCAAAGCATTGGTTTAACACAAGTAAACTGATAAATATTGGTCCTAGTTTAATACAAAGCTTTCAATTCAAATGATTGACACTATTTTTGAATTGATAAGCACAATGCCACGTGCAACGCTGTGTATTTGACGTGAACACATTGCATGCAGTTGACTTAACTACGAAAGTCATTTATTCAAACTCAATTAATTCAAAACTTAAATAAAAAACCCCACCATGATGGTCTCATTTGCAACAGCGAGCCGAGTCGCCAAAAGTAACAAAAGGCACAACATGAATACACAAAGTACAGCAAGGAAGCAACACAACGGAATTGAGTAAAGCAATGAAAGTCGGCTCAGACCAATTACGTCTAAATGACATTTATAAACCAGTGATAGTCAAATGCAGTTCTAGGAAGATCAGCATGGGTTTAGGGTGATTATTGCTCAGGTATTGGTGCTGCTATTTAACGAGCTTTGTGCTATTTCATTATTTCTCGTGTGTGTTCGAGAGCGAGATTCGTGGAGTTGGATTTTGCGGAATTTGATCGCCGCCGGCTGGATTATTAGCTTCCCCAGGGGGGCGCGATGTGAACGATGAATCCATTGCCTACCTCAGCGTTGTCTAGTATTGCTCTGCTATTGCTCTAGATTTGCACTAGTATTGCACTGGTATTGCTCTAGTTTTGCACTGGGATTCCTCTAGTATTGAACTGGTATTGAACTGGTGTTGCACTGGAATAGGACCGCTATGTAAAGAAACAAGGATTTACGTCAAATACAATTGGCAGTAAAGTTACCACACAGAAAACACAAACAACTGACAATTCAACCTCGCACACGCGAACACACGTCACACACGTCACACACAGACGTCACGCACACACAACGTCGCACGCACGCAAACGAACAGGGAGAGCATTGTGGCCGTGTGACCATGTGACCATGTGACCCTCGTTGCCGGCGGGGGCGGCAGGTTCACCAGAAGGAGCGCCGGTTCGTGTGCCGCCGCTGCCGCCGCCTCTTCGTCTTCGCCAACTCGGTGGGCATCGAGTTTGGCACGCGGCGGTACGGCGTGTGCGAGGAGTGCTCCGTGCTCGGCCTGCGCGACCCCCCCCTGAAGAAGGAGGGGGGCGGGCGGGGGGGCGGCCGTGGCAGGGGGGGAGGGCGTGGAAGCAGGGGGGGCAGCCGCCTCGGCGCGGGGGGCAGCTCTGCGGCGGAGAAGCGGGCGGCGATGGCGGCGGCGGTGGAGGCGGTGGTTTCGGGGAGAGGAGGAGGAGGAAGAGGGGGGGGAGCCGGAGAAGAAGGGGAAGGAGATGGAGACGGAGACATGGCGGCTGTGCCGGACGGAGGAGCCAGCCTGGAACGCGTTGTTTTCAAAATGGAACCAGATGCAGGTTCGGAGGAGGACTGGAGCCAGAGGGGGGGGGGCGACCCCCCGCTCAGCTGCGACAAACCGGCAGGGGCCTTCTGATAGCAGCCTCTTCCCCCCCCCTCCCTCATTCCCACCCCCTGCCACCTCCCCGAATGTGCCCCCCCCCACCCCACCTCTTCATTCCTTTCTCAATTATTTTGAATTATTCTCCTTTCTTTTTCGGAGCCGTGTGGGAGGACACGTGGATTTGAGAGAGCTGGTCACACCCAGAGTCGCACGGATTTGGTGACACCAGCATAATCGGCCGGATCCTGCTGCCTCACTGCAGCGTCAACGGAAAACCCGTCGGCTCGTGTGGTCAACCCTGACACATTCCAGGAGCACACGATGAGAAGCCACCTTTGCCTCCTCCCACTCAACCCTCTAGACACCGCCGCCACCTCCCGCAATTAGGCGCCGATTGTGCGTGGCGACGCAACGTGCTTGTTCGCTGGGGACTCTGGCTGCCACCTGCAGGAATTGGCATCTGTGTTTAGGCAGCAGGAATTTGATTCGTTTATTGGGTATTGTGTTGAACTTTATAGCATTGTACTGCTGAGTTTTGATAGACTTCGGCTGACTGAATAGTATGCCCAGGATTTAGTCAACAGTGGAAAAGGTGGCAACCCCGGTTGGGATGAAATCCTTGTTTCATGTGTTGTACGCGCAGAGAAGGGTTTACCGGTCGTAAGTTTTTATACGAAAATTTTTTGTCCACATTTTTTTTGTTGTGCTGATAATTTTAATTAAAAAATAATCTGTGCTAGGAAAGAGTGGGGTCACCCAGTTATTCTGGCATGCAGCAGAACGAACTGGTGTTTGGTTGCTCAGGGGAAAAACTTTATCAATTTTACCAATGTCTCATCCAATACTTGACAGCAAAACATCCCCAGGAGCTCGCTGGTTTTGAGGCAACACTTTCACGACCATTATTTTGCTTATGCTGATATCGTACACACCCAGGATTTACGAGCCTACGCCTACCACCAGGGTCATCCCTAGAGTCTCGTCGATTAAATTAGCCTTGTTAATTAACTGTGGCATGAAACCACGTTCCAGGAGGCTATGAAGGTATTTTGGCAGTGAAAAGAAATGTCACCAAAAATCTTACCGCCCATTCATTCCTTGTGTGTCTCGGGTTTGAGTTCCTGGTGAAGTGATTTCAATTGTACGCAATGGATGGTGGAGGCTGACGGACACCTTTTTTAAGAGATTGTACTGGACAGGAACACCTCGCTTTGCGTTCAAGATGCGTTGTTACCGGAGAAGTGAGCGCTAAACGAATTAGCGCTGAAGGCGGGGGTGGAGGGGGGGGATCATTCTAACCATTGTACATATGGGGATGCGTTCCGGACAGAATTTTTTCTTTCGTACGAGCAATATCATGGGGAGCTTAATTGGGGTGTCGGTAATAGCGCTGATAGTAACGCGGATGGGAAACATTATTTCATACATAAAAGAATATAATTTATTATATCAGTAAGTATTATGTACTGTACTCACGAGTGCATTCTACTGTACTCCCTACAAGGCAGCGGTGGGAGTTGAGGACCTCTGTGATTGGAGTGATAGCCTCAAGTCTAAATTCCTGTGGTGAGGTTTCGTTTAGGTAGAGCTCTGAGGGACTCTGGTCTCGCAGATTCTCACCTGGCGATCTGAAAAAAAAAAGTCGAAATCGAAAAAAAATATCTTTTTTTTTTCAAAATTTCGTTCTGGCTACCAATTATGATCATCCAATTGTGGGGGGGAGGTGGGGTCTGGTCGGCTCAGAGGCATGCATCGCTCTTATTGGCTGAGCAAACATTGGGGGGCGGGGGCGGGTCGTTTTTCGAGCCAATGCTGCTAAACGTGGGTTGTCACTCGCAAGGGGCTGCTTTTAGATTATTTTATTTCACTTTATCTTTGCTTTCTCCAGGACAGAGGGTTCTGTCATCACGAATCGACGTTCTCACGAGGTGGTGCTAAGCGAGGTCTGCCTGTGTTACAACTAATGACCTGAACATTTTTAGCTGTTAACACTGCCCCCCCTTAAACTGAATTTTACGTACGATAAGTGACAACGTCTTCAAACTCCTACTCAAGTAAGCATTGAGGCTTGGTTAACCTCATCCAGTGGTGGAAATTTCAAGCTCCTTTGGAACAATCTCTGCATAGGACTACCAAAGATAACACAAAGTGTGAGGAAATGCCCTTGAACTTGAGGAGTAATTGTCGCAATGTTGGAATATTACCAAATGTCCTTCTTACTGATGCACCAGATTCAATGCAGGATCATTTGTCTATTTAAATAGTGGTGAATGTAGTGCCCTCTCGTGGCTGGAGGAGAACATCTATCACATGTGAATGTTTAAATTGAGAAAAAAAAACCCCATTGATTTCAAAATCATTTCGAATCAATGCATAATCCAAAAAATGACAGTGGTATTCTCACACATGGTTGTCGGAAGCGGTATATATCTCGAGCAAGCCCGTCCTCAATTCTCTTGACATTGAGAAATTATATCAGAAGGTCACCCCGCAACATTACTAATTGGCTGGTGGTGTAATGCACATTTCATACATTCAGTTTTTTACGTTCCATCTGCAACGATTGAACACATTTTCTGAGTCGGTAGAAAAAGATGACCTTGCATGCAGGCAATTGACACTTGTGAGGTGTGGCCACGTATTTGGATCGGTACTGACCGTCTCCTTCTTTCAAAATGTTACTTCCTATCCATTGCCTAAAACCCAAGCAGGCTCCTGGAACTGAAGGTGATTTGACCTCGGCTTGTTAAAAGTGTATTTTTTTTGCAGCATCATTATTCTCGTGAAATAACCGGGTTACCAGTTTTCTGCACATGTAGAGATGGGCAGCAACAAAGCATAACAATTGTTTCCTTTTTAACTGAGAATTGAAGGGAACTGCCATGAAAATAGTTGGCACACTGGACTTGCAAACCATAGGTCTCTGGTTCACCTCCTGGTGGTGCGGCAGTTGAAACATTCGGTAAGTTTCTTAACCCTCCCTGTGTCACCCCCCCCCCCCCCTTCGTCTCTGTACACCTGCCAGTATAAATGGGCACATCAGTCAATCGGCAGATCGCGTGCGGGCTGAACGGAGCGTGGGCACACTCACAATCACCATCTGGAGCTCCCTCTAGTTGGAGGCCCTTCCACACCAGCAGCAGTGGGCGTGAGCCGGTGAGAAATTTCTGGGCTGCACCATTTGAATTTGAGAAAGGCCGAGGGCAAATGTAGAGCGTGAGCGTACGCGGTGACTTTGGTCGCCTTGCCCGTTCGTACGTTCGTGCCCGCTGATTGGTGCACTTCTAAAATTCCACTGGGATCGAATCGACTTTTTTTTAAATCGTTAATTGCCGGGGTTTTTTTCTCTCTCAAAAACTCGATAATACTTCTCGCAGACTCTTAAGAAAGTAAGTGGGCTTAGGCAGGACACTTCACCGCTAGCAGCGACAACGGCTGGATAATGAAGGAAATTCATTTGTGAGTGCGTCCGACCAAGGAGATGGAGCGATTAAATCAGATCATCGTGACCAGATGGTGGCATCTTGGGGAGACCACCAAGCAGTGGATTGATCACGGCTGATGATAATGCCAATATACAAATGCTTGTAGCAATAATTATTGATATCTCCAGTTGGATGAAAGGCTTGTAAATTGCTGCGGTAGTGTTAGAAAATGTTAAAGGGTACCACATTTGTGAAAGTTTTGTTTTTGTCAAATGTTTTTCTTTTAAATGATTGCTGAGCACAGACCCCGAGCCCCAAAACGTGCAGCGGCCAGTAACAGACAGACGAGAGTTAACGCGTTTCTTGAATTGAGCAAAAGGTTATTTCTTTGAATTGAGAAAATAAAGGCAGGGAATTCCTATGTTGATCAGTCCTGAGTGAGGAAGTAGAAAAGTGGGTGTGACTTTAATGCGGTGAGTTTTGAGTGAGTGAGCTGCTGGATGGATGTGTGGGTGAGTGGGCTGGTGAATGAGTGTCGTCACCTGCAGTACGGTAGTTGAACACTGTGAATGAGACGAACGTTTGGTGGGAGTCCTCAGCGTGGGTGGGAGTTCGCAGTAAGCATAACAAACATGGGATTGGTAGAAGCAGAAGAGTGATACGGAGGCGACTGGACCACCATCGATTGAGCGAGTGATTGGAGTGAGTTCTGGATCCTCGGTCAACTCCCCCCTCCACCGACTGCTTTGCCTTGAAGTATGTTGAGGCACAATTAAGTTTTCTACATTGTAAGCGATGATCACATTTTCTTACTTTTATTTTCCCGTCGATTGTTTTGATGTTGCATATGCAGTGAAATTGCCAGCCAAGGGTGGAAGAAGGATAATGCGAAACCGTTTGGGCTTATTTAGATAGTTGGTGAATGGCTTTTCTTCAAATTAATACCATTAAAATACATTCTAATATTTCGAACTTCTTAATAATCAATATTTGTTGGCGTTACCGCAAATTATAGCCAATGACCAACATAGATCCTACAGATGAAGAAGCGGACGATACCTCCTCCACGTCGTTGTCCCCTCCTAACAACTAATAAAAGTATTGCACACCACGGGGGCTACATCTCGGTAGCATTGGTTCAACAAAAGCAAACTGGATCGCTTTCGACTTTTCAGTGTAGCCTGGATGAAGATCTCAACACGGAGCATGTAATCCACGACTCGTGCGTGATCATTCTGAATGAACTATTCATCTCGAGTCCAGTTAATATCAGCAGGCCACTGCCATGTTTTGTCGGTCATTAATGCTGTGTCCAGAGCCAATCAACTCGTTTGGTCCCTGGGTGCATTGTTCAGTATGCACCTCTATCCATAATGCTATAGTCAAGTCAAAATTCACAGTAAATTCCTGCCTAAATGAGCATTGAGGCAGTGCTCATCTTCAGCCAGTGTGGACAAATTCCACATTCCTATAGGATATGCGAGTGTGGCCATGGGACAACTGCTAATATTCCTTACAAAGCGACACTTTATTTGTGATGATTGCCGAGTGAACCACCTCGATAACATCTTGCTGCATACACGGGATTGTTATTACTCAGGCTGCTTGTACATCCTCGGTTCTTCCACTGCTGCATGAAGGTCTCCCCATGCCATGTCAATTACAGGCGGTTGACTGGTCTTGATTCGCAAAACCATTCAAAATGGGTCGGTGTGAAGTGGAACATGTAAGGGTGGCTACTGATGTTAGCCGTGTCCAGGACTCGAACCTACGTCACCGATATTTGTAAAACGGACTGATTAACTCTCGTGAAATGTGTGGCATTTGATGTAATAGAGCCCTTTTGACATGAACAGAGCTGTTGGAATTGGAGCGCTGTCATTCACCAAGCACTGTTGCAATTAATTTGTGCTGTTGATATTAATCGAGCTCTGTTGCATTGCATGCCATGGTGCATGGATACACCACCATCAGTTTTACAGCTTGGCGTTGCTTATTTCACAGTAACATGTTTGGAACAAAATTCGGCGATAATGAGGCCAGCTTGAATACTCAAGTCCAGTTAACATTGTGTGTGCAGCCTTGCAGTACACAGTGGATTGGAGTGATTCACCAGCACTGATTCTGGACCTCAATGCCCAAGTCATTGATTTCCTACTCAATGGACATTGAGGTGGTGCTCATGTCCCCATTTACAGCCCAAAGCCATTGGTGGAAATTCCACGTTCCCATGGCAGGTGCGAGTCAACATAAAACAACTACCGGTGACAACCCACAACGTAGTAATCAATGTGTCGACTTTGAAGAGGGAGGTGACCACCCTCACCCAGGATGTGAACCGGCGACCTGATTTTGAGAAACTCTTCTGTTGCTCACTCAACCACCTGGTTCCGAAAGATTTCCTCAAATCAACTTGAGACTGGGCCCCTCAATAAGTGAGGCCCCAGCCCTGCCAGCCATCCCCAACGACGCTCTCTTGAGCGTTTGAGCTCACAGTGTACAGGATAATCTATTTAAACTTTAGTTTGTTACCCAAGTCTTTTATTGTAGTCTGACAGATAACAGCTGTTAGGGGAGTGTTTTTTTTAAACGAATGAATGAAAATCTGAGATGTTTATTTTTTATTTTGAGGTTTTGGTTTTCGTTGGGCGTGTGGGTTTTGATGGCGTCGTGTGAGTTTTTTGTACCAGAGTCACCGTTTTGCCGCGAATCATTCTCAAGTGAATGCAATGTTTCGGGGGAATTATGTCGAATGGTAAAAATTGTAAAAACAAAAATCTTAATTTCGCAGGAGCATGAAAGATTAATTGGCCGACTCGTTTATTATTTCTCTTTCTTTGTGATTGAATTCAAAATATGAATTAAAACCACCGATGAATTAATGTGCAGCTGCACAGCCTCAATTCCTCTCCCCTCATTACACCCACGACACCCCTCTAATGATACATTAATACACTAATTCAAACATGGATAGCAATAATGAACTACCTCTTCAGACATACCTCGTTTCTTTAGAACTGATTTTTGTGTTAAGTTGTCCTTCCCCAGCACCTCCGATTAGCCATATATTGTGCGAAAGAAGTTCAACAGGTAACAATAAAAACCGGCTTCATTGTGGAGAATCGTTAATGGCAAATGCACAAATGCAGTAATAACCAGGGCGGCCTCCATGATTCGAACATCTCCAACACGTGTCCAATGCCCTATTGCCGAACCCCGCCACCACGCCATGTCCACCAGCCAGCCACAAGTGCAAAAGAACCCTGGCAATCGATTGCCCCCCCCACCCCCCGTATTAAACGGGTGGGGTGAAAACGATTTGAAGAACCAGAGTCGTGAGGCAGAGGAATGTGGGAGGCAGTGTTGGGTTCTGTGTGTCTAGAGGGGGACAACCAATGCCTCCGGATTCAACCAAATGGGTTCGCATTGCGACACGTGTCAATAGCGTGAGCGGAAATTGGCAATTGGGTGAAGCGACAGCTTCTCATAATAACGCACGGTAATTATATCTCAGTTGCGACGAGCGTGCAGTGAGAATTTAATTAACAGCTTTTTTCAATCCACTACTAAATGAAAGCTATGCAACTTTAGCCAATTTTGGTTAAAACGACAGCTTAGTTTGTAGATTTGTTATTGTAAAATGTCCTAAGTTTTGTTTGACATTCAACATACTAAGTCCAAAGACAATGGACGAATTCACTTTTTTTACACTAAGGCTGAAATTTTGACCATTTAGGCCAAAAATTACATCGGTGAGTAACAGCGGCTCTGAGATCCACTACAAAGCTATGGCCAACAAATTATCCAGATACATCCCTGTAAAGCCCATTCATGTTTATAAGAGAAGCTACTTCATGTAATGAGATTCCGTGTTTTTTACAAAACATTTTTTTCTCCGTTCCTGCCACAATGCACTGCGTACATAAATAACACCGCCAAATTAAATCATACACAGAAACTGGCCATGATTCTTGAAGAGTCTTGAAACATGGTAACAGGTTGCCCATTAAAATTTCATCGACTTTCTTCAAAATTTTCAAAATAAACTCAGTCAAGTTAACAAGTATCCTGTTTTTGCATTCTTAAAACACATTCCTGCGGAGGGAGCTGGTAGGAACACGTTGGGTTGCTCGGTCAATGGCCAGGGTCAACGGCGGCGTGGTGTATTCCGCAAATATGCCCGACTGTGAGGGCGGGCACAACCCGGCGTGAGTAGGTTAAACGTTGAGTTTTATAAGGGCACCACGGGGTGACCAGCGCCTCCCCACCCAGCCCCTCCCCACCCAGCCCCTCTCTGCACGACGGATGGACACAATAATCCCCTATGGGCTGGTGGAACCAGGTGGTTCCTACGAGTATAACATCGATTCTGTGCAAGCGCTAATCGTGCATCGCGGTGAGGTTGAGGATGAATACCGTGGAGTGAAGCATAAGCCCCGGCGCATTACCCTCCACCAGAAGGCCACCTTGACCCAGCCCGAGATACACCAGGATTAAGGTGCTGTAAATGGAATTTTTCGTAACGTCACGCAATTGTTTGCTTTCTATGCTTAGCACTTTTTCCCCGCGTGCTCCTATTGCTAGATTTTTTTTATTTTAAGTATATTTCATAAGTTATTAACTGTACCTCACAGTTACATTTCGGTTGCTCGTGGTCTCAGCATACAGCAGACGGAGAGGTCTCGGCCCAGCGCCCGAGCCTAGTGCACGGTCAACGAACATTCGGAAGTGACTGCTTTCATATAAAAATGTTTCGTGGTATTTATAAACAATTGGACACAGTATATGCTCCATTAGTTTAATAATTGGGAGTGTTCGGGTAGATATTCGATTAAATGAAAGAATCACGGGTAGTGCGGAGCGTATGTCCAGCGAAATGGAACAGGTAGCGATAGAAAACGGATGACAGCGCCATGCAGGACTGAGAGAAAACGGTAGGGGAGGCACAACTTTTTACGGCTATGGGATTTTATCTTGATTTTGGGGGAATATTCTTCAGTTTCCGACATGGAAATTTCGGGTTATGGATCGTTCTCGGGAACCGAACCCTTCCGTAACCTGGGGACTGCCTGTACAAGTGTAACCTGGGGACTGCCTGTACAAGTGTCACCTGGGGACTGCCTGTACAAGTGTCACATGGGGACTGCCTGTACAAGTGTCACCTGGGGACTGCCTCTGCCTGTACAAGTGTCACCTGGGGACTGCCTGTACAAGTGTAATGACAACTAGACACACTTCTCTTGAGATGGAACTTTAGTGAAGACACAATCACTTGACACCAGGCAGAGACCCCCACCGCAACAGCCCCGAGTCTCCCGCGCATCGCCCCCTTTTATACCGACACGAGGCCACGCCCCCTTCTCGATCATTCTCGCCAACTCTGCACGCTCGCTCCACCGGCAGACTCCACCGTCCTCTTCCGTCACCTGACCACGCTCCCTTCTCGAACTTTCCCAAAGCCACCAGTCCCTTCACACTCACAACTGACTCCCCTGTCATTACCTCCCGTTGCCACCAGTCCCTTCACACTCACAACTGACTCCCCTGTCATTACCTCCCATGGCCACCAGTCCCTTCGCACTCACAACTGACTCCCCTGTCATTACCTCCCGTAGCCACCAGTCCCTTCCCACTCACAACTGATGCCCGTAATTACCTCCCGTGGCCATTAGTGCATTCGCACTGCAGGCTGACTCCTCTGTCATTACCTGCCGTGGCCACTAGTCCACTCACACCGCATGCTGGCTCTATTGTTGTTACACGTGTTATTTTGTTGTATGTGAACATTGTGGGAGAAGCGCAAAGTAGATCCAACATCTCGCTGATGTGCACGATGTGCGCGTGTTTTTAATTGTTGCCAAAGTAATTGATGGGTTCAAAGACTCGGTGACAAGCCCCCTTAAGACCTAAGGACGAAGGGTTATCTTATGGTCGCTGAAGGGGTCATTTTGAAGATCTGAATCAAGACTCGTTGACAAGAGTATTCTCAATTCCATCCTGCAGCACCTCGTTAGAAATGAGCTCAGAATCCCTCTGACCCTTGACGAAGCCCTCAAACAGATTAAGAACAAGAAGGCTGATGGAATTACAGCGCCACATTCTCATTAAATACAATTAAACATTAAATTATCATGAAATAAAACTAAATTCAACAGGTATCGTCATCAGGTGGGAAAACCACAGCAAGAATTTGTTTTGCTGAAGTGGGAGAGAGATGCCGATGTAAGAGGTTATATGATAATTGCTTGTGTTGCAATTGAAACGTCGCGATTTAATTTATTTTATGTTATACCTACGTGACTTTACCGAAAAAACCAAAGAGTATGGATCCCTGCAGTCACGAAAACTTAAAATCTCGGTAAGGCCCACTGAGCTATAAATGACCTGGCAGCAAATGATAGCTCAACAAAGTGGCTTATCATGTGGAAATGTATAGCGTCCAAGTGTAGGCGTGTCTCACTTAACGAGTATCCTTTTACGATAATTCATTATCAGAAGCAATTTGAATTTTGCCAAAGTTGTAAAAAAAAAAGACGGAGAAAATGTTCGCATAATGAGCGGAAACCGATCGATCAAATGCGTCCCGTGGCAACACGGGGCGCATTTGATCGATCTTTGCTCAGCAGCTGTGCTATGTTAACCGTGTGTTCTGGGTGGGTGCGGGGCAGGGGATGTATGTTGAACATCTTTCGCACCGTACGTAGCCAACCGTGATAATCGGAGGTGCGGGGGAGAGACAAGAAACTAAATCCAAACAACAGTTCTAAAGAAATGATATTTGTCAATCGAGATGATTTTAAAGTGCATAGCTCCAGTGGCTTCCTAATATCAGAAGAGCGTTCCAGACGGCCACAGAAGCACATCGTACTCTACTGTGCACGTGGGGCTCGGGGTCCAATCCCTGATCACCGTTGCATTCACCTCAAATAAAAACGCGCAACGGCTACCACCCGTAGCTATTACAGCTATGAGATTTAAGACAAGATAGTTTCCTCCATACGCTGCAGAGTGCGCAAGAATACGTGTGATTGATCACAGGTAAGCTCGCACCGGTTACACATCATGTGGCATTTCTAGCAGCCACATCATCTAGACGCGTGATGATGATTTTAAACGTTGGGACGGAAAACCAAGAGGACCCAGAGAAAAAAAAATGAACACGACCACGGGGAGAACATGCAAACTACAAATATACAGATGCCAGGATCGAACCCACGATCTCCTGTATACCAGGCAAGGTAGTTAACATCTCGCCACTGTGCAGGCCACATGCAGGGAAGTTGGAACTGGGTGCTCCACCACAGATATGACAACAGGATTCCAGCTTTGGACAAATTTGTGCTTTGTATGGCAACAGCGATAATTGTTCTGAATTACAGGCGACTTTTGCAAAGAACGGAAAACCAAGCTTTGATGTGTCTTTCGAGAGATTAGCTATCGTAATTGACAGGTGAGAAGAGATTGTTGTGCCAATCTTGATTTGAAGCTTTCGTGACTGCAGGAATCTACACTCGTCGGTTCTTACAGTAAAGTGACGTAGGTAGAAATAAAGTAAAATAAATCACGACGTTTTGATCGCAACACAAGCAATCCTCATCAGGTGGAACAACCACAGCAAGAAAAAAATGCTCAAGTAGGCGAGAGAGCTGCCGTGGCAAGAGGTTATATATGTGTAATACCGTTGACGACTCTTGACGCCGGAGTTGGAGGCATACGGGTTCATTTCACAGCACAACAGTGGGCATATAACACTCGAGGGGGTATCGGCCCCCTCACCCGGCTAGCTGGGTATACACACGCTAGCTACCCTAGCCTGCCTCTTAGTCCTCCACTAACGGGCTAGGGGAGGCTATCTGGCCCGACACTGGTAAGTCGGGCCCGGTACCCGGAGTCCCAGACCTGCTCTGACAAGAGCACCGGCTCTGGCTCTCGGAACCACGCCGCTGGCTCGATCCTGTTCGGCCCTGATAAGGACGTCGAACTAGGGGAGTCCAGGGCTCTAGCTAAGATGTCTTCAGTCTTCTCGTTAGCTTAACATTTTCCTCCGAGCCCTCTGACACATCCCCTTTTATACTCAACCCCCGCTGAGGGGTGGGGCCCCGGGCTGCCCGGTGCAGACGTCGTTGAGAGCACCCCCCCGTGCACTCACGTAGCCCCGCCCACTGTGTTTGTTTCCCATAAGCTGCCATGCATAACGGCTCTCTCTCTAACACCCTTACATAGGTAAGAAAGGGGGGAGGAGCGAGGGGGGGCGAGGGAGGGGAGGGTGTGGGGTGGGGGGCTGCGTGAGCACTCGGGGGAGAAGAAGTGAGGCGAGGGGGAGTAGGCGGGGCTAGAAGTGGGCAGCTGGGGACACGGGGGGGGGGTAAGAAAGTGGGCACACATGAAATTGATTTTTCCAAGACGAAAGTACTCCGCAAACCCACTGGCTATCATCAGAGATTTGTTCATGAAGCCATCCAGATATATAAACAAAGACATAACTTCAACCGAGAAGATGGATACAAATTGAGCAATCATTGGAAGGATGTTATTAACCAGGTAAAGCCTTAAGTATTCTTAGGTTTTTTCGGTAAAGTCACGTAGGTAAAAAATTTATAAAAGTAAAATAAAAATAAAATCACGACGTTTTGGAGGCAACACAAGCTTCCGTCTTCAGGCGGAACTGTCACAGCACGATTGCTGTATCAAGTGAGGAAGCTTGTGTTGCCTCCGAAACGTCGTGATTTTTATTTTATTTTACTTTTATTAACTTAATTTTTTTACCTACGTGACTTTACCGAAAAAAACCTAAGAATATGAATCCTTGCAGTCACGAAAGCTTCAAATCTAAAGCCTTAACTGGTTGTGGTTGTTTCCATCATACCTGCCGGGCACTATAGTCCCCAGCAGCAGACACAGCGTGTCACAGACCGAATCAACAAACTCGGGCCAACCATCCCTCTCGGAAACAATGTGCCCGAACTGCGAGGCCGTCACTCCCGGGTAGCCCTCGTCAGCCAAATGCGGACGCACAGGTAAGATACTGATGGAAGACAATCGTCCTCAACTGCGGATGGCTATCGATTAAACATACAACAAATCCGAGCTCCGTAAACAACACGAATCCTCGGCGCACCGCGTGCTACGGGTCATGTGACCGCCAACCGTGTCCGGAGGAAATGGACGGGGCCTGATGTACCGCCCATCCGCAATGAGCCAATCGCGGCTCGCGCTTTATGCACCGTTTGATTTGCTTAGGAGCCGCCCATAAATGACGTCACGCGATTTTGGACGATTTTTGACCCCCCCCCCTCGTCACACGGCGTCACAAAAAGTCAGACCCCCCCCCTCAAATATGACGTCACATAGCTCTGCCCCCCCCCCAAATATAAAACGTGCTTCAAATCGCTTTAAACTATTGTCATTGTAGTGCGTATTTAATGTGGCGCTGCACTCTGAATTTGTAGGAGAAAACATTTATTAAGTCTATTGAATTAAGTAGAACGTGTTGTCTATATTTATTTAAAGTTGCGCATTTTGATGTGACGTCATATTTCAAAACACCCTCCCGCCTCGTCACACATCGTCACTAATGTCTGACCCCCCCCCCCCCAGATGCGTGACGTCATTTATGGACGGCCCCTTATGTAAGTGTCCGTTCTAGATCACGACGTTTCGATCGCAACACAAGCGGCCGTCATGAGGTGAGACCATCACAAACTGCGGAAGCAGTTTCCCTGCTGTGATTGCCTCACCTGACGACCTTCAGCTGTGTCCCTGCTGTGATTGCCTCACCTGACGACCTTCAGCTGTTCCCTGCTGTGATTGCCTCAACTGATGATCTTCAGCTGTTCCCTGCTGTGATTGCCTCACCTGACGACCTTCAGCTGTTCCCCTGCTGTGATTGCCTCATCTGACGACCTTCAGCTGTTCCCTGCTGTGATTGCCTCACCTGACGACCTTCAGCTGTTCCCTGCTGTGATTGCCTCACCTGACGACCTTCAGCTGTTCCCTGCTGTGATTGCCTCACCTGACGACCTTCAGCTGTGTCCCTGCTGTGATTGCCTCACCTGACGACCTTCAGCTGTTCCCTGCTGTGATTGCCTCACCTGATGACCTTCAACTGTTCCCTGCTGTGATTGCCTCACCTGACGACCTTCAGCTGTTCCCTGCTGTGATTGCCTCACCTGACGACCTTCAGCTGTTCCCTGCTGTGATTGCCTCACCTGATGATCTTCAGCTGTTCCCTGCTGTGATTGCCTCACCTGACGACCTTCAGCTGTCCCCTGCTGTGATTGCCTCACCTGACGACCTTCAGCTGTTCCCCTGCTGTGATTGCCTCACCTGGCGACCTTCAGCTGTTCCCTGCTGTGATTGCCTCACCTGACGACCTTCAGCTGTTTCCTGCTGTGATTGCCTCACCTGACGACCTTCAGCTGTTCCCTGCTGTGATTGCCTCACCTGACGACCTTCAGCTGTGTCCCTGCTGTGATTGCCTCACCTGACGACCTTCAGCTGTGTCCCTGCTGTGATTGCCTCACCTGACGACCTTCAGCTGTGTCCCTGCTGTGATTGCCTCACCTGACGACCTTCAGCTGTGTCCCTGCTGTGATTGCCTCACCTGACGACCTTCAGCTGTGTCCCTGCTGTGATTGCCTCACCTGACGACCTTCAGCTGTGTCCCTGCTGTGATTGCCTCACCTGACGACCTTCAGCTGTGTCCCTGCTGTGATTGCCTCACCTGACGACGGCTACATGTGTTGCGATCGAAACGTCGTGATCTGTTACTTTCTACCCACGTGACTTTACCGAAAGAACCAAAGAGTGTGGATTCCTGCAGTCACGAAAGCTTCAAATCGAGATTGCCCGTTCTAATTTGCCCCGAGATCCACAAACAAATACCCCTTCCACTTCCCATCTTTGGATCGCGATAAACGTGTAGTGTTGTAAAGGACGGACTTCTAAACTTCTTTATGGCACACACTGTTTATTATCCTGACACACAGTCTCCTGACCCTGCACAGCTCACACTCACTCTTCGCTCCTATTCTACGAAGGTACAGCCTTCGGACTTGCTGTCTATCTAATCTCCCCGCTAGCCTAGCGTCCTCCGGCTGGGACCTAGGGGAGGCACACTGACCCGCCGCTGGCCCGGCGGGTCCCCGACCTCTGGTCGCTCGAGACCTTCGCCCTGACAAGGGCGGGAAGGCTGGGAGCCAGGGCCCTATCCAGGACCTGTCTCCCCTGAACACTGGTTACACTGAGCCCCAGCCCTGACAAGGGCTGGAAGGCTTGGTCCAGGGTCCTAGCTGTCTTCAGCCGACTTGGGTCTTCGTGTAGCAGAACTTACCAAGAGCTCTCAGCGCTCCGGCTTTTATACCTGTTTGTGGCCGGGTTGACCAATCCCCGGCCACCTCGTGGACCCCTCCGATTGGTCCTTCCCAATCTGGCGTTTGGATCCTACCTTACTCCATTTGATCCTAACCGTTAGATTGAGTGGGAAAACCTTGTTTACTAACTGCTCTCTCACAGCTTGCGAACACCGAGTACTTATCACCACTACAACCGTATTGACCAAAGCTCTTACAATATCCTTCTAGATTGAAGAAATGTGTTGACACTCCCGTCTATTACAACCTTGCTCATGGCTGCTGCAGCTCCTTACTATTCAAACTCCTTCCTTTTGTTACTGCTAACCCTACTCCCTCCCTTTGTTGCTGCTAATCCTACATAATGCACGGGCATAATGTGACTTTGAGACCCCCCCCCCCACCTCCTACGCATTCCACAAGTAGTGACTAATCCCATATCTGCATTTCCCATAAATATGCTAAATTCCTCTGTTGATATGCAAATTCCTTTGTCAAGGCGCCCTTCCTCCTCTAATCCAGCTTAAATTTACGCTGCCAAGCTTGGTGGTGTTCATTCAGACGCTGTCTTTCCGACAGACCTGTTCTTCACCTGAGGACGGCTGCTTGCGTTGTGGCCGAAACGTCGTGAAAATTGTATTTTATTATGTTTTATTTGTATTATTTTATTATTTCCCTTCTACGTGACTTTACCAAAAGAACCAAGAAAATGAATCCCTGCAGTCACGAAAGCTGTAAATGGAAATTTACAAACATACCTATCATGCCATTCTGAGACCCAAATGACGCTTTCCTGCACAATGAGTGAGTGGACTGTGTGGCACAGACGAAAATGGCCGTCGTGTTAGTCGACATTCCGAATTGAAACCCAGTTCACGTCTGGCCCTGTGACCTCTTGCCTCCATCTGCCTTCAATTATACTCGATGAATATGAAGCTATATCATCACTGCCAACAGCAACTCCCACCCACAACTCCCATCACCCACACCACCCACCTCTCAACTCTGACCCATATCCAACAGAAGGGGTCGTTGCCTCTAAACTGTTTGCCAGCATTGGTTGAAGCAAGCCTGACTGCTAACCATCCACTGAATGTCGAAGTTGGTCCGGATTTTTCTTGTGTTGGAACACATTCTGTTATTATGCACGAGGTCGTGTGGCCGATGGATATGTAAAAAATAACATTTATTTACGTGAAGTTTCAGTCATAAGGGGCCGTCCATAAATGACGTCAAGCAATTTTGGACGATTTTTGTACCCCCCCCCTCGTCAAATATGACGTCACAAAGCTCTGCCCCCCCCCCCCAATAAAACATGCTTCAAATCGCTTTAAACTATTGTCATTGTAGTGCGTATTTAATGTGGCGCTGCACTCTGATGTTGAAGGAGAAAACATTTATTAAGAAGTCTATTGAATTAAGTAGAACGTGTTGTCTATATTTATTTAAAGTTGCGCATTTTGATGTGACGTCACATTTCTCAACCCCCCCCCCCTCCTCGTCACACATCGTCCCAAATGTCTGACTCCCCCCCCCCAGGTGCGTGACGTCATTTATGGATGGCCCCTGAGAAGGTGTATGACCTGTAACTTAGAATGCGGATCAGAACTCTGGAAGCTAACCAGCTCTTCCCTTGCAGTGATCCACTCTGGAATTGCCTTTCAAGGTCATGATAATAAGCTTGCTCAATTCCAGAGACGCGTTCATTCGTGTCTATTACAGCCTTAATTGTGCTGTTTGTTGCTGGCTGCTGAGTGCATTGAGCTTTTCGGCCTGTGCTCCAGTAAGTGTGTCAACAAAGTGGGTGGAGGCAATGGTTCGTGTTAGCTGCTGCTGCATCTACCGGTCATCTCAGTCAGCCAACCCATGGCACCTGCTGGGTCTGACCCGAAACCTCCTGCACCTAGCCTGGCACAGTAGGGGGGTACAGCTGGTGGTGCATCTACCGGTCATCTCAGTCAGCCAACCCATGGCACCTGCTGGGTCTGATCCGAGACCTCCTGCACCTAGCCTGGCACAGTAGGGGGGTACAGCTGGTGGTGCATCTACCGGTCATCTCAGTCAGCCAACCCATGGCACCTGCTGGGTCTGACCCGAGACCTCCTGCACCTAGCCTGGCACAGTAGGGGGGTACAACTGGTGGTGCATCTACCGGTCATCTCAGTCAGCCAACCCATGGCACCTGCTGGGTCTGACCCGAGACCTCCTGCACCTAGCCTGGCACAGTAGCGGGGTACAGCTGGTGGTGCATCTACCGGTCATCTCAGTCAGCCAACCCATGGCACCTGCTGGGTCTGATCCGAGACCTCCTGCACCTAGCCTGGGACAGTAGGGGGGTACAGCTGGTGGTGCATCTACCGGTCATCTCAGTCAGCCAACCCATGGCACCTGCTGGGTCTGACCCGAGACCTCCTCCTGTCAGCAGCGACCCTTCGACACTTCACGTGGCAGCCTCAAAGTGCACCTGGCCTGGCACAGGCGCCGTGGCGAATGGCCGGGTGATTGGTATTGGTTTGTTGTGGGCGTTTGGTGGTGGTGGTGGTGTTGGTGTTTGGTGAGAATTGAGTGTTGACTGTGAGGCGTGTTATTGTGGTGAGGATGATGATGGCTGGTGGTGGTGGGTGTCTGTGGTATGTGCCCTTCGTGTTTTTGACTTTTTGAGTGACGCACTGGAATACATTGATGCCTGTGGGTGGTGTCCATAGAGCTGGCATTTTCACCATGTGTTGGCCAATAAGGGGGGTTGTGGTATCTATGTGGGAGAGAGGGAGGGAGGGCACAACACACGAATATAAATATCAGAATCATGCCGCAGACCTTGCAGTGTCATCACTCTGCTCGTCTTCTTCCCTCCGATCTCCTCGGTCATCTCCGTTGCTCGTGAGACGATGGCTGAGCAATTCTTCGGGACGTGGGATCTCGACGAAAGCCGAAACTTCGACGAATACATGAAGGCGATCGGTAAGAGCTGTCGTCGTTGGGTTCTGGGCGTGATTATTTTTTTATAAATAAAAAACCGTCTCTGAAGCGTTCGGTTATCCATGTCGGTCCGTGGCCCGAGCAGTTGCAAGGCACGCGCCTATCAGTGCCGGATTATCCTCGTAGCAAAAGTAGCTACATGTGTAGTAGCTACATATGTAGAAGTAGCACAAGTAGCTACTCACGTGTAGTAGCTACACATGTGGTAGCTACGGGCCCCGCACTTTCAAGGGCCCCGCGCTAAATGCTTTCAAGCTATCAATTCCGGTTCAGTGATTCTGCACTTGCTCTATTACTGTAGTACTAGACTGCCTTCAACTTTTATGAACGACTGGGTGTTTAAGGTTAGCGATTTGTCGTATTATCTGGCTTGTATAGCAAATGAAATAAGTATAACCGGTAAAAACAAAGTTTTTCACTATAAATCCTTTATATGCGTGGCGGCTAGAGTCCTCTCGTCCTCTGGCTTGAGATGGCTGCCACCTATGGGTCAGATGATTGCATTGCACCATTAAGCAATTGGTAATTAAATATATTTTTGTCCTAAAAAGTGTAAAATTTTGAAACAAAAATTTCACGAACATTAATTGTCACGCACAACGAGTCTGTGTGGAAAATGTCAGCTCGATTGGATCACGGGAAGTGGGTTAAAAAACGACCGAAAGATTTGCACGGTCCTAAGCAAGCAAGCGAACTTAATATAAAGGATTTAATAAGTATAACCCGTAAAAACAAAGTTTTTCACTATAAATCCTTTATATGCGTGGCAGAGAACTTAATATAAAGGATTTAAAAATATATTCGCCTGTGGAGGACGCGGGGATCGATCCCGCGACCTTTGGCATGGGAAGCGAGGGCGCTACCAACTGCGCTACTCCGCCACGGCCTGTGGAGGGGTTACGCTCTTGGCTCTTACACTCTGACGTTCAGCCAAAGCCATGAATTAGTTATATTTGAATATATGTAAAATAAAATTGTTTTGCCTAAAAAGTGTACAATTTTGGGAATTTTTTTTCACGAACAATAATTGTCTGGCACAACGAGTCTGTGTGGAAAATGTCACCTCGATTGGATCACGAGAAGTGGGTTAAAAAACGACCGAAAGATTTGCACGGTCCTAAGCAAGCAAGCACGCGAACTTAATATAAAGGATTTAAAAATACAATTACTTTACTATGCATGTAAAAAATGTGTGTTTTAATATTTATGTGTTTTTTATTTATTTAGGGCCCCTTTATAACATATGCTACAGGCCCCGCCTATCACAGGTGTAATATGATGTTATTATTGTTCTAGCATGTGGCAAGTGGGTGTCAAATACGCGCCCCGGTTCACGTTTGTGAGCCACGCGAGAGCTTGGGGAGCAGTGGCAACTGATTCTGAGAGTGGGCCGAGAATGCAGAGGCATGGGTCGCGCTCCATCGAGCAGAGTGGTAACTGCCCCTCTGTTCGGGACGTCCGGTTCATGTGACGATCTCCCGCTTCGATGATTGTGGAACGTGGGTGACTGCTGGTCGGCTTTGGCTTCTGGATAACGGCCCCAGGAATTGAATTGTTGCAGAGCGCGCATGGATATTTGGACAAGATAAACTCGAGACCTGACCTGGTTTTTCCAGGTTTCAGCAGGGCAACGATTTTTTAAAAATCCTTTATATTAAGTTCACTTGCTTGCTTGCTTGCGCGCTTACGACCGTGCAAATCTTTCGGTCGTTTTTTAACCCACTTCCCGTGATCCAATCGAGCTGACATTTTGCACACAGACTCGTTGTGCATGACAATTAATGTTCGTCCACTTTTTAGGACATTTTTTTTCATATTTAATTTAAAATACCAATGTGATAAAAATGAAACTGTTACTCAAGAAAAACAGAAATGAATAATAAAATAAAACCGATGCCACGCATATAAAGGATTTATAGTGAAAAAAATAGTTTTTACGGGTTAATTTTTTAGTTCCATCGGGCAACTGTATAGGATGCAATCAGTCAAGAGTTTGAAGCCCGGCTGGACTGTGGACGCGATGCGTGTGAACAGCGTGGACTCCGTCAATATTACATAACGTTAATACTGGTAGGAAACACCTGGTTACACCAGCCCACAGGGGATTATTGTGTCCGTCCGTCGTGCATCCAAAAATGGGAGGTGTGGGGCTGGGTGGATAGGGGAGGGTGGGGAGGGGCTGGGTGGCGAGGGTGGGGAGGGGCTGGGTGGGAGGGGTGGGTCACCCCGTGGTGCCCTGATATAACTCAACGTTTAACCTACTCACGCCGGCTTGTGCCCGCCCTCACAGTCGGCCATATTTGCGGAATACACCACGCCGCCGTTGACCCTGGCCATTGACCGAGCAACCCAACGTTCCTACCAGCTCCCTCCGCAGGAATGTGTTAGCCACGAGACATGCCCCGTTGCGTTGCTCACCCTCACCTCGCCTGTTCTGATTACTTCCCATCAACCCAGTATCCTGGAACCAGGCAACCGTGAGAGCGGTGTTTCTGTTTCACTTCGGCTCATCGAGTCTTCGGCATGGGGTTCCGAGAGCACAACAGCGGTGATGTTTAATTGCGGTGAACACTTTTTGCGGGCACGTCACACCACGCACTTGAGAGTGCATCCACGTGATGTCGGTACTTCTCGTGTGCTGGGTTCCACTCTTCTTTCACCCCTTTACGGGACCTTTTTTATCGACGGGATTTACACACCTACTTGAAATCGAATATGACAAGAGAGGCCGAAGTGATGGTCTTAGTCGTGCGGCTGAGACGACACTCAACAGGTGACCAGTGTGAAGGCTGCTATACCGTCTGCCACTCGCTGCAATCGATGATGCGACTCAACACACATCCCTGGTATGGAGCAAGGCTATGATAGACGCTTGGGAAGAGCGAAAACAAGAGGAACATCCCAAGGTGAATCAGTGTGGTGGTTGAGTGGATGGGCGGGTGAGCGTGAATGAATGGGTGAGTTAGTGGTTAGGTGACTTAGGTGTGTCTGTGTGTGTCTGTGTGTGTTGCTGTGATCGTGCAGAATGGTGGTTGAACAAGATAGAGGTGAATGCTGGATCACCAAGCAGCCTGAGTATCCATGGAATAAAGTGTGCTCATTTCAATGATCTAGGAGGAGTAATAATGAAGTGACCGATTGGGATGTCAAAATACAAGATTCTTTTTTTTATTTGGAGGAACAGATATTTATGTTTGTATGCTACGTCCAACTTCTTTAGGATCATACGTACCCAACCGGGCTAACCGGGAAGGGCAGCAAACGATGGAGACGAATTGTTCGATTGTTTATCCTACTTGTATCCTCCCCGACGACGCTCACGATTATATTTGGACTACATATCGCAGCGCATGTGCTGGTACGTGGTGAAACATGTGTGCAATGATGAGCACACGACACTCTGGAGCCGACTCCCCGCCACGGACTGTCACCCACAAATCTGTAATTTGGCCACAATGTGACCCTGTCGACTGCACAATGGCCTGTACTCATGCGAATGTCGTCAGGGAGGATCGTGTAATGCGTACCTGGTGGTGAAGTAGATGATGACATCGTTGCGGCTACTACACCCATCATTGATAACTATTATCCCGGGGCAAGCCGCTGCATTAGAATGGCGTCAGTTTTCATTTCAGTTTAATTTATTAGGTATAGCCTTGTGAGCCATTCGGCTCTTGAATCGGGTGCAACCACAACAAACAAAAACATGAACAAGAAAACATCTTAAATTGACTATGTGACTAAGCGCAAATAGAAAATCCAAGAAACAGAAAAATATTGCAAAAGAACCACCGTACACCAACGCTGTGTGCAAAAATCCCGGTGGGATGCAAGTCAAACAACAACAACCACAAGCCAACTGAGATTAAGGCCATCAGTCTAACTCCGTACTACAACAAACAAACGTGGCCATGGAACGCGCGCTACCCCGAGACGCTGCTTCACCACAGCCCTGCAACTGCTCGCTCGTGCAACCTGCTGGCAGAAGGGCCTCGTACACTCGCGCGAACCCCTTTGGGGGTGTTTGGTCTTCTTTTCCACGTGGAACAGACGGTGTAAAAAAAAGGGGCCGTCCATAAATGACGTCACGCACCTCGGGTGAGGGGTCAGACATTTGTGACGAGGGGGGGGGGTTGAAAAATGTGACGTCACATCAAAATGCGCAACTTTAAATAAATATAGACAACACGTTATACTTAATTAAATATACTTTTTAATAAATGTTTTCTCCTGCAACATCAGAGTGCAGCGGCACATTAAATACGCACTACAATGACAATAGTTTAAAGCGATTTGGAGCATGTTTTATTTTTAAAATGGAAATATGGTTTGGGGGGGGGGGGGGCAAAGCTTTGTGACGTCATATTTGAGGGGGGGGTCAAAAATCGTCCAAAATCGCCTGACGTCATTTATGGACGGCCCCAAAGGTGTGTGTGTGGGCACACCCACACTTTACTCCACCACACGTGATCTGGTGAATCCATTTGTAGTGATGGGTGGACAGAGGCGGTGCAGGGGGGCGGGAGGGGATTTGAGAAACTTGCTCCGTTGTTTTAATTGCCGCGCCGAGAGATACAAAGTTTAGTTTTCAATTTCGAGATTTTGAATCTCTAAATTGAAAACTCATTTCTTTCGAGCTGCTTGTTGTGTCTAGTTTGGTGTTCTTCCCCACACCTCTGATTAGCGTGGTTGGCTACATACGGTGCAAAATAAGTGTAACATACATACAATCAAACCCCGTGAACTCTGTGAATTCCGAGTTCCGTGTGCTAAACACCACGGCAGCCTCCACCTTACTCGTGCGTGGCTTCTCTCGCGATGTGTTCGCTTGACCCCACACCCGTTTGCGTGCAGGTGTGGGGTTTGCTACCCGCCACGTGGCCGGGATGAGTAAACCCACGACCATCATCAGCGGCAGCGGTGACCGCGTCTGCTTGAAGACTCTGAGCACCTTCAAGAACACGGAGGTGGAGATCCGCCTTGGGGAGCCGTTCGAGGAGACCACGGCTGATGACAGGAGGGTGCAGGTGGGTTCTGTGTGCTGCACATGGGCCCATGACCCGTTGACAGTGCTGATGATATTGTAGTGTCAGAACATCGTCGACGACTGCCGCCATTCGCCACCGAAATGGCGGAGACGTCACCACGGCGCCTGTGCCAGGCTAGGTGCACTTTGAGGCCACGTGAAGTGTCGAACGCCCGCTGACAGGTCACGGGACAGACCCAGGTGCAATGGGTAGACTAACTGAGATGGCGGGCAGCTGTGCCAACTTGCTGTATTTTAACCGCCCGGCACTCCACTCGTTGTGAGCGTCGCTCCAGTGCCCTCCGTTGTCGTTGGAGCGCGACTGCCTCCAACTTCCCAGTAGCAGCGTCCTTCACGAGCCTTCCTCATGCACTCTCACACCCTCCGCACATTGCTCTGACTGCAACGCTGACCAGAGGTCGCAAACGGGTTTTGATTCCTTACCCGTACCCGGCCGCACCAGGGTCACAAATGGGTACACGTACCCGGCCGGTACCCGTTCCCTACACATACCCTACCCGAAATGAGTGACAAACGGTTACTCACCAGTGACTCACGGCCTACTTGTACCCGTACCCGGGTATCGGGTAGGGTACGGGTCCATAATCAACGTTTTTGGGTTTAGATCGCGTTATTTATAAATGTGTCGTAACCCTCCACCACCCGACACGGCCAATCAGTAAAAAAGTGTCACGTTGACAAAAGACAATTAGTTCACTGAATCTTAATTATGGAGCTTTCGTGACTGCAGGAATTATTCTTTGGTTCTTTCGGTTAAGTCACGTCTAAAGATAAAATAATAAATTAAAATAAAAGCATATTACGACGTTTCGATTGCAACACAAGCAATCATCATCAGGCAAAAAAAAAGAAATAGCAACAAAAATCTAACTAGAAAACTATAGACAGACATACAAGCAGACAGACATCACACGGACACACAGAGAGAGGACACATATCGGCACAAAGAGAGGGGTCGTTTCTGTGACGGTCCCCCTCTCTATATTTAAGGGACCGTCACAGAAACGACCCCTCTCTTTGTGCCGATATGTGTCCTCTCTCTGTGTGTCCGTGTGATGTCTGTCTGCTTGTATGTCTGTCTATAGTTTTCTAGTTAGATTTTTGTTGCTATTTCTTTTTTTTGCCTGATGATGATTGCTTGTGTTGCAATCGAAACGTCGTAATATGCTTTTATTTTAATTTATTATTTTATCTTTAGACGTGACTTAACCGAAAGAACCAAAGAATTAGTTCACTGCTTTAGCCCACCGGTGTGTTGAAGCGTGAAACCACAACAATTTACAATTTGAGTACGACGTTTCGCTGGTAATTGCATCCAGCATCATCGGGTACCCGATTGCGACCTCTGACGCTGACCTCAGTCCCACGGTTCGCTTGGACAGCGAAGGCGGCTCGACTGTGGGCAATTTCCAATCATTGGCCATCTCAAATATGAGCCAGCCAACGATGTTCGGCAAGGCACCAAAGGGAGCAGGATTGGGGAACGTTTGAAGAAGGATGAAAATTATGGCCACTGGAAAAGGAGAGGGCTTTTATGAATGTGAGGAGTTGCTTTGAATAAATGAACAATTTCTTCTCTTCACTCATTGCGTCGTCCCCAAGGATGGAAATGGAATGACATCACTAGGGGGGCGATCGCCTCAGTGGCGAGCACAGCGTGGGGAATTCTTTTTTTATTGAGAAGCCACCGGAAGCTATGCACTTTTAAGTAATCGAGATTGAAATTAATGTCTTTAAGAACTGCTTTTTGTGTTCGGTTTGTTGTCCTTCCACCGCAACTCCGATTAGCACGGTTAGCGACGTACGGCGCGAAAGAAGTTCAACGCGTAACACGCATTAGGCTTGAAATCCTGAAATCACCACTTGAATGCCATCTATCCGGTGCTGCAGTCCAAATGGGGCACGTCTGTCAAATTCACCCTGCTCCTCCGGCCTCTGTTCACACAGCAGCGGAGATGGGAGCACCCACCGTAATCATTTATTGAAACAATTTCAACCCGGAAAATGAATCCCTTGGGATGGATATGTCTCGCTCGCAACAGTGTCCAGGGTGTCAGTTCACACACACACAGCGAACATGTAATGACGCCTAATGGCACGTATACAACAGACACGTATACAACAGTTAAAACACAAAGCGAACGTATAAATGACACGTACACAACACACATGCTCTTTTGTAATGTTGATGACCCAAGTGACTCTCACAAATGAGAATATCCTGGTCCCTTTGAGTGCTGGTGGCACCGTGGTGGCACCGCGAGCTCCAAACCTGGCGACTCGCGTTTGATTATAAATTCTCGCTCACGGTTAAAGTCAGTGGCCAATTTTTATTTTTATTTATTTTTATCAGGTAAGGCCCACTGAGGTACACAGCTCTCTTTCAGAAGCAACCTGACAGCAAATGATAGCTCAACGAAGTGGCTTATCACGTGAAAATGTATAGCAGCCAAATACTATCCTCGAAATGCACGTTGATTTTAAATTCTAGATTTGAAGTTTTCGTGACTGCAAGGATCCATACTTTTTGGGGTTTTTCGGTAAAGTCACGTAGGGAAAAACTGGAGGACCCGGAGAAAAATCCATACGACCACAGGAAGAATATATGAAAACTCGAAATATTACAGGCGTCAGGGTCGGGATCGAACCCACGACCTCCTGCATAGCATCGGTGTGCCGGGGGTAAGCGCGTGAAGAGAAAGAAGCCAGACGGAGGGGTTCGCCCAACTCACGGTGTGGCTGGGGAACGCAAAAACTTTGATTCCTCGAGGAGCCTTCAGACGCGGACTGAGTGGTCGCGCCTGACCGCATCACGCACCGCTCCCGCGCCAGGCACCCGAGGCCCGTGGGGGACATTTGTGTGTGTGCTGCGTGCCTCCCCCAGAGTGTGGTCACCGTGGAGGAGGGGAAACTCGTGCAGGTGCAGAAGTGGGATGGCAAGGAGACGCGCCTTGTGAGAGAGCTCTCAGGGCCTGACAAGCTTATCCTGGTGTCATATTCACACCCACAAACCCACACACAGACACACGCACAGACACCCACAAACCCACAAACCCACAGACACACACCCACATACCCACCCACAAACCCACCCACAGACACACACCCACCCACACACAGACACACGTACAAACCCACCCACAAACCCACAAACCCACCCACAAACCCACAGACATACCCACACACATCCACCCAAAAACCTAGACACACACACACCCACATACCCACCCACAAACCCACACACATACCCACACAAACCTACCCACACCCATCTCCCCACAAATTTACCTTCCTGCCTACTCATGCACATTCCTGAGATACATACTTACATTTATGAATGTGTGATGGAGTTAAACTCAGGTTATAGTCGAAAATAATGCATACTTATTAACATCCCAATAAAGGTTTAGACTTAAAACTTTCGTTACTGCAGGAATTCATATTCTTGGTTCTTTCGGTAAAGTCACGTAGATAGAAAACAAAAATCAAAAGCAAGAAGACCGCTTGTGTTGCGATCGACACGTCGTGGGTTTTTTGCTTTTAATTTAGATTTTTGTTTTCTATGTGACTTTACCGAAAGAACCAAGAATATCCCAATTATAGGACCCCAGAACTTGGGCGGTTGTTGGCACCCGTTTTGGTTGCCTTCCCGCTTGTCTGGCGTCCCGGAACCCTGAGCAAAATAAAATAAAACCTGCGCGCATGACAAAATCTGCGGTCTTTCGGAATGCACTTTTCATAAATAACACTACGTAACATACGTTTTTTTAAATATTGAGATGTTGTATTTCTCGTTACAGACATGCACCATGGGCAACGTGGTGGCTACGCGCACCTACCACAGGGCAGCGTAGCTGCTGCAGCAGCCCATCACCAACAAGACGCCTGCCCGACCTATTCGAATAGCTGTAGCCTGCTTCATGCAAACATTCCAATATAGGAGCAGAGCTTTGGGCGACCGATGTAAACGGAGTGTTACCTCCCCCCCCCTCCCTCGCTCTCTCTCACGCGAGAGTTTGCTCCGGGTGCTCTTGATTGGGACACCGTTAACATGTTACATAACAAAATAATCACGTGTCATTCCGGAAAATATTAAATAAGGGTACAATATGCTTCCTACACGTCCCTCCAGATAAAACAAAATTGTAACCAAAGAGGGTTCTTGCCTGTAAGCTTTTTATGGATATGAGGAGGCGAATTGCGAGTTTAGTAATTGTGACTGGTTAGTAAAGCACTTGAACCCAGTCGAGCGCAAACTTGAGGAATCCTGCTGAGTAGCATGAACAGAAATCAAGATCGAGACAACTCCCTGAAGCCATCAAAGCCGCAGCACCTCGCGATCCTCCGCCAGATCCCAGAAGGACTTTACACCAACAAGGCAACTTAAGTCGAGTGGATACACACGAGATGGCTTTCATGCGATACCAATAGCTGCACTAAACTAACAGACACACTTGCCAGGTTGCTGCAACAACAACAACCGCCATTCGCCACTAAGTGGCGGTGACGTCACCACGACGCTTGTGCCAGGCCACACACACACACGTCTGGCAATGCGTATTGCTGGGTGAACGGAAGGAGCGGTTTTCGAGAGATTTAAGAAACTTTCCCCGTTGTTTCAACTGTCAGGCCAGGAGATGGAGTCGAACCACCGACCTCTGCGTGGCAGGTCCCAGTGTGCCGCTAACCGTTACCTACGGCGGCTACCTTCGTTGTACAGTTAAAAAGGTAAAAATGTCAAAAGCTCGTTGCTGGACATGTCTAACGCATGTGGCAAATCGGTAACCCCTTTTTTATTCGTGCAGGTTCCATGCAGAAATGCTAAAACAACAAACACATTTTTTACAACCCTAAACAATTGCCGTTCCTTTAAAAAAAAAAGGTTTTGTGATTTAATTCAAACCGATCGGAGTGATGTTTGCAAATACAAATGCGAAAATAAGCGATTTCAACAGCGTCTGCAAATGCAACTTTATTCCCCGGCGCTGCAGCCCAAAAGCAAATGCAGAACTCATCGAATGAAAATGTTGCACGCGACATTGCAGGAAAATTGCACTGAATGCATTTTTAAAATTCCAGCCACCCCAACAAATGTTACAGAACAAAATGGCCATAATTTAACACAAAATATACCCAACTTATTTCTGCTCTGCACACAATCATTACCCATATTCATTGTGGTATGAAATATAACATCTTGCTTACAATAAATTATGTTGGTGTATAAAGACCTGCCAGTCTATAATCATCGTGTCTGCTTATTTATTGTTACTTATGATCTCCACAACGGCGCTAATGGTCATTTGCGGCATTGTGTATTTATACAATGTTGTGCCGAACGAGGACCCATATCAGAGGGTCGTTTGCCGAAACACATCTGGCAGTTCACCAGCATTGGAGCAGGCAAAGCCTGACCTGCTGATGTGGAAGCGGAGTGTCAACACCCGCCCAGAGTTTGCTTTTTGCGTGGAGCCAATGCTACCGAAATAATGCACTGCCAAAAAGGCCACGTGGCTAATGGAATGTGTACATTTTATACTTGTTTTATGTGGAGATGCGGGTTTATACGTGGAGGAGGAGGTGTACTGACTGCTTATTGACATTCACCAAATGCACTGTTCTGGTCGTAAGTGCAACCTTTCCACAGGAAAAAATAAATTCAAATAAAAAAGGGACGTTTAGAAAAGGCAGGCCTGCTTGTTGGACTTAGCTGCTCAGATTGTTGACCAGGCAAAGCCCTCGGTGTGCGCTAATTCAGGAAGCTTTGCCAAGCTCCATCTTCTGTTGGATGGCACGTGTTGAGTGGTAGATGAAGCTGTCGATCAACCCAGCCACTGGATAGGAAGATGGGAGGGGAAGAGACACGGAGGTCAGAAACGAGATGTTCATGTGCGAGCCACTGGAGTGTAAGAAATGCTGGGCACGCATAGCACATCATGGCGGAGGTGTCTTAGGAAACGTAAACTGAAAATTACAGACAGACACCTTAACTCTGGATTTGAAATTTTCGTGACTGCAAGGATTCATACTCTTTGTTTTTTTCAGTAAAGTCACGTTGGTAAAAAATTTAAATAAGTTAAATCACGACGTTTCGAAGACGGAGGCTTGTATTGCCTCCGAAATGTCGTGATTGAATTTATTTTAATTTTTTACCGACGTGACTTTACCGAAAAAACCAAAGAGTAAGACACCTTAACGTAGAAGTGCCGTGGTGCCACGGTTATTGCGCTCGACTCGTGATGCAGACGTTGATGGTAAAATGCCGTCTCCCGGCACAGCAGTTGAAACAATGGGGTAAAGTGTGGGGTAGGCCTTCGAGTAGTGGACTAAACACCCGGCAGCGTTTGCTCGAATTGGGAGGCCCTTGTCCAAGCAGTTGTCCGAGCGAGTAACTACAGGGCTGCACCTTTGGGTTTTCCAAAACATTCGTTTGAATGTTGTGATGATATTTTAACAGAACAATGTGCAACTTGCTTTGTTGGTGTGCAGACCACTAACTCACTCCAGGTCAGTTGCTCTCTGGCAGTCACTTTCTTATCACTCTGCATTGCCATGGTGACCGTTCCTGTGAAATTCACTCATTGATTCCACCACTCACGTTGAGAACTCAGTCGACTGTTTCATCTCATCCGTACTTTGTTCACCCACCGTAATATGCAGGTTGCAACAGCATACTCCCTCACCCACCTACTCACTCACTCCCTCACCAACCTACTCACTCCCTCCCTCAACCAATCAACCAACCACCCACCCACTCCCTCATTCACCCACTCATTCCCTCAATCCTTCCGTCACCGACCCACTGACTCGCTCATTTCCTCACCCACCAAACCCGCCACACCGCAGGTCACCTCACTTCTCTTCTTTCTGCCTCTTCCCTCGCACCGCTCCCCTGTGGCGTTCAATCGGCCACCATCTGGTTCCCCTAATCTCTCACAAAAGCCTTGCTCAATCCGAGACCTGCATCGGCTCGTCACCCTGCTGCAACTTTGATAGGACAATTTGTTTTGTTGCTGGCCGCGTGACACTTTGCACCTGTTCGCAGCAACTAAGTAACGAAAAATTAAGTAAAAAACAATCTTTGTTTTGAGTGGGGCTATTGTGAGTGTTTGAGGGGGGGGGCTATTGTGAGGTTTTGAAGGGGGAGTGAGCAGCACCTGTAAAAACGCCCCCCACGATGGCACAGACGCCAGTCAGGAAGTGCAGAAACGACCTACAACGGCACAAAACAGATCATCAGACAATGCACCTCCTTCCCACATCGGGGAATGTCCACATGTATGCGTGCATCATCACGAGTCGTCACGTCGCCACAAGTGCCAACTGACACCTCTGTGCACCATTGCAAGTTAGACGACGTTCCATCTCAGGGGATTCATTTTTCTGGCGAAATGTTTTTTGTTTAAAATCACTTCTGACGACGGTGATGGCAGCGATGTTGATGTCGCCCCGGCTCCTTACCGGTGCTTCTCGGTGAGCCGAACCATCATGGGCGAGAGCTCATATTGGACGAACACGCCGGGCAGCCCCGACTCCACCGATCCACTGCCAATGGCCTTCACATGCTGCGTCACCGAGAACTGATTCGTTCGCACCACCTAGCGTGCCACACACATCACCACAGCATCACCACCTAGCGTGCCACACACCATCACCACCCATCACCACCTAGTGCTCCAGAGATCACTAACAGCATCACCCCATCAAGACAATCAGGCATTGTTAATTCGAAACAAGGCGAGTTTTAGAACCAAATGTTTATTATGAGATGGTCAAAGTTATTTTCTGCTCAAATGAGCATTTCATAACCCTGCAGAACCAGTGGTGGATGTTACATATTCCTCTGGCAGGGGCAAGTTTACCCATAGGATGACCACTCTTGATCTTCCCCACGTAAGGGAGGAATGTTAGGTTGAAATTATGCGCTCCCAAAAAGGCCGTGTGGCCGATGGGAAGTGAAAAAAATACATACATGTCAGGCGAGATGGAAATGATGTGTATGGTTTGCGAATGTATTTTGAATATCCAGGATACGTGGCATGACTCACCTCCCCATTCACTCGCACATACACGGTTGGAACAATCTTCACGAAGTACTGAAACATCATGGAGCCTGCAGAGCGCACAAACACAAAGACGCCCCGCGAGCCTTCATAGATTGCCGGGGCATGTGCCGAGTTAGTTCATAATAACATTGGCACAGTGCAACATGGGGATGGGTGATGTGGCCAGGACCATGCAGAGATGCCTTTAATGTCTCCCCAATGTTTATATATACACATGGCACAATATACTCATTTAGGGTTAAGTCAACCTAGGAGATGTAAATTACTGGTTCAGACGCCCCTTACTGTTGGAGTCAGCTACGGCTGGGATGTAATCTCATAGCACAGTGTGCTAACCACTCTGCACCAGCGCTCCCATATAAAACAAAGATCCCCCGTATAGCCTTAACAGACTGTAGGGGCAAGTGCTGTTAGCGAGCACCTATGAAGGCCGGAACGGTACACGCGGGGGTGGGTGGCCAGCACCACGCCCGACCTCCTTTGTCTCCCCAGTGGCGATGTTTACACACCGCACCAAGTACTCATTTCAGGCTGAGTCGACCTAGGGGAGGCCCAGGACCGGTTCAGATAATCGTCACTGGTGTTGGCCGTGAGCGAGAATCGAACCCGGGTCGCCAGGTTCGTAGCGCAGCGCGCTAACCGCCACACTACCGCTCCCATACACCCATTTGTATACATAAATACAACAGCCTACCACATTGCAAGGATGCTTGCAACAGGTTAAAACCCATTGAGGTTATCACACGATGTGTGGAAGGCTCACTGACAGGAGATCCCAAAACAGGCCCAGGTGTTATGGGGTTAACGGAGATGACTTTGCTAACTTTCTGCGTTCCGTTGTGAGCATCGCTGCCCTGCCATGCGTTGCTGTTGGAGAGTCCAACGCATCACGAAGACATGCAGAGCATATTGAAGTGCGTTTATAAAGCTGAACTGATAATGCAAAGTAACAGAGCAGTGTGCATACTGAATAATGCTTTGAATCAATAGGTACTCCCTCGTATGACATTGTTCAGAAACAGCATGGTCATGGACGAAACACGGAAAACTAAAACTGAAAAGTGTACAAAGCATCGAGAGACATGCTTGGAACTACACCGAGAGAGGGGGACACGTGGACCAAACAACGCACGCAGGTGAATCACATCGTACAAAATATTTGTCAAGGTCGGTGGGCTCGGGCAGGACAAGTCACGGCGAGACGGAACGATGGCAGCTGGTCTAGAATAATGACGGAGTGCAAGGCCGAGGATCGGAACGCGTCCGTGCAGAAGTCCGCCGAGGACATTTAGCGATGACATCAGGTCATATAGATGTTTACACAGTTGCGGAGCACAGACCTAAAGGCCAAAAACTAGGGAGACAAATTCAGCCGGGCGTGGTGCTGGCCACCCAAACTCTCATGTGCCGTTCTGGCCTTCGTAGGTGCTACTCGCTAACAGCACTTGCCCCCTGCGGTCTGTTAAGGTCAGAGGGATGTCCTTGTGTGTGTCCTTGTGTGTGTCCTTGTGTGTGTCCTTGTGTGTGTCCTTGTGTGTGTCCTTGTGTGTGTCCTTGTGTGTTTGTGTTTGTCAAAGCGCGCGCGTGCGTCTTTGTGCCTGAGTAATGGTGGACTTACAGGTGGTCTCAACCTCCCCACGATTAATGTGGCGTAAATGCCGTATGGAGTCTTAGCTCATTTAATTTCTAGAACTGTGTACGCTGTTTTGTACTCAGACCCCTGGCCCCAAAGCAGCTCATATAAACATAAACAGAGAATGCACCTCCTTTGCATATCTCTGCACATTATATATATAAAAAAGTATTTTTTCCACTTCCCATCGGTCAGGGCCTTTTAGAAGTGCATATCAGCACCTTTGGTCCAATATAAGCACACTTGTGACCTGTTTTGACACCCATTGTCTCATCAGGAGAGCCGGGCTTCCTTAAACCAATGCTGGTGAATGCCAGACTTTTATAGGCAAGGGCGTTCCGTACGAGAAATGGGCATTTGAGCGCAGGTTTGTTCCGAGCAGAATACTGGGGATTTCGTGGCAAGGTAGGATAAGCAACTTGGAGGTTTGGGAAGAGAACGTTGCAGCCAGGTGTTTTCGATACTATGAGGCAAGGCCGCTGTGCTTGGTTGGGACAAGCGTGCAGGATGGAGGAGTTATTCTTTGGTTCTTTCGGTTAAGTCACGTCTAAAAATAAAATAATAAATTAAAATAATAGCGACGTTTCGATTGCAACACAAGCAATCATCATCAGGCATAAAAGAAATAGCAATAAAAATCGAAATAGAAAACTATAGACAGACATAAGCAGACAGACATCACAAGGACACACAGAGAGAGGACATATCGGCACAGAGAGAGGGGTCGTTTCTGTGACGGTCCCTTAAATATAGAGAGGGGGGCGGGGACGGAGAGAGGGAGGGGGCAGAGAAAATTAGCATATCAATGAGTGTACGGCAACGTGTTATTTTTATTTTTAGACGTGACTTAACCGAAAGAACCAAAGAATAATTCCTGCAGTCACGAAAGCTCCAAATTAAGGATGGAGGAGGATAAAGTAGGCAAACTAGGAGGTTGGGAAGGGAGTCTATGTATGTGTCGGGGTGTTACGGGAGGGAAACGGACAAGCACACAGGGGTGTCCACATCCACGTCTGCAAACGGTTACCACCCTGGGGCGCTGTGGGGGGATGCTGGTATCCCACACAGCCCCACCCCTCGGTGGCAAGTTGGTATAAAAGGCGGCGAGCGAGAGGGCTCGTGGTTTAGTGTTGGGGAGCTAAGGAGCAAAGAGCCAGTGAAGACTGAAGACCGGCAGATAGGTCCTGGAACTCCTCTGACTCGCCATCCTTCTCAGGACCGAGCAGGGCAAGCCAGTGGCGCGGCCCCAGAACCTCAGAGACGATGTTCTTCTAAGAGCCGGGTCTGTCTGGCTGTGTCGTGACCCGTGCCTTGACCAGGGCCGGGTCAGATAGCCTCCCCTAGCACCCTTAGTGGAGGACCTGGGAGCAGACCAGTTGGGCAGATAGCCGAGGGGTGTATCCCAGTCCAGTACGGATGAAGGGGCCGTTACCCCTTCGAGTGTTGTGTACGTTGCCCTGTGCCGAGTGTAAAGTTATAATAAATAGTGTGCCTCGACTACACCGTCTCTGTCGCTTGTGAACCCAGTACATATATGGACGAGTGCTATAAATATGAATAGACAGGATGGGAGTAGTGCCGACTGTGGAGACAGGCACCGGAGTGGTCTCTACGAGTCCGACAAGCAAAGGGAAGAGAAGACCTAAAACCATTTTGTGGGATTCTGTTAGAGACAGATATTGCATGTCGTGCGTTTTCTGTGCAATAGCTGTGAAATCTGACCGAGCATAGAACCGTTGGTAGAAAGGTGCGGTGGTAGAAATAGCTTTCGCTGTGACATCTTGAACTTGCCACTGGAACCTGACCATCCCACTACTCGCCGCCAGCATGAACCATTACTCGAGTGTCTAGATCTCAAGAGGTAGGCAGCAGAGAGCGGGTACACACCAACACCACGCTGATCGATAAGCTATGTTCATGTAGGCCTGGCTCCAACCCAAACCTTATTCCTCCCGTTACAAACCTCCCATGTGTAATTGCTCTCCGCCAGCATGAACCCACCTTCCACCGCAGCCGCGTTCGTCCCATCAAGGGGGTTGATTATGCCCGGATACTCTTGGCCGAAGGACAGATGCTTGATGTGATGCGTCAGGTTGAACTGCATGGGAGAAGCGGTGACGACGGGAGTTAAGTTACAAACAGTGAAAAGCTGTGATTGAGCAACACGGTTAACACACAGCGGCATTGCGTTCTCCGCTCGTTGCAGAGGTTTGTGGTTTGAAGCTGGTATGCCGCCACGGTTAAGAGTACGGTGTACGTCAGGGTTGTTTTTAAACTGTAACCGGTAAACAGGCTAGAGCTCTCAAGAGTTACCGGTGCTCAAAGTCAAATGTGGGATCACCGTTTCCAGTGGAATTGTTCACAATAAAAGGCACCGATTGGTGACACGTGAACGTACAAACGGCACAGCGGCTCACATCACCGCATGGTACGTTCAACCTTGCTTCTCGGTTGGAAAGTAAACGTTGCAACCCTTCCAGCGCTTGCTTGCTCACACAACTGCTGGAAGCAGGGCCTGCACAAGAGAGAGTTCTAGAATGTAATTGGCCTGTGCTTCCTTGTAGGACCATGGCAAGCCTGATAATTTCTCAGTTGAATAGGTAAACATATCGTTTATTGGCAGACATTTTTGTAAATGCGTGTCAATCGACTGAGGTTTGTTTTATTTCATTTTACGCAGTTACCGTTGATGCAAAAACACCAACATTAACCACTCTAGTGTCTAGAATTCAAGAGGTTGGCAGCAGAGAGTGGGGACACACTACCACCATGCTGGTCAAGAGGTAATGTTCATGCAGGCCTGGCTCATGCCCTGCTCTCTTACTTGATTCAACTTAAGTTTGGACATTTATGGGAACACGCCAACCCAAACCTCGCCACAACTTACCTTCTCAGAGCCAAACGTCTGCAGGTCATGGACTGAAAGAAGGGGAACACAAGGGCATCATTACCATTAAAGCAACTGACACAGAAACTTTAATACTGGTAGGAACCTCCTGGTTACACCAGCCCACAGGGGATTATTGTGTCCGTCCGCCCGTCGTGCAGGGAGGGGCTGGGTGGGGAGGGATGGGCTGGGTGGGGAGGCTGGGGCTGGGTGGGTAGGGGAGGGTGGGGAGGGGCTGGGTGGGGAGGGGCTGGGTGGGGAGGGGCTGGGTGGGGAGGGTGGGGCTGGGTGGGGAGGCTGGGGCTGGGTGGGTAGGGGAGGGTGGGGAGGGGCTGGGTGGGGAGGGGCTGGGTGGGGAGGGTGGGGCTGGGTGGGGGGTGGGAGGGGTGGGGCTGGGTGGGGAGGGGCTGGTCACCCCGTGGTACCCTTATAAAACTCAACGTTTAACCTACTCACGCCGGCTTGTGCCCGCCCTCACAGTCGGGCATATTTGCAGAATACACCACGCCGCCGTTGACCCTGGCCATTGACCGACCAACCCAACGTTCCTACCAGCTCCCTCCGCAGGAATGTGTTTAGGTTTGTAATGGCAATGTATCACAACTTACAATGCAACTCGAATGAAAGACACAACATAAGCACGCAAGCAATAAAATAGATAAACAAACAATTTGCCTCCTTCCCCTATCTCTCTCGACATAAAACAAAAATGTTTACACATTCCAGAAGCAATGTGGCCCTTTCTGTAAGTGCACAATTTCAGCAGCATTGGTTTAACACAAGCAAACTCGGGCCCCGTTTTGACTTTCAGTGCCTCGCCAGCAGAGCCAGGCTTTCTTGAACCCATGCTGGTGAACTGCTGATGGGTAAACAAAGGAGGCTAAAAGATTCCGTTTCCTGAGTTTGTGACACGAGAGTGAGACACTGTGCAACAAGATAAAAAGAGGCTTGTCAAAGTGAAAAAAGTGATTTTCTGCACAGCTCACAAATGTGACGATGCTCATCTCCCATTTACAGCCCATCACAGTCGTGGAAATTCTATATTCCTATGGCGGGGGGGGGGGGGGGGGGCGAGTCTCTACATATGACTTCACCACCAATGTAGTACTTAGTTGATTAACTGAGGAGGCATGATGAGATGTGCCAAACCGCCCCAACAAGTACATGGACTGGAAACCTTCCAATTGCGATCCAATTTCTCTGCCGTTGAGCCACCTGGCCGCATTTAGATACTAATGAGAAATGTAAATAATTGGCATATTTAAATTACGTGTAAATAAGATACAGGGTGGAGGGATGCAGGGATGGTGACGGGTAGGTGGGGTGGGTGGGGTGGGGGGTGTCTCACCATGTACGTGAGCCTGCTGGAAACTCTTTCCCGGAGCAAAGTGGAAGTTCCCGGCAACCTGTGAAAAAGATGTTGCGCAGTTGTTAACATCACTTGGCGTGGACCGAAGGTTCTACGTAAACTTTCCATTGCAGTGGAGGCCTAAGAAGCCACGCATAAAAATTAAGGACTTAATCCAATTTTGGCTCAGAGGTAGAGCGAGCGGCTGGAGGGCCTCGGCTGAGCAGATTGACCGTTTGAGCTGTGTTCAACCACCACAATGCAGGTCACCACAACACAACAACGGCCATTCACCACCACTTCTTCTTCTTTCGTATGGCTGATTTAGATGAATAGCAACATTTCACATTGATGTGGTCAAGCCAGATAACTGTGGCAGCAGCAGCAGAGTGTATCGTTGTCATATCTCCTTTCTATTTGTGGACTAGGCACTGTGTCGTTATATGTTGTACGGTCTGTTCTGGATGACCAGTCGCACATTGAACAGTTTTTAATTTTCCATTTGTGCCCACATCTGCTTTAGTTTACGCAGATGCAGTTTAGGGTGAACCATGAGCTTTGTGGAAGAGCAAAACCAGGGATCTTCTGCGTTAGTTTGTGAGTTGGGCATCAACAAGCCGAGTGTGACTAAGTGGTGGTGACATTACCAAGGCGCTTATGCCGTGCTAGGTGCACTTTGGGGCCACATGACGCGTCAAAGGCTCGCGAGCCGGTCATGGGTACAGACCCAGGGGCCAAGAGTTAGCTGACCACTGTGCCAATTTGCTAAGTTTTAGCCGCCTGGCGCTCAGCTCCTTGTTGTTGTTCGAGGGTGATTGCCTCCAACTGCTCAGTAGCGTCCTTCACAAGCCTCCTTCTCGGCCAAAGCTGCACTCGTTTAGCCCCCTCTATCTGGCCAAACAAAAGCTGCTAAAGCTGCTTGGGCATACAGTGGCTGGGCATGAAGGCTGCGTGATTCAGCCAATGCACCCTTGCCTGCTCACTGAAGGGAATGTGTCCAGATCATTCAAGGATTTGTGAGCTCTTCACACAATCCACCCTCGTTAAACCCAGGAATATCCGTAGGCAGGCCAGCCTGAATGCTCCAAACCAGCGCAGATGTTCCATTACAGAGGTTCACATTTCGCAAGCCGAAAGGCAAGGCATAACTGTGGCCAAGAAGACCCAAAGCTTCGTGTGGAGTGACAGACCAGGTCACTTCCACACAGCATCACGTAGCTGATGAAAAGAAAAAGTGCCACTCGACTAATTTTAAGTGAGACATCTGATGCCCTGGGAAGCTGACCTTGTTGACCTCCAGGAAGCCGTAGATGCGGCAGCCTTCCCCAGCCTGCTCCTTCATCTTGTCCGTGAAGCCCTCGCGTCGGCACTGCTCGATGGAGTCCGGGTTCTTGAAGGCCCAGCCCTTGAGTCGGTATGCCTCCCGCACGTCGTCGCACGAGTTGCAGCAGCTGCACACGCAGCCGCACACAGCCCACCCCACCCCCATGTGGAGCCCCAGCAACATCAGTCTAGGGGAGGCCCTCGGCCGGTTGTTGGTCGTGAGCGGGAATCTGGAACTTGGCTCGATGGGTCTGCGGCAAAGTTGTGCCAGCCACTGTGCCACCACTCCCCCACACGCACATGCAAACGTGTGTGTGTTCCCACAAGAATACGCGTAGCAAAGACAAAGCTCACCCGAGGAGCTGCCATGGTGTAACGGTCAGCACAATGCAATCCACTGGTCGACTGTTCGATTCCATCTCGGTGAGGCGTAGTGCCAAGGTGAGTGTTTAGGTGCGTATGTGTGGTGAGGTAAAGTGCCAAGGTGAGTGCTGATGAGGTGAGCGGTTATAGCATGCTGCACTGTGAACCTGGCAACCCGTGTTCGATTCCCCGCTCACGGTCTACAGTTACGATTATCTGAACCAGTGGTGGGCCTCCCCTAGGTCGACTCAGCCTCAAATGAGTACCTGGTGCAATGTGTAAACATCGCCACTTGGGGAGACAAAGGCGGTCGAGCGTGGTGCCGCCCACCCACCCCCCTTATGTACCGTGCCGGCCTTCATAGGTGCCACTCGCTAACAGCAAATGCCCCAACAGCTTGTTAAAGCTAAGGTGGGGGGGGGTATTTGTCTTTGGCGAGGCGCAGTGCCGAGGGGGCGAGTAGTGATGAGGCGAGTGCGGTGACGGTGGTGCCCTCACAGCATGGCTGGTGTCTCGGCCCCGTAGCAGCTCTCGCACCGATCCGGGTCCAGTTCGCCCGTCTCCACTGGCGGCAGTGCCTCCTCCAGCTTGCCCCCCACCTCTGCAGTATCGACAAACACGATGGGACCGTCGACGGTCATGCCAAGCCGTCTCCCCGTTGTTCATATGCACTGTGCTCTTCGACACTATATACCACTCCTGTGTACGTATTGGAGGAGCGGGGGAAGGACAGCAAACTAAACACAAAAAGCAGTTCAAAAAAAATATTTTCAATCTTGATGATTTCAACGTTGCATATCTCCAGTGGCGTCGTGGAGATCAGCACGGTATTCTGGTTCATTGGTGGCAAGCACAATGTGTTGGTAGCGACTCCGGCCTAGTCTCAGTTGCGTCGGGATGATTCTCCGCGACCTTCGATTGCCGGATTTGCGAGCTGCGCGACGGGCTGTAACGGGCTCGCGTTTTGTTAAAAGAAAAGAAAACCTATGCTATTGATTTAAAGCTTTCGTGACTGCAGGGATTCATATTCTTGGTTCTTTCGGTAAAGTTACGTAGAAGGGAAATAATAAAATAATATAAATATAAAACAATAAAAATTCTCATGACGTTTCGACTGCAACACAAGCAATCATCATCAGGTGTGAAATCAACATCAGGTGTGAAATCCAGGATTTCACACCTGATGACGATTGCTTGTGTTGCAGTCGAAAGGTCGTGACTTTACTGAAAGAACCAAGAATATAAAAAAAACCTATGCTCTTCAGTCCAAAAATCACAGATCAGAAGAAGCGCTCTCGCTCAGACGCAGCTGCTTCAACGTGGAACCGTCTCCCAGAGAGACACACACACCCTACAATGTGTCGCCAGCCTCAACTGATTTACACTTTTAATAAAAAAAATCTCACTCCCACAACATTTAGAGCTGTTACAGCTCCAGTACATTGTACATGAACCGGCGGTGTACACCGCTTAATTATGTATTTATTTTACTTGGTGTGATATTCACTGAATGCATTCCATATAAGTTATCGATTAAAAGTGTTAGTACGTGTTATTACCTATTTGCTATATCGACACCCTGGACACACTTTGCCAATGAGATGTTTAATCTCTAGAAATCTTCCAAATGAAACACGATTCAAAATGTTGACAACACCACTTCACGATATAGTCACCATTTGATTACAACAGTTTCCATTGGTGTCGTGTGCGGTCAGGAAGTGAACCCATGTCGCGCTAGGGGTCAAAGCACAGTGTGGTAAACATGACATATTTCAAGAACATTTTGTTTGACAAGATGAGAACTTATGAGACCAGGATGAGTCTGATTCGCCAGTGACTCCTGGCCAACCTGACACGTAAAATCAGAGGGTAATAGTTGAATCGCTACCATGGTTACCTGCAGATTAGGGAGGGCAGTCCAAAACGCGGGACTCTTGCCCTGTACAGAAGACTCCTCTGCGGTGGTGATGGAGGCTCACTGTCTGGGTGGTGGGGGTAGCTCACCGTGTTTCTCTGCACCTTGAGCGACAGGCTGGCCATCTGGGCTCAGCCGCTGCTTGTACACGTTGTGCGAGACGTCAATCTGCTGCTCCCCGGACACATCCATCGAGTCGATGCTCAAGACTGCGAATGTCACAAACACAAATGGAATGTTTCCTTGTCAAATGACAATATCAGCCGTCTCATGGTCTCTGCCTGGCAGGCTGGCGTGTGGCCGTGTTGATAATGTGGGTGCTACGGTGGAGAGTGGGTGCTAACGGTGGCGAAATATTAACTACTTAACCTGGTATACAGAAAGTCGTGGATTCGATCCCAACTCTGACGCCTGTGTTTATTGAGTTTGCATGTTCTCCCTGTGGTCACGTGGATTTTTCTCCGGGTCCTCCGGTTTTTCCCTACACAATTCGAAACAGGTGTTCAGAGTATCTTGCAGCTATGTACATTTGTGGCAGCCAGGTCACTTCTGAAAAAGAGCTATATAGCTCAGTAGGCCTTACCTGGTAAAATAAACAAGTTTAGTTTAAAGTTTAGTTTCATGTTGCGATTCAGTGAGACAGTTTGGGCAGGTTGATACGCAAATGTGTCGCTTTGAATAATGCAGGGAACTGTGAGGAGGTCAAGAGGTGTCTTGCTTTGCTAAGGCAGGTTTTTTTATGGGCTACGAACACCGCTACCGAAGAGAATAGAGGTGAGTGTGAGCGTAAAGAAAAGCAAATTTGAGGAGGAAGTTCAGTTATGTTACTGTATAGATCAGAGCTGGACCCTAAGCAGCTTGAAAAAGAGATGTTGGCATTTGAGCGCAGGTGCCCCGAGACCGACGCTGGGGGACTTTGCGGCGAGCCAGGATGAGGAGCCACGCACAAGTCCAGAAGAGAGCGTGGCACGATGAGTGCTGCAGATGTGATGGGGGGAGGGCCGATTGCCGAGGCAGGCATTGGAGTCGCCTCCATGAGCCTGGCAACCAACGCAGATGATGATTATGATGATCGTATGGCCAATCAAGAGCAACTACTGAGATGGAGTTGTAATTGAGTCATTCAATCGCTCTTGGTGAGAGTTGGTGAATTGCAGATACACTGCCTTAAAATGTATATCTGAGGCAGCGTCAAGTTGTATGGTACATGGTTTGGTGCTCGTCATCGCAGTCACGCAAAGGAGAATCTTTTACTTTCCAATTGTACATTAGGCATCGGTACCATGGGGAAGATGAGACCTAAAGCCAGATGGTGGGATACTGTCACAGCATATCTTGTGCGTGGCATGTCTACTGTGCAGCATCTGCTATAACTGCTGAAGAGAAGCGTTGGTAGCAAAGTGTAGTGTGGCATTAAGGGCTTTGGCCAAATGACTGATGGATTAATGATGGCTTTGGTGGTGAATGGCTTGGTGACAAGGAGCATGTGTTTGACAGGATGTTAATGTATGAAGTACCTAATCTCCAGAACTCACGGAGGCTAGGAGACGTTAACTACTCCGCCTGGTATACAGGAGGTCGTGGGCTCGATCCCGACCCCGACGCCTGCTGCTGTATATTTTCAGTTTCTATGTTCTCCCCGTGCGTTTAGAGTATTTGGCTGCTATAAATTTCTACACGATAGTGCAATTGGTTGTTCTGTCATCTGTGGCCAAGTCGCTTCTGAAATAGAGCTGTATAAGCTCATTGGAATTTACCTGCTAAAATAAAATATAGTTTAGTTTTAGTTCAAAACACCACTCTCCAACCTGGTGGATGCAGTCAGTGGGAGTGAAAGGCTGCGTGTGGCCTTGAGTGAGCACGCATGCGTGAATGGACAAAGTGGCCGAGGAGATAGCGTACAGGCACAGGCCATGTGTGGAAACGTGACGTCCATATTAATTCGGAGCTTCTCCCCTCGCGTCGTGTCCACGAACAACTCCGGATAAACCTGCAGGCAGCCGCAAGGCAGTGGACAAACACAACACAAGTCAATAGGAGGCCCGAACATGGAGCGTTAAACCCCAGGTAGCTGAACGAACAGGGAGAGCCCTGGACCAGCTAGCGGAAAAGTCTGGCGGAGCTGGGATTTCAATTAATCATCTCTTAACAAAAAAAACACAACATCAACCCTATGAACTGTACAATATAAGTGTGGCTCAGTAATATATTGTGTGTAGTGTGTTATGGTATGCTGTATACTGTCGTGATGTCACGTCGATTAAAGGATACGCCGCTCTCCCCCCATCCCCTTGTACGAGACCACTCCTCCCCAATTCCCCAAAACCCTCCCCTATCACTCCACTCGGATATCCCCACCACCCCTCCCCCACTACAGGAATCCCCGCTATAAGTTACCGCAGTATGTGACGTTTGCTATATGCGTTGTTGATTAATTCGGGAACATATTTCCTTACATGTGTAATGTTTTGCAAAAGCGTTCTTTCAAAAAATAGCATTTTTTTTGCAGGAACACACGCTATGAAATCAGACTATTTTTCAATATAATACCGTACTGTACACGTATAGTGCGTAACACCGAAAATACCGCCACCCAGTGGAGGGAAAATCCCTCCACCCAGTGGAGGGATTTACCTCCTCATGGAGGACAGAAGTTGGACTTGACAGTGTGGACGAGTCAAACAAAGTAGAGTTGCTCGAGTCCAATAGTGACGGATCTGTCAAATGAGGACCTAATGCAGCTGGAACAACGATTTGAGGAAGAGACCGATGAAACAATCCCACCCCCACCCATGAATATTAACTTCAAAAAGATTGTCAAGAGGATTATATTCATTGGGGAGCAGCAATAGACATCATCAGAGAGGATGACCCAAACAGAGGATGCAGCTTCAGAGTTAACAGGACATTAAACAGTGGCCATCACGACTACAGGGAGCTGGACCAGCAGAGGAATAAAAATGCTGGCCAGCTGTCTTTGAACAAGTTTTAAATGCTCTGCGTTCCTGTGGCTCCAGCCTCATCGTCGGATGAAGAGGCAGGTGATCCTGCCCCTTCGTCTGCTTAACTAAACCGCTGTTCACTCACAGAGGCCTCGGACGACAAAGTTCTTCAAGCAACTCTGATAAGTTGTAACTAATTATTTGTATTTATTATTCGTTAAAATTTATTTAAACTTATAACGATATGCATTTTTTTTTTACACTTTAAGATAGTCACACAATTTTTTTTCTACAAATGTCAGCTAAGAACGCAACCCCTGATTTTAACATTGTGTCTATGGGAAATTAGAATTGGCTTTAAGAAATTAATAGTTACGTACAATTTCCCAGGAACGCATCCATTGTGCATTACAGGAAATTCCTGTACTAATGAATTACTTTAAATGCATTTGATACCACTTTAACGCGATGTTTTCCACACTATATACAATTTAACAGGTTCTAGTGTGTTGCATCATCTATTTTATTTTCGTATGCAATTTACTTTGTTATATATATACACTATATTATTACATTTAAAAGACATTCTAGAATGTGTTTTAATTCGCCTAAAACCCTTGTCCGGCTCAGTGTGAATTTCAACTCCCCAGAATTTTCTGTATATTAGGCCTGTGTACTGGGTGGGCTATCCCTGCTTGATGTTACAGTACTATACTATAGTACTATACTGCCTGTGATACATTCGGGATGCACAGATTGTAACAGCTAGTTGTAGTCATGGTAAAAGTGTCATCATACGAAACTGGTGACTAAAAACCCTTCGTGCTAGGGTAAATTGGTTCAAAGTAGAAACATGATTTCCTGCTCAAATGAGCAGCATTAAGGTGGTGATTATATTCTGTTTACAGCCCTGAGCCATTTGTGGACGTTTGACATTCCTATGGCGGGGGCAAGTATATTCATAACACAAACATTGTTCTTGATTTAATTTCCCACAAATAAACTGGGACTCATTTTATCGACTCAATCCACAACCAGGATTTGAACTCAAACTTTTGATTGCAAGCCGCTCACCCTACCATTGAGTTGGATTTGCTAGTTTACTTTATGCAAGGAAAATACTGTAGTCATACTGAAACCACAGCATAGTGGAACATGCGTGAAAGGGGCTGTGAGGGATCTAAGAACGCGAAGAGTCAAGGAGATATGATGACACCTGGGCAGTTGTCCTGCACGTCTCACCTCCTTGCTCATGTAGAACTGAAGCTCCGACACGAACAGCAGCAGGATGATGACGGCACTCACCAACGTTACTGCCAACACAGAGACAAAGATTCCCTGTGTAGCCGGCACAGGCTGTTGCCGCAAGTGCTGTTAGCTAGCGCCTATAGAGGCTAACGCAGCACACGAGGAGGCGGTGTGGCCAGTAAAATTGCCTAGCCACCTTTCTCTCCCAAGTCATGATGTTTACACACTGTACAAGGTTTTCCTTCAGATATTCATCACTGATGTTGGCCGTGGACGGGAATCAAACTCGGGTGGCCGAGCTCATTGCGCAAACCACAGCGCCACCGCTCCCCACTGCAATGAAAATCACAATATCGGTACGCATCGGGCAGGGCCAATTAACTAATTGATCCCTGCAGCTGCTGAAAAACCCTGTCTATGAGAAACCTGAAATAGCAGTATTCCCCTTTATCTCATGTTAACAATATATCAAACTATTCAGCAGTGAACCATCCTATTTAATGTACAAGAATTGTTAATGTTTGAAGGTCCATCATGTAAAAATTACATGAACAGAACATGCCTCCTTCCAAATTTGACAATCCACAAAAAAAAGACGATTCACCCATTCCATCGGCCTGTGGGAGTAGTGCATCCTTTCAGCAGCATTGGCTCAGCCCAACCAAACCCTGGAGCCGTTCTGACATTGTCTAGTCAGCAATCTTGCTTGAACCAATGCTGGTGTACAGACAGGGACCCTCTTATTTAGACATGGGTCCCAGTTCAAATCTGAGTTATGTCCAGGTCCCCCTAACTCTTAACCTTAATATCACCAGCCATGATCCTTCCACCACTAACTGAATTTGTCTTCAAACCATCGTCATCAATCATGGTCAGTCACATGTTTGTTGCTCCATCGAATCAACTCAGGTGTGGTCAAAAGCACCCCTACGACTGACACGCAGCGCGTGTGGAGGCCTTCATCGAGTAGTGGATCGAGAAAGGGCCGTCAAAAGACAGTGACATCCAGCTCACATTGGGCGTTGAGGCTTTATGCATCTCTATTCGTCTCCTGTTTAAAGCCACAACACAATAGTGGCTTTGAGTCGAGTCAATCAGCGGATCATGCACGGCTGACTTCCTCCAGCAGTTGGGGCCATCCATTTAGTACGTACGCATGGAGGGGGGTTAACCCAAATGCGTAGCTTGCGTATGGGGGGGTCTACTGACAATGTACGCATAGGAAACGGGGGGGGGGGGGGGTGTGAAGCCTCGATAACAATTTGTCGACATTGGCCTTCAAATGAGCCACAGTTCAGTGTCTCCAGCTGTCAGACAACAAGTCCTGCCGGGAGAAGTGGGCCTGTGGGAGAGGTGTCACTCGTGTGTCACTCGTGTGCCAAGGTGCCCCTGACTGCAGCTATCACGCAGCTCAGCAAAATAAGTGGCCAAGTTACGCAACTAAAATAATTAATGCAGCCGGCGGTGGACTATCTGTTTGCTTAAACACGTTAATATTATTCTTTTTAAGCTGGATCGGAGGAGGAGAGAGCCTTGACAAAGAAGTTGAAAAAAATACGCTGCCAAGCTTAGCAGTGTTCATTAGGACGCTGTCTTTCTGACAGCCCTGTTCCTCACCTGAGGACGGCTGCTTGTGTTGTGGTCGAAACGTCGTGAGAATTTTATCTTACGTTTTATTTTTATTATTTCCCTTCTACGTGACTTTACCGAAAGAACCAAGAATATGAATCCCTGCAGTCACGAAAGCTTTAAATCGAAACGTTAATATTATTCATCCTTGATCGTTTCTGCGTGGATTAAACACCGGCCGTTCTATAGGATTGGGTGGGGGGGGGTAAAAAGTCCGCGTGTGTGCAGGGAGCGGGGAAGGGTCAAGATTTGACAGATTTTTTGCTTTCGTACTAAATGGATGACCCTGTCTGAGAAACCTTATATATGGGCTCTCCCCACTGTGCCAACTTGCTGCGTTTTAACCGCCCGGTGCTCTGCTCGTTGTTGTGAGCGTCGCCCCTCTGCCCACCGCTGTTGACACGGTCATGTAAACCACTTTGTTATTTCATTACACTTGTAATTGATACCTACATAACACTGGCCAGGTGGCTCTGCGTGGCTTCTGTACGGGAATTAGGCGCTGCATCAACGCTCATTGTAACGTCTCAAAGCGAACAGGAAACCACTTTGGCTTGAGACGTCAAATGTTAGTATACGTGTCACGACGTCGTTTGTACGTGTCGGTGGATACCCTGGACACCCTTGCAAACGAGATGGTCCATCTCACGCCATCCGCGATGCAGGTGAAAGCATTTAATTCCATTTTTTTAAAAAAACTGAAAAGCACGATGACCCAGGTTCCGGGGCGTCCCTGCCCCGCCGCCCAGGAGGCGCCCTCGCGGGCAGCGCGCTCAGGCAAGCCGCAGGCTCCGCGGACTCACCCGCGGCCCCGCCGCTCGTCTTCACGCGGAAATCCTCGAGCGGCTTCGCGTACGCGTCCAGGTGGCGCAGCCGCGACAGCATGGCGAGGCCTCCCCCACAGCCGCCCGCCTCTCTCGCGGTCTTCGCCTCAGAGCCCGTGCCTCACCACGAATACCTCGCGAGCCCGAGGCGCCTTGAAGACACCACCAGCACCGCCACTGCCACACGCGGGAGTGGGGGGTGGGGGGGGAGTAGGGGGGGGAGAGTGGGAGGGGGGGGAGTGGGGGGGGGTGGAGTGGGGGGGGGTGAGGTGGGGGGGGAGAGTGGGGGGGAGTGGGGGGGGAGTGGGGGGGAAGTCGGGGAGAGTGGGGGGAGTGGAGGGGGGAGTGGGGGTGGAGAGTGGGGGAGTGGGGGGGGGTGGAGTGGGGGGGTGAGGTGGGGGGGGGGAGGTGGGGGGTGGGTAGTGGGGGGAGTGGGGGGAGTGGGGGGCAGTGGGGGGGAGGTGGGGGGGTGAGGTGGGGGGGAAGTGGGGGGAGGGGGGGGAGTGGGGGGAGGGGGGGGAGAGTGGGGGGGAGTGGGGGGAGGGAGGGGGGTGAGGTGGAGGGGGAGAGTGGGGGGGAGTGGGGGGGAGTGGAGTGGGGGGGTGAGGGGGAGGGGGGAGAGTGGGGGGGGGGAGTGGGGGGTGGAGAGTGGGGGGGGAGTGGGGGGGAGTGGGGGGGAGTGGGGGAGTGGGGGGAGGGGGGGGAGTGGGGGGGGTGGAGTGGGGGGGTGAGGTGGGGGGGAGTGGGGGGAGTGGGGGAGTGGGTGGAGAGTGGGGGAGTGGGGGGGAGTGGGGGGGGTGGAGTGGGGGGGGGGTGAGGTGGGGGGGGAGAGTGGGGGGGAGTGGGGGGGGAGTGGGGGTGGAGAGTGGGGGGAGTGGGGGGGAAGTCGGGGAGAGTGGGGGGAGTGGAGGGGGGAGTGGGGGTGGAGAGTGGGGGGAGTGGGGGGGAGTGGGGGGGGTGGAGTGGGGGGTGAGGTGGGGGGGGGGGAGAGTGGGGGGGAGTGGGGGGGGGAGTGGGGGGGAAGTCGGGGAGAGTGGGGGGAGTGGAGGGGGGGAGTGGGGGTGGAGAGTGGGGGGAGTGGGGTGGAGTGGGGGGGGAGTGGGGGGGTGAGGTGGGGGGGGAGAGTGGGGGGGAGTGGGGGGGGAGTGGGGGGGAGTGGGGGTGGAGAGTGGGGGGAGTGGGGGTGGAGTGGGAGTGGGGGGGTGAGGTGGGGGGGGAGGTGGGGGGGGGGGTGAGGTGGGGGGGGGGAGGTGGGGGGGAGAGTCGGGGGGTGAGTGAGTGAGTCGGGGGGATGGAGTGGGGGTGGAGTGGGGGGGCTTCGCTCTCTGTTGGGGTGCACGGCTCTCTCACTCACCACCCACCCCAACTTTCGAATAAATGTTGTTGTGTTAAGGTAAACAAGTGATACGTAAAGACGCGAGGTTTTTTTGGGGTAAAAAACTAAATGAAAGCAAGAAACTACGGCATTCGAAAGTATAACAAATAAACATTTTTTAAAAGGTGGTTAATTTAAGTGGCTTTCGTACAAACGAGGACCCCACATCTAGAAGAAGAGAGAATAAGAAGAGGGTCCCTTGCTACGAACCATCTGGAACGTCACCGGCACGACAACAGCGCCTGTCAACCCCATAGGGGCCGTCCATAAATGACGTCACGCGATTTTGGATGATTTGTGACCCCCTCCCCTCGTCACACGGCGTCACAAAAAGTCAGACCCCCTCCCCAAATATGACGTCACAAAGCTCTGCCCCCCCCCCCCAAAATAAAATAAAACATGCTTCAAATCGCTTTAAACTATTGTCATTGTAGTGCGTATTTAAAAAGTCTATTTAATTAAGTATTGATAATTAGCGGTGTGGGTGATTGAGCGATGAATGAGATGAGTAATAAGAGATTTAATTTGGAAGGAATGAGATAAATTTACCTCGAAAACGTTTTGTCTCTCACAGTGTTCCTTATATGCGCTGTTGTAATTCTACATCTGGACCTTAACTCGCTAATGTGCTGTGTAAAATCCAATGTTTTGCTGTTCGTCAGAACACAAAACCTGTGTACGTGAGAGAATTAGTGAGTAAAGCACATTCCTGCGGAGGGAGCTGGTAGGAACGTTGGGTTGCTCGGTCAATGGCCAGGGTCAACGGCGGCGTGGTGTATTCCGCAAATATGGCCGACTGTGAGGGCGGGCACAAGCCGGCGTGAGTAGGTTAAACGTTGAGTTTTATAAGGGCACCACGGGGTGACCAGCCCCTCCCCACCCAGCCCCTCCCCTCCCACCCCCCACCCCCCACCCAGCCCCACCCTCCCCACCCAGCCCCTCCCTACCCTCCCCACCCAGCCCCTCCCTACCCTCCCCACCCAGCCCCTCCCCACCCAGCCCCTCCCCACCCTCCCCACCCAGCCTCTCCCCACCCTCCCCACCCAGCCCCTCCCTCCTTACCCAGCCCCTCCCTGCGCGACGGACGGACGGACACAATAATCCCCTGTGGGCTGGTGTAACCAGGAGGTTCCTACCAGTATGAAGGATGCGTGACTGAATGAATGAAGGAAAGTGAACGAGGCAGAAATTTTCAAATGGGTGAGAATGAATGAGAGGCGCGATTGAGTAAATGAATGATTGGTACGAGTGACTTCATCAGAGAGATGTGAGTAAATGAGAGATTCACGAGTGAATGAAGGAATGCGTGAATGTGCGAGGTAAGTGAGCACGTGATAGTGAGTTTAGTGCACTTGTGGCGGTATCGTGTCAAGTGGTGCAATTAAATGGCGTGTAGTGTCCACAAGTGGTGTCGTGGAGGCTCGGTAGGGGACACAGAATGTGCATCGGCCAGTCATCTCAGCCAGTCAACCCATGGCACCTGGGGCTGTCCCGTGACCTTGGGGCGTTCGACACTTAACGTGGCCTTAAAGTGCACCTAGCCTGGCACAAGCGTCGCGGTGACGTCGCCGCCACTTAGTGGCGATTGATGTTGTTGGTGTTGGTGTACGGAGGACGGGCTGCCCTCTCGTTTATATATAAATATATAATATTAGGGGTCGCCAACCTTTCAAAAAGAGAGATGTTAACTACATTGCCGGTATGCAGGAGGTCATGGTTCGACCCCGACGCTGACGCCTGCTGCTGTATATTTGGAGTTGGGATGCTCTCCCCGTGGTCGCGTGGATTTTTCTCCGGGCCCTGCGGGTTTCCCCTCGACTTTGAGAAACACGCGTTGAGATGATTTGTCTGCGATACATTTCCACGTGATCAGCTGCTTCGTTGGGCTATCGTTAGTGGTCTTGTGGCTTCTCAAAAAAGAGCTATTCAGCTCAATTGGCCTTACCTGGTGAAATAAAAAACATGTTTGACGTCACGCACCTGGAGGGGGGGGGGGGGGGTCAGACATTTGTGACGATGTGTGACGAGGGGGGGGGGGGGGGTTGAAATGTGACGTCACATCAAAATGCGCAACTTTAAATAAATATAGACAACACGTTCTACTTAAATAGACTTTTTGATAAAAAATTTTCCTACAACATCAGAGTGCAGCGCCACATTAAATACGCACTACAATAACAATAGTTTAAAGCGATTTGAAGCATGTTTTTTTTTGGGGGGGGGCAGAGCTTTGTGACGTCATATTTGAGGGGGGGTCTGACTTTTTGTGACGCCGTGTGACGAGTGGGGGGGGGGGTCAAAACTCGTCCAAAATCGCGTGACGTCATTTATGGACGGCCCCAAATCTCGCAGGTATACAGCAGATGGCCAACAAATTCTGACTTAAACTAAATATGTGATGGATTAAACTGCGTCTATTTATTCCCCCCCCCAAATCTTTAGTTAATTCTTTAACAATACAGTTTGGACTGTTGTGTACATGGTGATCCATTCCCCTGTCGTATTTAATACATTATCTTTACGTTAAATTATGTTAAAGACTTAGTTTTAATTGTTTCTTTAATGGCTTTGTACTGAGCCGCCGCTTGCTGACCCCTATATATGATAATACAATATACAAAAAAGCACCACAGTACATTTCTTAATTATAAAATAAATGTACTGCCCTTAATCCAATGATGGATGCGGGCCTTCCCATGCCGTGCTGATCATGGGCGTGGTTCTTTGACTGTTAGGATGCTTCGTGGGTAAAGTCCAATAGGATGCTCTATGAGACCTCCTTTACCAGTGGCAAAATATAGTAATAGGTTTTTACCCTTTCAACTGGTACAAAAACTGACACCTTTATACAATAGGATGGCCACAAATCTTCTGGCTACAATTGGCAGCTACTCCTGTCAGCAGCTCGGCATGGGGAAGGAAACGCCACTTGTGGAAGCGCCAGGAGTGACGCCTCGAGTTGGTGTACGCGGCTGGATTGCTGCTGTGTTGCTGCCTTTGCTTGATCTCTGCGTTAGCCGTGAACAATTTGTAGACATTCAAAATGTGTACGGCGAGAATGAGTGTAACCAAAGACACAAAATAACCGCTTTTGACTTCGCTGTATCGAATGGTGTACTTTAATGTTGATATGTCTAAGGTGACCCTGGCCTGAACGTTTTACCTCATTCTCGCGAAAGGATAAATAAATGCCACTGCTACACTCCCATAACTCATTGCCAGCCATTACCATTGGATAGAGCCACTTAATCATCACAAATGACGATGTATTGCTCATTGAAAACAATACCCTCTGTGGGATTCTGTCGGAGGGTAGAAAGCAAAGTGTGGTGGTGTCGATGGCTTTGGCCACACGATCATATCTTCGTTTTGAAAAATAAACCAGCCCAACCCTTGGACTAATGTGCCCGAGCTGGACCAGCCCTACGCATGCATACTCCCTTTTGCTACCTCGTGACAATGAGGAAACACACTCGATATTGCCAACACCACAAAAGCCACAACCACGGGTTACTTTTTTTAAATGTTTTTATTTTTTGTCATTAACAGCTCCCGGCACAGTGTGCGCCTCAATATTTTTTGCCAAAATTATCAGCAACAAATATGAAATAATTCTTGTTTTTACCCGTAACTATATAAAGGTCACTTGTTATAATTGTTGGCCTTCTAAAAATCCCAAATAACCTCCAGAGCTCGTTAATAATGCCCCTTGCTTCAACGTGTGCTTCTACTCTTACACCTGAATTCCATATCCATACCCACGTTTACAAAAGCCAAACAGGAAATCGAATTCTCATGCAAAGGTTAAAGTGGACTGATGAATGAGACTGGAATAAGTGATATCAATTCTGTACGAACAAACCAATCAAAATAATTAACAAAATACACACAGTCTAAAACCTACATCATCCTATCATCATTTTTGATCTTTGCAAAGTGTTTTTTTGTTTGTTAGGATATTCACGTGAAATATTGTAAGACATGAAACATCCCCAACTTCAAAATCATGTACACGTTCAAAGAGATTCAGCAAAATTTGGCCCCTTGCATTGAATCTTGCAACGGGTCCATGCCACGAGTCTTGAATGGGTATCTATCGGACCATTTTGCCAGTGTCCAAGATGATGAAAAACAGGATTAGGTGTGACCCTTTCTGGCAATAAAAGAGGTGTTAGGATGTGCAAACACCAAATAGATACCTCTTTGCCAGGCGTCAAGTCTGCAATAACCACATCCACTTGTGGAAAAACATGCAAACATTATCTGATAATATACGCAGTCTTTGAAACCCATTGCATTTCAATGCATAATTATCAGAGCATGTTCATTAGCATGTTTTACCACAAGTTTGTGCGGTTAATGCAGACTTGACGCCTTGCAAAATGTATCTATTTGGTGTTTGCAACATCCTAACACATGTTTCACTGCAAGAAAGTGTAAAACCTAGGGTTCTTTTTCAGAATCTTGAATGGGGTAGTCCACCATCTGCCATTATATTTCTGGCCTAATCATCCTGACACACAGCAGGTGCCCATATCAGACTGAGTCAACTCAGTAAAGACCCGCTGGGTAGAGCCAAATGAAATCATGACAACGATCATTCAGTAGATACGATAGGCTATGGGTTCCTGACTTGGAGCCAGCGAACGCGATGCCTGAGATACAACTCAAAATTATGTTGTGGAAAATGAGGATGTATGAGTTGTGGTCGTTAGCCCGCGCGAAAACTATAACGTCAACCCTGACCTCTAGTCCTTACTCTGATCATTACCCTAAACTGTCAAATATATCTCTGACCACGAGCTTGGCTTCAATACTAGTCTTAACCTTGATCATCGTGCTAAAGTTATATTGAATGGACCAACCTCACTGACTATAATTCCAACAGTAGCTACTAGCCATGACTATAATAACTATAGCCCTTATCCATAGATTTCACCATCTCTGAAGCTACACCTAGGCGTGCACCAATTGCCACTTTTTATATCCCGTTGAATACTAAATACCTGAATTAGATGTTCAAATGCATCAGGATTCAAACCGAATAGTAAAGTCGAGGCAATGTAATGAGAGTAGAGAGCTACAGGCACATGCGGTGAGATATTAGCTACACAAACTTGCGAGAAGCCACAGTGAGAGATGCAGATGAAATAGATACGAGACAAAGGGAGTTACATTGGTGAAGAGAGATGGGTAGAGGTGTAAATTGCGAGAAACATCAAATATAGACACGCAATGATTGAATACTGACATAGAGCCAATATAGGCGTTCACATCAGGTGCGAGATGAAATATCAGAAGAATTACAAGCGTGAGGAAAAGGGCAGTGATACATTCAGATGATGCCAAGGTGCAGACAGACAGAGATAACAGGCACTTGGCTTGAAACATTTTCGAGCATTCAATATTCGGTCAGATCCAAATCTGGGATGGCTATTCGGCACAATAGTAGCTTCTAGCCTTAGCCCTAATTCTACCCCTCACCTGAGTCCTACTTTAACAAAACAAAAAAACCTATTTTCTATTTCACCAGGTAAGGCCAAATGAGCAACATGTTTTTTCACAAGCGGCCTGGCCACAAATGATAGCTCAATGATGTGGCTTATCACGTGGGAATTTATAGCAGCCAAATACTATAAAAGCATGTTTCTAAATGTGGAGGGAAAAACCGGAGGGTCCGGTTAAAAATCCACGCGACCACGGGGAGACACATGCAAACTCCAAATATGCAGATGTCAGCGTCGGGATCGAAACCACGACCTGAAAATCAGGCGAGGTAGTGAACATCTCGTCACCATGACGCCCGTAGGGCACACTCGACTCTTCCCAATTGTGAACTGATGTCCATGTTGACGTGACACCAGTAGTCCATGCCAAGAACAGCAAATACAAGGTGCCATGTCATTTTGCCTTTGCATGACGACACCAGGCCCCGTTTACAATGGGTTGTGTCGTCCAGTTCTAACGACTCATGGGTCAGTACCCTCAGCTGGAGAGATGGTTGATCATCTCACCTTGGGTCGCTCTGTGAAGCATACAATTGCCAGCAGATTTGACGAGACGCAGAGTTTTCCTACGGAGCGCCGTGATCAGTTTCGGTACATTCCACCATGCGGCTAAACTCTGTTCCAAATCCTCCTCCTCCTCTCCCTTACCCTATCCCTCGAGGCCTAAATCGCATGCGCCTCACAGCACGTGAGACGGTTGTGAAGCGACGTAAAGTAATACATGATGGCGATGACGTCCAATCTGGGAAGGCGAGCGCATTCTTGCAGCAGGAATATTGTTGGGTGCCCTGGGGAGAGGTAGTGGTTGGAAAGTGGATGTGATGTTTTACAATTACATTTACCGCAAAAGGCACATAGATTATGATTTACAGGCAAACCTCATGGATTCACATACCAACTACTGTGAAATCTGACTTTGCATTTTTTTACTTTACAGTAATGTTACGTATCTGTGTAGATATAATAAAATATAAAATGCTAAATATAAAATATAGCCATTTATCCCCTTGCATTTGCATATTACACAATATTACATTTTGTAAAACGAATGCACTTTGTTTGTGTTATGTTAAGACTTCATCAGTCACAGTGCTAACATGTCCATATGTCTGGGTGCATTCAAGTGTAAAACAAACATTCAACCACTTGAAAAAAAAAAAGTCAGCTTCCTAATATTTGCAAAGGCCCCAGGCATTAGTGCAAATCGATGAGGTTTCCTTGTAAATACAAATCAATATGTACTAGAACTTTCTCCAGTGTTGCAATAAAACATGGTTTAGTGATCGGCAGGGGTGTTGATGTCACGGCCTGCAAGTCTCCTACCTGACGGTGGCCTGTAACACGGTGCCAAGCTGAACGCAGCTGAACGCAGCTGAACAAAGTTGGCCAGGCCCAGGGCCAACTCTGCTTACCGCTCGTGGCCGTGCAAATGCATTGCCGGTCACCATTCTTCCGGCTTGAAACTCGTCACGGAAATGACACGGTCTTATTCGACCTCTCGCTTTGTTCTTTAGAACTCGTTTAAACGCATTGTCCCTCGGAGACAGCAATATTTGATTCACCACTACCCCCACCTCGGGTTACATGGGGTGGGGGATCTATGGCTCCAATCATAACCGAGCGCCCTGGCCAGCGTCAGAACGCTCACTCTTCCGCGCAGACCTCTCTCCCGTTCACGCTTCACGAGAGAAATGACCGTGCGATTGGGAGTGAATCGCGTTCAAGAAGATTGGTTAAGGTGTACATAAGTCAATTACTGATATATCTTAGCTACTAGAAGTAAACACTAAAAAGCAGGCTCATAATGTCATCACTGTCGATTGGGTGTTGTTCATCTACTACATTTGAAATCACGATGTGAATCAATCAAAATAGAACGTTTTGTTCATTATTGACCCTCATCTGGCAGCTAGAGAGAGGCATTGGTAGATGTGTCAAAGGGAGGCTATGTTGGCCGATGCGCTCGTGAAAGAAGTGGGGTGATGGTATAGCAAAGGTGTGATCTGACAGGAGGCGGGTCGAAGGGTCATGGCAGGAGACAAACGTGGATCATTGTCCATTACAGCTGGGTGTCAATTACAGCAGTACCGCTTGCTATCAAGAGGCACAGTCTATCATGGGCGGCTGCAGCCCATTATAGCAAAGCGTCCTCTGCTAGCGAGGTGCTGCATACTGAAGGAGCGCATTGTCCGTTACAGGAGAGTATTTTGGAGGCTTCGCCCTGTTATAACGAGACATCACCGTTGGGTGGGGAAAGCGCCCTTCGCTAAATAGTATCGAAGCTTCGTCACACGGAGGCAGCTGCCATCGTTTGTTCGTTCGTCAGAGGAAGGTGTCATCAGCCGACGGGGCGTACGAGAAGCCCAGGAAGGCGTCCCCAGCGGCCACGACGCTGCTGCTGACGATGGCCGGGTCCGGCGACCGTCCCACGGAGTTGGGCACCGGTTCCCGCACAAACTCCGGGTCGAAGTGGCGCAGATCCGATGGGCCCGCCTGAACCACGTGGGCAGCACGAATGCGCGCATCGTCACGTTACGAGTTGAAAATAATGAAAACAATCTCTAAGGAGTTAAACGAAACAGCGCGATCACAAAAGAACCACAGGGGAGAGTCCGTTTGTTGTTTTGCTCCAGGTGGATAAGCAGACAGGGTCGTGAACCCGAAGGCTTGGCGGCTATGGCTGGGCGTCAAGACGCGCAAAGATATTCACCAGCTGCGGCCCTCCGTCCGTCGTCATCTTTTGCATCTCTACACACGAGACCAACATGCTCACTTCCAATTCCCTCCTCCTTGGCATTTATTCGGAAGATGACACCAGTATTTCTACATAGAACGCACATTCCAAAACTCTACCGCGCAAGTTGCCAAGTATTACATAAATAACTTAGAGGAATGCCGATGTGGCAGTTTAGCAACTAGCACTTGAATGCGTCTGTGCAGATTTTAGAGGGTTTATCACCTCTCGTCTGCATGGGTTCTTTCTGGGTACTACCGTTTCCTCCCAGAAGCCAAACATCTCAATGGAGGACCATCCTGAAAAGTCCTAAGACACAACGAGACTTGCCTGGACGAATAAAGAGATTTATAGATATTATTACACGAGTATAAATTATGATATTGGGCATCACGGTGGCGAGATGTTAATTACCTCGCCGGGAAAACAGGAGGACGTAGGTTCGATCCCGACCCAAACCGCCTGTATATTTGGACTTTGCGTGTCTCTCTCTCCCCGTAATCACGTGGATTTTTCTCCGGGATTTCCGATTTTTCCATCCACATTTATAAACATGCGTTCAGAGTATTTGGCTGCGAAACATTGACACGTGATAAGCCACTTCGGTGAGTTATCATTTGTAATAGCCAGCTCGCTTCTGAAAACGAGCTATACAAGCTCAGTCGGTCTTACCTGGTAATATAATAATAGTTTAGTTTTATAGTTTGTATTATTTAACACCAATGCGCTCCATAAGGTGACCGATAGGAGACATGGAGGTTGCAAACAGCAGGAGACTGAGGGCAAAACCCTGACAGACTCCGCACGAGAGCTTTGGTTTCTCCGGATGAAGACTCCCCGCCCCCGCCCCCCCCATACTCTGACCGAGAAACTGCTGAGAGGTCAGATGGTTGTAATGGAGCTGGGACACTTCTGTCGGGGTCAGATTCCAGAAAGGGAAAAAAAAGTACTCGCAATTACCTCGTGACGCCTTCCGAGGCGTTCATCGCGAAAGCAGTGCACGCTAACGCCAAGTTTAGTACGACGCTGCAGAGTTACAGTGACAAAAAAAACCATTCCAAGGCTGTCGCTGTCACCGAGCTGCGGAGGAGCTGTAAATACTCTTGGTTTTTTCGGTAAAGTCACGTAGGTAAAAAATTAAATGAAAAAACAACCAAATAATTTAGCTGTGACGGTTCCACCTGAAGACGGAAGCTTGTGTTGCCTCCGAAACGTCGTGATTTAATTTAGTTGTTTTTCATTTAATTTTTACCGAAAAAACCAAGAGTATGAATCCTTGCAGTCACGAAAACTTCAAATCTAGAGCTGTAAATACTCTGTGGACGACGGTGGGCACAGTTGGGAGGGCGTGGCGACAGCTTCCACACGCATGGAGTTGTTCTCTTATTCAGCCCGAGACCTGGTCCGGCTCGATAAAAGAAAACGGCTCGCCTGACGTTTTTCTCGCTCGCTTGTGCTGGGACACATACCACGTCTGGATTGTATGGGGGCGTGATGCGCCTGGCGTAGAGGTCGTCCCAGTTGATGGAGGAGAAAAACGCGTGGTTCTTGATCTCCAGCTGCATCGACAAAGAAAACGAGAGAGAGAATGGGCATTGAGGGCAAGCCGCAGCAGCAGCAAACGTCAGAGCCAGCAAACGGCGGGATAGTCGGTAAGAATACCCAGGTGATTAGGCAGTGGTGGTGGTGGTGATGATGTGGAAGAGGTATTGAGGATCTAATGAGAAGAGGTGTTGGTGCAGCGGTAGATGTCATGAATGGAGGTGGTGAAGTGGAAGTAAGGATGTGGTAGAAAGATGGAAATGGCGAGAGGAGGATGTTGTGATAATGTATTGGCGAGGTGTAGATGGTGAGGCGGTGGTAGAGATGGTGAGGTGTAAATGGTGAGGTGTAGATGGTGAGGTGTAGATGGTGAGGTGTAGATGGTGCGGTGTAGATGGTGAGGTGTAGATGGTGAGGCGTAGATGTTGAGGTGTAGATGCTGCTGAGGTGTTGATGGTGAGGTGTAGATGGTGAGACGTAGATGTTGAGGTGTAGATGCTGCTGAGGTGTAGGAGCTGGTGAGGTGTAGCTGGTGAGGTGTAGCTGGTGAGGCGTAGATGTTGAGGTGTAGATGCTGCTGAGGTGTAGATGGTGAGGTGTAGATGGTGAGGTGTAGATGGTGAGGCGTAGATGTTGAGGTGTAGATGCTGCTGAGGTGTTGATGGTGAGGTGTAGATGGTGAGACGTAGATGTTGAGGTGTAGATGCTGCTGAGGTGTAGGAGCTGGTGAGGTGTAGCTGGTGAGGTGTAGCTGGTGAGGCGTAGATGTTGAGGTGTAGATGCTGCTGAGGTGTAGATGGTGAGGTGTAGATGGTGAGGTGTAGATGGTGAGGCGTAGATGTTGAGGTGTAGATGCTGCTGAGGTGTTGATGGTGAGGTGTAGATGGTGAGACGTAGATGTTGAGGTGTAGATGCTGCTGAGGTGTAGGAGCTGGTGAGGTGTAGCTGGTGAGGTGTAGCTGGTGAGGCGTAGATGTTGAGGTGTAGATGCTGCTGAGGTGTAGATGGTGAGGTGTAGATGGTGAGGTGTAGATGGTGAGGCGTAGATGTTGAGGTGTAGATGCTGCTGAGGTGTTGATGGTGAGGTGTAGATGGTGAGACGTAGATGTTGAGGTGTAGATGCTGCTGAGGTGTAGGAGCTGGTGAGGTGTAGCTGGTGAGGTGTAGGAGCTGGTGAGGTGTAGGAGCTGGTGAGGTTGTAGGTGGTGGTGAGGCGAGGAGCTGTGGAGCAGGACGTACAAAGTCTGCGACGGCGCCCAGGCGCAGGTGCTTCTCCTTGTGCAGGAGACGGTCCAGGACGTCGCGGGCGGGCGCTGCCAGACCCGGACGGAAGCGCACCGGCCGGTGCAGGATGCTGTCGTACATCTCCGCAGTGTTGCGGCTGTAGAATGGGGGCTACGGGGAGGGGGGGGGGGCACGGCGGGGATGGAGGGGACGTTAGACGAAGGGTCCGGGACTTGGAGAGAAGCAGCGGAGGGATGCGAGCGGCCGAAAGTGGGCGGAGGAGTTATGCACGCGGAGAAAAGGGTGGTACAAGGGAGGTCCCCGCTATATACAGATAGTCCCCGACTTACGATATTTCGATCTTACGATGGTGAGAGCGATACGACAAAATTGTAAAATATTTGAAATTTCGCGCGGCAGGCAAACGCAGCAGCGTACGAGGTACGATACTGCACTTTATCATCGCCATCCTCCTCTTCCGATAACTAAATTAATGTAGCCATCAACAACCTAACATCGTTCAAGTACGCAGACGACGGACAGAATCTTGGTGAGTACAAGACAATATGATACGTTACGATACGTTCAATGCATGTGTGATACGTAGCTTTAGCAATTTCATTTTAGGGTTACCACGATACGATACGTTCAATGCATGTTATAAGTTTTTATAGCAGATAGGATTGTTTCCTGAGAAAACTTTCTTTAATTTGCAGTTCATATCGGTAGGCTGAGAATTGACCTTGTTTTTACTTTACATTTTACTGTGCAATACAGTATTGTAATTAATAAATACATACAGTATATAGTTTATACAGTACGGTACTGTACATTTCTCTGTTTTGCTAAATTATTACCATTCTTTAAGACTCCTGGGTAAGCGAGGCCATCTTTGACTTACGATATTTTTGACTTACGATGGGGTCGTCGTAACGCATCTCCATCGTAAGTAGAGGACTGCCTGTACGTCGTCTCGATATGCGCCGCCCATCGACGGTTTCACAGATTTCGGGCACGACTTTGCTTCAAGAGCGTAAACATAGAGGGAGAGTCAACAAGTGGCCCACACCTTCTCCAACCAAGCACAACTCATCCACTCCTCAAGGTGACATCATACAAATGATGGAAGTGGTAAAATATTTTTTAAAATGCCGTTTAAGATTGTTTGACAAGTCTCAATGCTGTTTGAAGGTTCTTGAACTCAGAATTGGTTATAAATGCGTGTGTTTGTATACAGTACGTCTTGTACAATATAGCATGTACAGTACCTGCTTTTCTGTACATGTACAGTATGTATTGCGGTTGCTTGGTATGAAACCCAACATTTCTCCAAGTTGCGGTCCCTATCCCTACCTTATTCCATTGCTTCTAATGGGAGAAACTTCCCCATTTTGCGTTGCAAAGGCAATGTTTACGCACTGTACGGTCCCTATCCCCACCCATTAACATGTATCCCTATGGGGGAAAAGTCCCCGTTATACGCCATTTTGGGAAACGTCGCAACTTTCCGGTGCCTAACCTCGACGTATATCGGGACCCCCCCCCCCCGTATATGACAGAGAGGAGAAGAGAATGATGATGAGCAGTGGTGAGAGACAGAGAGAGAGAGTGCACCAGGCAAGGAATAGGGAGCTTGGTGAGAAACAGAAGAAACGCTTTGGCGAGGCTTCTCGTGACGCGTGGGACTATGATGGCTGGCTCTAGTCTGTGCTAAACTCTGCACTCCCATCCGCGATGGAGCCGGGTTCTCCTGTCTCAAAGGTTGTATGGCTTTAGCCTCGTCACCAGTGGTGCACACAAAGATGTAAAAAAAAAAGGTGTAACGTTTGAATAAAGTGAACAACACGTTTTTATTGACACGGTGTGGCCGCTTGATATTATATTTGATTACATAAACAGATAACATTCAATTACTCCCAGTGGCTTTAAACTGAATGACTTTTAAATATCACGGCCACTGATTCAAAAGCACAACATGTCTGAAAATGTGTTTACGAGGTTGTGCGTTCAGCCACGTGTTGTGAAGGAAGAGTGGAATATTGTGAAGATGATGATGAAGAATATTCAATTCAGATATGACAAAGAGCATTGCGTTGAGCACTTGCAGTGATTGTGCAGGAAATTCCACCTTGCTCTGAGGGACTCATTGCGCAGATAAAATGTGATACCAGAATGATTTCTGTGCTTAATCAGACCTCCTTTGCCAGTACCAAAATATAATAATAGGGGTTTTCCCCTTTTTTCTGGCAACAAAACTGAAACCTTTTTACAAGGATTCATGCCTGCATTCACCTCAATACTTGCAGTCAAAATGCAAACAAAAACACACCATGATAATATATGCATTGTCTTTGAAACTGATTGGTCCAAACCAAGGGATGGCTTTCTTTTGAGCCTCGACCCGATTTCTGTGCTGTCATCATCAGCCTCATCATCATTCATTTTCAGCGCTGCCATCGCTACGTGCTAAAATGCCTCTCTGCGGCCAGCACGAAGTTTGTAGTGACGCCTGTGCATTGCGAGGACTCGACTCGCGTACGCGGGACGTAGTTAATACACCGGTGATTGCTGTGTTAGGCCAGGCGGTGATCTCACCGAATCTGAGTGATAAACCCTCCACCGCCCGATTGTGATTGTGTCAGCTCTTCCTCGACAATCAAGCCTATTCATGAGATGCGCAGCGTTTTGCTTGAGCAAGCGTAAAGCATCTTTAGCAGGAGTCAGAGTCACCGTGTCACCTGACTCGACTTCCCTAATAGGTTCCATAACCCTCACAGGAATAACCAATCACAATTAAACCCGATATTAAGCATTACAGAGAAATGGATTCTAATTTCATCATAATTTATCGGGGCCAATAATTGACATTGTATGCATTACAAAATTGTCCATAAAACAAAACTAGACTAAAAACGATTTTTATTCTACCAGAGAATTGTATTTTATTATGTTTTTTTATTATTTTATTATTTCCCTTCTACGTGACTTTACCGAAAGAACCAAGAAGACGAACTGGTTGAGAGGGTGCGGAGGGCGACGGTGCGGGTAGTTCTCACCAGGCCATGGATCATCTCGTACAGCACCGAGCCCAGGCACCACCAGTCCACCGTGCGGTCGTACGGCAGCTTCTGGAGAACCTCCGGGGCGAGGTACTGCAACGTCACCAGGCCCAGAAATAAATCACACGCTGCGCCAGCAAATGCCACTGTCGACGTGCAGTGTCCGAGGGATGCATTCGGATTTTAGGGAACAATTTTCGATATTTTTGGATGATTTATTCAGTATACTTGTGTAACATGTCTGCGTGTTAACAACGGTGGACCTCACCCGGAGCCAGGTGATGGAAAAATGGTCTTCAGGTCAAATCGACACGATATTTATTTTCTGGATCGTCCAAAACTTCATATCTAGGCCATATTTTTCCAACTTTTCATATTCATCTGAAAATCAGGAGCACATCCCTAATGGTGTCGTACATGGTGTGTGGCGTATGGTTTTATCTGGCATGTAGAGAAAGCTAAGACATCCATGCAATTGCCTTTTAACTATCCAAAGAATGAGAATTGGAACAGGTGACAAGGCCTTTGCGGTTGCAGCACTAAGTTTTGTTTCCTCCCTGAACATGATAAATCTTCCTTCAAAATTTGTTTTACTGAAGCAGAAGGTTGGTGCTGGATACAGCCACATTTACAAATGTGATTTTGAACTTTGATCCTTACCAGTGCAGTATCGATAGGTCAATGTCAATGTGCCGTTTTATTGAGGTACTACTACTGCTGTGGTGTGTTGTTATCTTGCCGTGGTCTGGGACTGTTGTTTTTGTTGTTTTGCTGCCTTGCCCAAGCTTGCATTTAACGTTGAGAAATCGGCAGGACTTGATAAACTTTTGCGATTGTACTCATAGATTTTATTTGTATTTGTTTATCTTCTTGGTTCTTTCTGTAAAGTCACGAAGAAGGGAAGTAATAAAATAATAAAAATAAAACATAATAAAATAAAATAATTCTCACGACGTTTCGGCTACAACGCAAGCAGCCGTCTTCAGGTGAAGAATGAGACACTGCCAAGCTAGGAGCTTATATATAAGCTGCGTTGGAGGTGGAAGAAGAGCGCCTTAACAAAAGAATGTGCATATGAAGAGGAATTTAGCATATTCATGTAAAATGCGTAGGAGGTGGGCGGGGGGGTTTCAAAGTCATATTATGCCCATGCATTATGCAGGATCAACAGCACCAAGGGGGGTGCAGGGATTAGCAGTAACAAAGGAAAGGAATGTTAATGATATGTAGCTGCAGTTACTCAACAACCACGTAGAAAACTAAAGTATAAACTACATAAAAAACTGAAGTATAAATTGCATAGCACCATCAGTATACTTACTATACTCTACAATAAGCTGAGTTACTAACAGCAAGTAATACATTACAATTCTACGTCGTAAAAATTATATAATATGCTTCCATCTAAACTTTATTCTATTGCATCACACGAGCATATACCGTACTATATACTGCCAACATTAAATTATATACTGTATTGCTGTAAACCAACCTATACCTTATACATTTAATATAACACTATGTATTATTCTACCCACCCTAATGTGTGTCGAAATGGTTTATTACGTCCTTCCAATGATTGCTAAGCCAGAATCCATCTTCTCGGTTAAAATTGTCTCTGTGTTTGTATATGTGGATCGCCTCATGAATGAATCTCTCATGATAGCCAGATGGCTTGCAGAGAACCTCTGTCTTGGAGAAGTCAATATCATGTGAGCCCACTGAGTTGTAACAGTGATCTGCCACGGCTGAGGTGTTTGTCCCACCGTGTTTCAGGTCAGCTTTATGTTCACGGATGCGGTCCGAGACATGTCGTTTGGTTTCCCCAATGTAACTGCTACCACAGAGGCAACTTAGTTTGTAGACGCCAGGGTACTGTATGTCTGGAACCACATCTTTTACAGACGGTACCAGATCACGGATTTTATGTACTGTGTTGAATCGGACCTGGATCTTGTGTTTAATCAGGATTTTGGAGATCTTTTTTGTGACCCCAGAAATGTAGGGTAAGGTGATGGTCTTGAAAGGCTCCTCAACAGGATCCTTCTTGATGGTTGGAGTGATGGCTTTGCGGATTGTGTAGTCGGAGTAACCATTAGCCTTAAGAGCTTGGCGTACGTGTTTGAGTTCACTGGCAATGTGTTCATGGTCGGAGATGCATTGGGCTCTATGATATAGAGTCTTGATGAGGGAATTCTTCTGGGATGGATGGTGGTGGGAATCCGGTTTTAGGTAAGAATCCGTATGGGTGGCTTTCCTGTAGACATAGTGGCTCATTGAACCATCAGGTCTCCTTTTGATTAGGACATCCAAAAAGGGTAGCTTGCCATCTTTTTCGACTTCCATGGTGAATCTGATGGCTGGGTGTATGGAATTGATGTGGTAGAGAAATTGGTCTAGAGCAGGCCGGCCATGTGGCCAGATGACAAAGGTGTCGTCTACGTACCTCTTCCATAAGGTCGGGCGTAGAGTGGCAGTCTGGATGGCGTCAGTCTCAAATTTCTCCATGAAGATGTTGGCTACAACCGGAGATAGGGGGGAGCCCATTGGGGTGCCCTCAGTTTGCTTGTAGAAAGTTCCATTCCAGGTGAAGTATGTATTGGTTAAACAGTGTCTCACCAGGGGGGGTACCCCAGCATTCAGTCCTTGATGAACCAAGTCTTCAATGATTGCGATGGTGTCAGGTACAGGAACCTTGGTGAATAAGGAAACCACATCAAAACTGGCAAGCAGGTCGTCTGGGGACAGGGCAATCCCCTTGATTGTCGATACCAGGTCAGTAGAGTTTAGTACCGCAGAGGTGGTTTTTCCAGTGAAAGGCCGTAGGATTTCAGACAAAAAACGAGCCAATTTATAGGTGGGGGAGTTGATAGTAGAGACAACGGGACGAAGAGGTGTATCTTCTTTATGTGGCCTGGCTGCAGAAGGTTTCAACGAGAACTGTTTGGTCTGATCAATTAATGCGGTTGAATCAGAAATGATTTGCTTGGTTTTAGAGACGAGGCTGTTGGTGGGGTCTCTTTTTATTTTTGTATAGCTGCCATCGTTGAGTAGTTCTTGGATTTTGTTGTTGTATTCTGTTTTGTCCATGATGACAGTGGCATTGCCTTTGTCGGCTGAGAGGATGACAATGTCATCCCTCTTTTTTAATTGAGCTAATTCAAAACGCTCATCTTTGCTAATGTTGCTAGCTGGCATCTTAGCGTTTTTGAGGGTTGCAGAGATTTCAGATCTTGCTACGTCTGCAGCGATGTGACTCAAGCCCTTGAGAGCTACATCTACTCGAGCAATTATATCATTAACTGGTATGTGTCTAGGTGTGACTGCAAAGTTTAGTCCTTTAGCTAAAACGGATTTCAGACCTTCAGAAATAGAAATGTTACTGCGATTAATTACGACTTTGTTAACATCTAGCTACTACTCAACGATGGCAGCTATACAAAAATAACGCGTTGTTCTTCAGGAAGGCAACGAAAACTACCGCCGTGTACAGAGGGGGGGGGGGGGGGGGGTGAGGCCCTGCCATTCACCTCCGGGGTGCCACAGAAGGTGGAGGTGGTGTCCTTGGGCTCGATGCCCTCTTTGCACAGCCCGAAGTCCGTGAGCACGATGTGGCCCTGCGCAGCGCACGGAGAACGCACGGAGACACGAGCCTGAAGCTCAACCGTAGGCACGCATCATCCCGGCCAGCAGACGCGCGGCGCTGTGGTGCCAGAGGTACAGTCATCAATGATCCGGCGGCTTTGGGGACGTCCATAAATGACGTCATGCGATTTTGAAGGATTTTTGACCCCCCCTCCCCTCGTCACACGGCGTCACAAAAAGTCAGACCCCCCCCCTCAAATATGACGTCACAAAGCTCTGCCCCCCCCCCCAGAAAAAATAAAACATGCTTCAAATCGCTTTAAACTATTGTCATTGTAGTGCGTATTTAATGTGCCGCTGCAACTCTGATGTTGTAGGAGAAAACATTTATTAAAAAAGTCTATTTAATTAAGTAGAACGTGTTGTCTATGTGACGTCACATTTCTCAAACCCCCCCCCCTCGTCACACATCGTCACAAATGTCTGACCCCCCCCCCCCCAGGTACGTGACGTCATTTATGAACGGCCCCTTTGGGGGTAAAGGGAGCGCCAGATTTAAAAAAATGCCAGGTAATCACTACTTATTATTTAAAATAGCTTATCTTTGCAAATTATTGGATAACATTACGTCTTTAGGTGCTGTGTATACGTTCTTTTAGTGTTTTTAACGTGTTTACTACGTGAAATAAATAAACGTTAAAAAAATTACGAGAACAAATATCCTCCTGTAAAAAGTTACTGTAATAATCACTGTACTGTACTTGCCACTCCAATCTTGAAGACCGTGCATGGATTGATGATAGGGTGTGCATAAATTGGACCCTGAAATCAAGCACAGCTACTTTTTTGAGATGCACGTGGTGCCGATCACAGGATTGGTACAGCCTTGGGAGCGGTTTTTGGCAGTATTCGCCTGATTGGCCCGGGACCGCCGGATAATGTTGGAAGCCGGATAAAAATAATAATCGATGATCGACTGTAAGTAGAACTTCTTTCACACCACCGTACGCAGTCAACCAGCCGCTGCTAATCGGAGGTGCGGGGGAAGGACGTAAAACTAGACACCAAAGAGCCGTTGATAAAGAAATACATTTTCAATTTAGATGCAACGGCCCAGCCCCGGCAAAGTCTCGGCGAATGGTGGCGCCCTCATCGTGCAAGCAATGGAAACACTCAATGAGGAAACTGGGGGTGTGTTTGCAAAATAGAAATTGCCCTTGGTCAGCTTCCACCCCACGTCACTATTACTTCGCATTCTAGATTCTGTTTTGGGTTTTTCGGTAATTTGTTAGCCGCGCTTACGAGTCACGCTTAAGGACATCTGCTCTGACATTTGTTGTCAAGCAGCTGTCATCCCTCCATCGCCACGCAGTCGCCTTTGTGGCTCGGCTTACCATTGAAAGCGAGGCTCTGAAGCCTCAATGAGTTATCGGCTTGTTGAGTGGAGGATATGTCTGTAACGTGTTTGCTGTCCTGCCTCGCACCACTGTGAGACGCTGGGTAGTGCTTATCCACATACACGAACTATTTTTACGATTTAAATTTTAACAGGTAAGGCCCACGACTGAGCTGTATAGCTCTTTTTCAGAAGCGTCTGGCCACAAATGTTAGCCCAATGAAGCGGCTTTTCACGTGGATATCTATAGCAGGGAAAACCCGGAGGACCTGGAGAAAAATCCATGCGCCCACGGAAAATATGCAAACACCAAATATGCATGCAACAACCTCCTGTATACCAGGTGAGGTAGTTAACATTTCACCACCATGGCGCTCCACAGCTCAAAGTGTAAATTGCACATTCCTTTGGCAGGCTTTGTCCCATCCTTAACAAATCCTGGGAGGGATGGGATAGCAATGACGATGATCCAATGTGTCTGAGTGAAGTTTAATTGGTCCGAGGCGATTTGTCCATTTAATAGATCATTCCCAACACTTGCTCATCTTCTCTTATAATAAAAAAGAAAAACTGAAAACATACCTTTGAGTCGAGGAGGATGTTCTCTGGCTTCAGGTCTCTGCGAAAGTCAAGGGTGTCAGATGCGATTTATTTAATATAAAAACATGAAACGGTCAAAACAAAGGTGCACATTCATCAAGGCTACAGCATTTATTTTGTCACTTGCTAGAACGAGTCTTGTCTTTCTACGTTTGGGTTTGCATGTTGTATTATTACGTGTGTGTGTGTGTGTGGTTAATCTGAGAGTAGTTGCGCGCTGTGTAAGTCAATGTTGCCAGGAGTTCCCTCATCAGCTTTGCGCGGTGTTACTGTGATCTCTGTGTCTGTGTGCAGTTCGTTTTCGCGTCTCCATCCCCTCCATGCCAGCGGCGGGCCTCCGAACAGCACACAGTTCATGTTTCAGCAGTCCGGGTGTGGGTCATTCGTACGTAAATCATAGCGGAATAATCTACAGCTCTTTGTCAGTCCACTGCTATGCGCGTCATGGGCAATGTTGGACCGTACTTCACCGCGCTGGTCAGTGCGGAGTAGGGGGCGACTACTGTGTGTTGTTGTCTTGGTGTGTTCTACGACTGTTGTTGGTGTTTGCACTCTTAACGTGTTTTTGCAATGTTTTTTTTCTAATTTTCGAACCCTGCTCCCCGACTGGACATCTGTGAAAAAGAGCTTCATAGCTCATCGGATTTCTCCAGGATACATCAAGATGACCATTCTGAGGTTACAGTCCAGCCTCTTTGTCGGGGAGCGGATTCCTTCGTGTCTCAGCCGGCACCGTGGAATGGGCGCAAGTAGGCGAGGCTGGAGGCCGGACCGCAGACAGAGCGGCCCCAAAGCCTGACGGCGCTTTCTTGACACCCTGGAGGCACGGCCACGGCCAGGCTTCCTGCGAACGGTGGCCTGGGCGAATACTCTTGACTTAGCGAGTAATCCTCTGGTAATAACCCCGTCACTTGTCAACATGCCTTGATTTGCTCGTCTCACTCTTGCCCATTATTGGCACAAATACTAATTGAGGCTGATGCTGGTGAAATGCTAAGGGGGGGGGGGGGGAGGTGGGGGTTTGACAGCATCGGTTCAGAAATCACTCGTGACCGATGTTAGACGCGGCCCGGAATCAAACTCAGAGGGTTGCCCGCTTAGTAGCGTAGTGTGCCAAACCACCGTGACACCGCTCCCCCACCCCGCACCACTAGCTACTGCCCCTCGTAGAAGGTGTCACGCACTCGCCCGCTGCAATGTAACCACCCTGCAAGTCACGCTGGACGTCCACGGCGCAGCAGCAGCAGCAGCGTGCACGCGGCAAGCACCTGTAGACGATGTTGAGCGAGTGCAAGTGGCCGATGGCGCTGGCGATCTCCGCTGCGTAGAAGCGAGCCCGCTGCTCCGAGAAGCATCTCTCCCTCTGCAGGTGCAGGAACAGCTGGTTGCCGCAGACACGCGCAAGTTCACACACACGCACACAGTTATACAGTCATACAGGTACCCAACAACAAAGGTCCCCCATATAGCCTATAACAGACTGTTGGGGCAAGTGCTGTCTGAAGGCCGGGATGGCAAGCACGACGCCTGGCCGCCTTTGTCTCCCCAGTGGTTATGCTTACACACTGCACCGGGTACTCATTTGAGGCTGAGTCGACCTAGGAGATGCCCAGGACCGGTCCAGATAATCGTCACTAATGTTGGCCGTGAGCGCAGTGCGCTAACCGCTGCACCACTGCTCACCCACGCCCACACAAGCAGACATGTAGATGCACGCACAGTCATAGAGACATTCAGGAACACACAGGCCAAAGACAAAGATCCCCCTATAGCCTTTACAGACTGGTGGGGAAAGTGCTGTTAGTGAGCACCTATTAAAGCTGAAATGGCACATGAGGGGACTTGCATGGCCTGCACCATGCCTGGCTGCTTTTATTTCCCCAGTGCTCCTTGTTTTCCCACCACACTAGCTACTGATATCAAGCTAAGTGGGGGAGCACGAGGTATCATTCGGCAATGATGTCAGCCTTGGCCGGGAATCAAACTCGGGCCACGGGGATTGTTATCGCAGTGCGCTAACCAGTGTGCCACCGCTCCCACAGGGGCCCAGGCACGCACGTGCAGATGTCCACGCACTAACGGGCCCGTGCTGTTTGTTTCTTGCAGTGATTCTGTTTGGATTTTGTTACCATTTGTGTTCCGACTGTGCCACGTAAAATCCGTTTCCCGAGGCAGAGGAACGTTGCAGAACTCCGATCGTCAGCAGGCTCACTTGGCGCGCAACGACTCCGACGACGGCAACAACTGCGAATCTATTTCTAGAGCCACTTCCAATGGCATCTCTTCCTGCCAAAGAATGTTGGCCTTGCAAGAATGTGTGCCACATCACTTCAAAAGGTATGTCAACTTTACCCAGCGGAGGCGAACTAGATTCATTCATAAATCACCTTCCTTTCCATATGGCCACGTACAAATGAACACGTCTAAGTCTATTGGCCTGTTGCTCTTAGCCTGGTCAATGTTAATCGGAAGCATTTGTGTTGGCGGGCAAAATTCCTGGAGGCGGATTAAACAAATGTTGCCGGCGTTTGTATTGCTATTGGCAAATGTACCACCCAGGGATGCTCCACTACAGTGCATGGTAAACTAGTTTGGGAAAAGTGAGAAAGGTAATTTAGCCGATTGGATGTTTTGCAGCCTGATAAGAAGGTTTAAACCATCCAATTCCTCCCTGCAACGTGAAAACTGGTTCGGTCAAGGTGCCTGGAATGGAGCCCAGAGCCCAGGATCTTGAGTTGTGCCGGCCCCCCTCCTACACCACTGTTGTAATCTTTTTTAAAAAATGTTTTTTTTTAACAAAACAATTCACATACCTGTCAACCCATACGGTTTGCCCCGTATTCTCGTACAGGGAAATTGAGTTTTCAGATCTATACGGCGTACAGCCGTTTCAATACGAGCAAAAAAAGTTGCCTATTTGTTTGTGTTTCTCCCTTGCGATGGGACTTTGTAGGATGAACGTTGATATGTATAAGGGGCACGGGGTGACCAATAAGGTCTGAATTAGTCAGTAATAAGGCAGGGGCACTGATAAGGGGTTGACAGGTATGGATTCAGGTACATAACAGAGGATATGGAAGGAGGTTGACACCAGCACATTCACGGATTAACAGTGCAATGGAAACCTGTCCAAACAGCATGTTTCAATAAACTCTACAACCCTGGTGTCTCCCTGAGCCCTGGTACCCCTGTTGTGATCTCCACCCGCCTGCGTGAGCAGCGTGCGGTGGGCAGCCGTCACGTCACAGCACGGGCGCACGCTCCGTTCGGTCACCAATTACCCGGCTCTCAGGATTATTACGCTATCATTTGTGTATGAGAACCTCGCTCTCACTCACAATGCGAGTGAGCAGTGCCACCCCATCGACTCGGCGTTTGGACCAGAAGTCACTTGAAGAAGGGATGCCAAGGGTAGCTCTGTCATATCCACTTCAGTGGGCCGCTCTCTCGCACGGAGGGCCGCACTGCTGTGCAAATGTTCAGAATTTGGGGCTTCTTCTGTCGTGACGCACCGCAGATTGCACTTACCGGGACACAACTGGCGATAGAGACAACAACGATTGCTCGGATACAAAGGGCACGGACGTGAGGGCGAGCGTTCGTGCCTTGCAGCTGTGCGAGTGAGTGAGGGCTCCAGGTGGGCACACGTGTGGGAGCGTGCTTGTGCTTCGTGTGCGCAATTGACGGCACTCGACTGCGTGCGTGTGCGTGTAATGCGACACTGCACACAAGTGCCTTCCCGCAGGTAGGCGGCGGCGGCGGCGTTGTGCGCTAACGTGAGCGTGTGAGCGTCAGCGTCTGTGCGCGTGACGCGTGAGCGAGCCAGCGGGTGGGTGGACGCACGAGCGTGCGCACACATACCTCTCCGCCGTTGACGTAGTCCAGGATGAAGTAGAGCTTGTCGGCCGTCTGAAAGGAGAAATGTAGCCCCACCAGGAAGGGATGCTTCACGTTCTTCAGCAGCACGTTGCGCTCCGCCATGATGTGCTTTTGCTGCGAAGGCACGAGGCGTCGAGGAGACCGTCAACGGCGGCCTCGCGGTGGTGGGGCACGGGCGCCCCGTGCCCACGCGCCTGCGTAGCGAGGCCCAGGTGCGATGAGGTCGGGGGTTGTGAATGACACCGACTGTGCGTGTGTGCGTGTGTGTGCGTGTGCGTGTGTGCGTGCGTGTGTGTGTGTGTGTGCGTGTGCGTGTGTGCGTGTGCGCGTGTGTGTGTGCGTGTGTGTGCGCCAGAAACAACAAAAAACCATTGCGGATGGCCACGTGGAATGTTCGAACGCTCACTGCGGAGGAGAGGCTGCCACTCCTCTGTCGGGAGCTGGACCGGTACCGCCTGGATCTCTGTGGCATTCAGGAGGTCCGGTGGACCGGTTCTGGCTCCTGCCACCATGAGGGGTGGACAGTCCTCTACTCGGGGCAGGAGACTGCCAAACAACAGGGTGTGGCTCTTCTTCTGAACAAAAGAATGAAGGGGGCGTGGGAGCGTGGCGGTGAGGTGTGGGAAGCTGTAAGCCCCAGGATACTTTGGGCTCGCCTTCCCATCAACCAGAGGCGAGGAGTGGTGGTCGTGGTTACTTATGCCCCCACCGAAGACGAACATCCGTGGAGGGATGCAAGCAAAGCCGATGAGTCAGACGCTTTCTATGACCTCCTGTCACAGGTGCTGGCTAAAGTGGCCACTCGGGACAGAGTCATCTTGTTGGGTGACTTCAATGCCCGAGTTGGTCATGATGCTGACACCTGGTCTGGAGTGATTGGAAGGCATGGGCCAGATCAGCTCAATAATAACGGTAGGAGGCTGCTAGATTTTTGTGCAGCCCATGGGCTTGTAATTACCAACACGCTCTTCCGGCATCGGCGCATCCACACAACATCATGGTTACATGCCGGGTCCAAGCAAGAACATCTGCTGGACTACATAGTGACGGACCAGCGGATGCGAACCCATGTCCTTGACACCAGGACCTACCGTGGAGCTGATCTGTCCTCTGACCATCGACTAGTCATCTGTAAGATGCGCCTGCCTTTCTTCCACTCCGGTGGTGGGTGTACACCCAGGATCCCATTCCAACCAAAAGTGGCCTGGTCTCAGTTAGCTGATGAAAGTTGCAAGCGAGAATTTCATCATCGCTTGCAGCTGGGGTTGGCATCGTCCCCCACTCCACCTGATGTCGAGGGTAAATGGGCGAGGTTTAAGACTGTGACTCATGCAGCTGCAATGGCTGCTTTGGGTACGCGGTCCAGACCTCCCCAGAAACCCTGGCTGACAGAGGAGGTGTTCAGGTTAATTGAGAAAAAGCGACAGGCCCACTCTCATCGCCTACAGCATCCCACGTCAGAGAATGAGGAGGTTTACCGCAGCCTTCGCTCGGAAGTTCGGAGAGCCGTAAGGCGTTGTAAGGATGGGTGGTGGTCGCGGGTTGCTGAGGAGATGGAGTCTGCCTCAGTGGCCCGTGATCACAAATCACTATTTAACTCCATCAAAAAAGTAACCTGCAGCGCCACACCTATTACCATCATTAGAGGAAAAAACGGTGATCCAATCTCCGACCCCCAGGAACAGGTTTGCAGATTTGCTGAGCATTTCTGTGAGGTCCTGGGGGAGGGAAATTCTCTCAGCCAGGAAAACATCATGGCACAAAGTGGGGATAACCCTGCTGAGGCTGCGGTGCCTCAAATATTGGAAGAGGTCACCCCCTGTGAGTGGCTGGCTGAGGTTCCAGCTGTTGAGGAAGTACTGAGGGCGATCCGGAGTCTGAGACCAGGGAAGGCACCGGGCAGAGATGATCTCCCAAGCGAAATGCTGAGGGAGGGTGGCGTTTGTGCACAGACTGCCCTATATGACATCATAACAACAGTCTGGACCACTGGACGGGTTCCACAGGACTGGAAGGATGCCCTGGTGGTCCCCCTCTTTAAGAAGGGGGACCGCACAGACTGTAACAACTACAGGGGCATCTCACTCCTCAGTGTGCCGGGTAAGGTCCTGGCAAGGATTATTCAACATCGCCTTGCTAGGCACGCTGAGGAGGGGCTTGCGGAGCCCCAATGCGGTTTCAGGAAAGGGCGGTCCTGCACAGATGCCATATTTTCTGTCCGTCTGCTACAGCAGAGGTGTAGGGAATTCCAAAAAGACCTACATCTCTGCTTTATTGACCTGGTCAAGGCCTATGATACCATCAGTAGGACTGGACTCTGGGTTGTTCTTCGTGCTTTAGGAGTCCCTGACCCTCTGCTCACGATCATTAAGGACCTTCATGATGGTGAGCGGGCCCGGGTAAAACTACGTGGCCGGGAGTCGGAGCCTTTCCCTGTACACCTTGGGGTGCGACAGGGATGTCCTCTGGCTCCCACATTATTTAACATCTATTTTGACCGCGTAGTTCGTGAAGCCTTCAATAGCTGTACCGGGGGAATTTCCGTTTGGTACAGATATAATGGGAGGCTGATCGACGCCCGGGTGCGATCAAGGGATGGCTCCCTATTGGTCAACCACGTTATGTATGCCGATGATTTGGTAATAGCTGCTCATTCAGAAGAGGAGTTGGAGGCGCTGCTGCTGAGACTGGAGCGTGCCACTAAGAGGTGGGGCCTTACCATCAGCCCCACCAAAACCAGGCACCTGCCTGGGTATTTTGTACCATCGGACACTCCACCCCCACAACTCCCAATTGGTGATGGGGCAGTTGTGGAGAGAGTGGAGAGTTTCCCATACCTGGGCAGTGTGCTTATGACCGGCTCCAGTCTATCAGCAGAGGTCTCACTCCGAATCAGTCGAGCGGCAATATCTTTTCATCGGTTGCGTAACGCTGTGTGGAAGCTACCTGGTCTGTCGCTCCGCACGAAGCTTCAGGTCTTCTCGGCCACGGTCATTCCCTCCCTTCTCTACGCTTGCGAGACGTGGACCCCCCTGGTGGAGCATCTTCGCCGGTTGGAAACATTTAGGCTGGCCTGCCTACGATCCATCCTGGGTTTAACCAGGCTGGATTGTGTGAGGAGCTCACAAATCCTTGAAAGATCTGGGCAAAGTCCCATCAGTGAGCTCCTCCGGCAGGCAAGGCTGCGTTGGCTGGGTCATGTAGCCCGCATGCCCAGCCACCGCATGCCTAAACAGCTTTTGTTCGGCCGGATCGAGGGGGCTAGACGGGCGCGGCACGGGCTGGAGAAGAGATGGAGTGATGTGGTACAGGAGGACGTGGAGCTGAGTGGACTTGCCGATGACTGGTACCAGCGGTGTCAAGATCGGCCTCAGTGGAGGAGGCTCGTGAAGGACGCTACTGGGCAGTTGGAGGCAGTCGCCCTCCAACAACAACGGAGGGCGGAGGAGCGACGCTCACAACAACGAGCGGAGCGCCGGGTGGCTAAAGCACAGCAAGTTGGCACAGTAGGGGGCACAGGTGGTGCATCAGCCAGTCATCTCGGTCATCTCGGTCATCTCGGTCAGTCGACCCGTGGCACCTGCTGGGTCTGCCCCGTGACCTCCTGCCAGCGGGCTTTCGACACTTCACGTGGCCTCAAGGTGCACTTGGCCTGGCACAAGCATCGTGGTGACGTCACCGCCACTTAGTGGCGAATGGCGGTTGTTGTTGTTGTTGTGTGCGCCAGTGCGTGTGTGTGTGTGTGCGTGTGTGTGTGTGCGTGTGTGTGTGTGTGGGGAGCGGTAGTGTAGCGGTTAGCGCGCTGCGCTATGAACCTGGCGACCCGGGTTCGATTCCCGCTCACGGCTAACACCAGTGACGATTATCTGAACCGGTCCTGGGCCTCCCCTAGGTCGACTCAGCCTTAAATGAGTACCTGGTGCGGTGTGTAAACATCGCCACTAGGGAGACAACGGCGGTCGGGCGTGGTGCTGGCCACCCACCCCCTCGTGTACCGTTCCGGCCTTCATAGGTGCTCGCTAACAGCACTTGCCCCTACAGTCTGTTCAGGCTATACGGGGGATCTTTATCTTTGTCTTATCTTTGTGCGTGTGTGTGTGCGCGTGTGTGTGTGTGCGTGTGTGTGTGCGTGCATGTGCGTGCGTGCTTGTGTGTGTGTGTGCGCGAGCTCTCACCTCTCTGCGCTTGAGGATGGCCGACTTCTGCAGGACTTTAACCGCGTAAAATTTCCCATCGGTTTTGTGTTTTGCGAGCAGCACCTGAGTGACAATGCAACCGCGTGAGGCAAAAGTGAAACCATCTTGATTTGAAGCTTTCGTTACTGCACGAATCCATACTCTTTGCTTCTTTCGGTAAAGTCACGTAGGTAAGAAAATTAACAGACCACGACGTTTCGATCGCAACACAAACAACCGTCATCAGGTGGGACGAACGCAGCAGTTCCTCGTCTCAGCTGATGAGGCTTGCTTGAGGGGGCAACACGACAACTCAACAGGAGAGAGAAACGACGGCCGGACACGACGCAAGACCGACGTGAATACGGCGGCGAATTGCCCCGAGTCAAAGAAGCCTTTTTCGTAGGTGAGACGATAATTCTCTATTGGATGGACACTGATTAGCAGCTCGTTTAACTTCACTCTTGACTCCATGAGTCTGAGACGGCTCGCGCTGGAGTCGAATGCATCCCCACATATCTGGCAACAAAACTGACACCTTTTTTACGAGGAGTCATGTTTGCATAGACCACAATACCTGCAGTCATAATGCAAACAAAAAACATAACTCTGATAATGTGCACTGTCCTTGAAGTTGATTGGTCCACACCCGAGACAGCTTTCCTTAGAGCCTAGTCTCACATGGTGTTGGACCAGATGACGCCAAAAGGCGCACAATTCAAAGACAATGCACCATCAGAGTATGAGAGCTCGGGGTAAGCATTTACACCATTGGAACCTCATTTGCCAGAAGAAAAATATGATAATTGTTTTTTTACCCTTTCATCTGGTGTCAGTTTTGTTGCCAGATAAAAGGGTAAAAAAACAATTATCATGTTTTTTCTTCTGGCAAGTGAGGTTCCAATGGTGCATCCCCACACTTGTCGAGTCCCTGTTGCAATGCTTGAGGGCGGCGACGCGCGAAACGTGGCACTCACCTTGCCAAAGCTGCCTTTCCCAATCACTTTCAAGAAATCAAAGTCCGTGGTTTTGGCTCTGCAAGGTGAAAAAAATCAAGGGGCATCAGCATGTTTGTCAGAAGGCCCGCCAATAAAACTGGCCGCTGTGTTCAACAAGGCTGTTGCCTCCGTGTTTTCTCGTCGCATGTACGTGTGTGGAACTTATTTCGCACCAGAGCCAAGCGTGCGAATCGCAGGAGCGGGGGAAGGATAACTGAACACAAAAATAAGTTTAAAAGAAATGGGTCTCTGTGTGAGTCTGTGGGTCTCTATGTGAGTCTACGAATCTCTGTGTGAGTCTGTGTATGTTGAACTTCGTTTGCACCGTACGTAGCCAAACGTGCTAATCGGAGGTGTCAGGGGAAGGACCACAAATTAAATACAAAATCAATAAACGAGTTTTCAATCTAAATGTCAACGTGCATAGCTCTAGAAGCCTTTAGTGTTCAATGTGGTGAGTGTTTGTGTGAGTGTGGTGAGTGTTTGTGTGAGCGTGGTGAGTGTTTGTGTGAGTGTGGTGAGTGTTTGTGTGAGTGTGGCGAGTGTTTGTGCGAGTGTGGTGAGTGTTTGTGTGAGTGTGGTGAGTGTTTGTGTGAGTGTGGTGAGTGTTTGTGTGAGTGTGGTGAGTATTTGTGTGAGTGTGGTGAGAGTTTGTGTGAGTGTGGTGAGTGTTTGTGTGGTGAGTGTTTGTGTGGTGAGTGTTTGTGTGAGTGTGGTGAGTGTTTGTGTGAGTGTGGTGAGTATTTGTGTGAGTGTGGTGAGAGTTTGTGTGAGTGTGGTGAGTGTTTGTGTGGTGAGTGTTTGTGTGGTGAGTGTTTGTGTGAGTGTGGTGAGTGTTTGTGTGAGTGTGGTGAGTGTTTGTGTGAGTGTGGTGAGTGTTTGTGTGAGTGTGGTGAGTGTTTGTGTGAGTGTGGTGAGTGTTTGTGTGAGTGTGGCGAGTGTTTGTGCGAGTGTGGTGAGTGTTTGTGTGAGTGTGGTGAGTGTTTGTGTGAGTGTGGTGAGTGTTTGTGTGAGTGTGGTGAGTATTTGTGTGAGTGTGGTGAGAGTTTGTGTGAGTGTGGTGAGTGTTTGTGTGGTGAGTGTTTGTGTGGTGAGTGTTTGTGTGAGTGTGGTGAGTGTTTGTGTGAGTGTGGTGAGTATTTGTGTGAGTGTGGTGAGAGTTTGTGTGAGTGTGGTGAGTGTTTGTGTGGTGAGTGTTTGTGTGGTGAGTGTTTGTGTGAGTGTGGTGAGTGTTTGTGTGAGTGTGGTGAGTGTTTGTGTGAGTGTGGTGAGTGTTTGTGTGAGCGTGGTGAGTGTTTGTGTGAGTGTGGTGAGTGTTTGTGTGAGTGTGGTGAGTGTTTGTGTGGTGAGTGTTTGTGTGAGTGTGGTGAGTGTTTGTGTGAGTGTGGTGAGTGTTTGTGTGAGTGTGGTGAGTGTTTGTGTGAGTGTGGTGAGTGTTTGTGTGAGTGTGGTGAGTGTTTGTGAGTGTGGTGAGTGTTTGTGTGAGCGTGGTGAGTGTTTGTGTGAGTGTGGTGAGTGTTTGTGTGAGTGTGGTGAGTGTTTGTGTGAGTGTGATGAGTGTTTGTGTGAGTGTGGTGAGTGTTTGTGTGAGTGTGGTGAGTGTCTGTGTGAGTGTGGTGAGTGTTTGTGTTTGTGTGGTGAGTGTTTGTGTGAGTGTGGTGAGTGTTTGTGTGAGTGTGGTGAGTGTTTGTGTGAGTGTGGCGAGTGTTTGTGTCAATGTGGTGAGTGTTTGTGTGAGTGTGGTGAGTGTTTGTGTGAGTGTGGTGAGTGTTTGTGTGAGTGTGGTGAGTGTTTGTGTGAGTGTGGTGAGTGTTTGTGTGAGTGTGGTGAGTGTTTGTGTGAGTGTGGTGAGTGTTTGTGTGAGTGTGGTGAGTGTTTGTGTGAGTGTGGTGAGTGTTTGTGTGAGTGTGGTGAGTGTTTGTGTGAGTGTGATGAGTGTTTGTGTGAGTGTGGTGAGTGTTTGTGTGAGTGTGGTGAGTGTTTGTGTGAGTGTGGTGAGTGTTTGTGTGAGTGTGGTGAGTGTTTGTGTGAGTGTGGTGAGTGTTTGTGTGAGTGTGGTGAGTGTTTGTGTGAGTGTGGTGAGTGTTTGTGTGAGTGTGGTGAGTGTTTGTGTGAGTGTGGTGAGTGTTTGTGTGAGTGTGGTGAGTGTTTGTGTGAGTGTGGTGAGTGTTTGTGTGAGTGTGGTGAGTGTTTGTGTGAGTGTGGTGAGTGTTTGTGCGAGTGTGGTGAGTGTTTGTGTGAGTGTGGTGAGTGTTTGTGTGAGTGTGGTGAGTGTTTGTGTGAGTGTGGTGAGTGTTTGTGTGAGTGTGGTGAGTGTTTGTGTGAGTGTGGTGAGTGTTTGTGTGAGTGTGGTGAGTGTTTGTGTGAGTGTGGTGAGTGTTTGTGTGAGTGTGGTGAGTGTTTGTGTGAGTGTGGTGAGTGTTTGTGTGAGTGTGGTGAGTGTTTGTGTGAGTGTGGTGAGTGTTTGTGTGAGTGTGGTGAGTGTTTGTGTGGTGAATGTTTGTGTGAGTGTGGTGAGTGTTTGTGTGAGTGTGGTGAGTGTTTGTGCGAGTGTGGTGAGTGTTTGTGTCAGCGGGGTGAATGTTCCACTGGATTGAGTGTTTTCATGCTGGCCAGTTGGTGTCCATGTTTATTGGGTTCGTGTTGAGTTCACATTATATTTTTTGTCCAACTGGTAAACACTCACTGTGGGTTTGCAGACGGACCGAGGTTGATCGTGTCAGAGTCATTATTCTGCAAAAAAAAGAAAAAAAGTCACTCAGGTTTTTTTTCCCCCCACACACACCCGGCACACTTGGTGGGAGGGAAATATCCAGACACGTACGGGCAGTGCTGAGCAGTGCATATTTACAAGTTTAGAGGTCATCTAAATGGGCTGTCACCGAAGCCTGTTCACTGTGACCCTGGCTCCTAACACTCTGTAGAGACAAAGTTCGTTTGCCTGAGTTTAGATTTCAGTTCTTGAGTGAGTGGGTACCGTTATCCCATCGGTTGTGTTTAAATGCCGCCTATGAACACCTCTATCTCGACAGGCTACTTGACAGCAAACGAAAGCAATGGATGTAAAACCCCCGATTTAAAATGCTCCGTATGAAGCTCTTCCCGCACAGAGGGGGATGGCCCGATTCGCGCACGCTTCTTGTTCTGACTCCCAGAAATATTGTGCAATTTCTACAGCAGCCGTTCCTACAAATTCTTATGCAACATTTTGATGGCATACCTCTGTGTGCACTCTAATGTCACCGCGAACTACCAAAGGCTCGCTTGAAAGGGCGATAAGGGGGACAGGTGTTGTGGGTTCCCTAACTGCGATGACTGGCGGACGCACCCCACTTGTGTCAACCTTCTGCGTTTTAGCCGCCTGGCGCGCCTTTCATTGTGAGCGTCGCTCCTCCGCCCTCCGTTGTTGCTGAAGGGCGACTGCCTCCAACTGCCCAGTAGCGTCCTTCACAAGCCTCCTCCACAGAGACCGATCCTGACACCGCTGGTACCGGTCATCAGCAAGTCCACTCAGCTCCACGTCCTCCTGCACTACACCAGCCCACCTCTTACCTAGCCCGTGTTTAACCGCCTCTTGTCCAGAAAAACAGAAACCGCTTGGGCATCCGGTGGCTGGGCATGTGGGCTACGTGACCCAGCCAATGCAGCCAATACAGCCAATGCAGCCAATGCAGCCAATCCAGCCTAATGCCAGAATTCCACAAAAGTGTGATCTACGTAGGGCACCACGTCTCAGAAGGATGGGATTTTAAACAAAAACATTAGGTCGACCACCTCTTTCAAATCATCCCATTGGCCCAACCGTCCAGCTTCGCCTGCAGTGACAAGTGTAGTGAAGTGTCATCCAGCAGGGTTCACGCAGAGGGTGGAAAATCGACGAGGAATTCATTTAACTTTATCATCATCACGAGAGTACAGTGCACCCGCTGGGTGGAGGCGTTAGGGTTAGTTAAGCACGTGCTTTAAAGGCACTAAAATGTTGATAAAAGCTTTCTCCGAGAATCAACAATTTAATGTCCTTGAGTGGGTGGGAGGGAGGACGGAAACGAGCTGAAGCCGTACGCTCGTGCTGCGACTCTTAAAATATCGAACGTGCCCTTGGCCAAACTAGACAAAGAAAACAACGCAGGACACCGCCCCGCATGAGGCCCGTTCGATTGTCTATTATGCTCCAGTCGCCGTGAATGAGAATGAAAACGTGCATGACTTACAGACACCACTAATCACCGTGTGTGTGTGGAGGAAACTCACGTGCCCAGAGAAAATCAACGCCAACAGGAATAAAGCACCAAACTCCAGAGGTAGCTTATTAAATAAAAAAAGTAAATCTTACTTTGTACTATCTCCTAAAGACGTCCGGTTTGTGTCTCTAAACTACACAATTTTTTTTTATTTTAAACAAAAACTAAACTCTTTTTTTTATTTTACAAGGTAAGGCCCACTTTTAGAAGTGATCCGGCCACAAATGACAGTTCAACGAAGTGGCATTTGATGTGGAAATAGCAGCCACATACTCTAAACGCATGTTTCTAAATGTAGAGGGAAAAACCAGAGGACCTGAAGAAAAATCCATGTGACCATGGGGAAAGAAACATGCAAACTCCAAATACAGAGGCATCGTCAGGATCAAGTTCGAACCAACAACCTTCTGCATATCAGGAGAGGGAGTTAACAACAAAAAAAGAGTTTTTTTCTGGCCTGGACTTTTGCAGCTGTTTTAGACTAATTTCAGGGTGCTGATTCCAAATCTGATCTCAGATTTGCTCTATCACATCTCATGTTATACTATCGGCATACCCCATTTTCATTTATTTTACCCGAAATTAACTCTGTCACTTATGATTGCAAGTTGTTGCGAGTCAGTGACTGCTTTAGTGTTAAAATATGGTGCTGTATTTTTAGGATAGTGTGTTTATAATATCATTTTATGTAGATATCCACATTTATTTAATATTTTTCTTCTGCAGTTTTTATTGAAAATGCAATATTTGACATCTCAAAAACCTGACGTGATAGACAAATACTGATGCCAGATTTGGAATCAGCACCCCAAAACTACCTTAAAACCGTTGGAATACCTTATGCCAGAAAAAGTGTGTTGACCAGTGTTATCATCGCCCTCGCCCCTGCGTCATCCACGAATATCCATCTTTCGCACCTGACGTCGCCTAGTAACCAACCACACGCGAAGCAGGCAGCACCGTCCCCCCTTCCCAGGTGGGACGGCTGCGTGCAGTGGCTTGCAGCCTGCACGCAAGCGCACGTGAGCACGATGGACACTCACCAGATTGTGGTTTGAGTTGGTCTGCGCAGCCGGCTGAGAGCGCTTCTTGCCGCGGTGGTCCATTTGCAGGAAGGCTTGCACGTCGGGGCTGTGCACCGCACACAAAGGAAAAGATCCCCCCGTGTAGCCTTAACAGACTGTTGGGGCAAGTGCTGTTAGCAAGTAGTAGCACCTATGAAGGCCGGCATGGCACACGAGGGGGTGGGTGGCCAACACCACGCCCGGCCGCCTTTGTCTCCCAAGCGGTGATGTTAACACACTACCACCAGCACCGGTTCAAATAATCGTGACTGGTGTTGGCCGTGAGCGGGAATTGAACTCGGGTCGCCAGGTTCGTACCGCACACACGCTCACTTGCACACAGGCAAAGACAAAGACATTCCGCACAGCCAGACAGACTGATGGCGAGCACCATTGATGTTAGCCGTGACCAGGAATCAAACTCAGGTGGCTGGGCTTGTCACATAATACTCTAAACCACCACCACTACCACCACCACTACGTGCTCAGCAACAACAACCGCCAATTGCCATTATGTGGTGGTGACGTCAAAACGGCTCTTGTGCCAGGCTATGTGCACTTTAAAGGTCACGTGAAGTGTTGAACATCCGCTGGCACATACACACATGGGTACACATGGGTACACGTGGGTATGCACGGACACACGTGCACACAAAGTATCGGTTAAAATGTAGAAGAAACCATTATCAGCCATTGCTTATATACTTTTTGAAATGACATGTTTTGATCTCTAACAAAAGTTTCTCTGTGTTTAAATGAACATAACTTGGAGACAAGCTAAGGGATGGCGAGTGTGGGAATAACCAACGGGTTCAAAGATACGCAACAAACGAAAATACGTCGCGAATATTCACCAGCGTCGCTGCGGAGAACACGAATTAACAAAATAACTAGGCAGGCAACGTCCTTCCCTCCTCCGCAATGGAGTTGAGCAAACTGAACGCGAACCAGCCGCAGACATTCGGCGCGAGGCTGGCCACGGATCTCGCCCTGGCTGCTGCTGGGCCCTCTCCGCGTGGAGCAGTGAGGGCGCGGCGCGGGGTTGTGACCGGCGTGGGCCACCCACGGGTGGTGGGAGGGCAGCCGCCACCAACACCGGGGCGGGTGGGTGGGTGGGCAGGCACGGGAGGTGCATGTGGGGGGGGGGGGGGGTTAAGAGCGTGGGCTGACTCAGCGAGGGCAGAGGGCCATGCCGGGCAGGGTCGGCGGGTTCATGGCGGTTCCCGTGAACTGCGCAGGCAATATGGCGAAGCAAGTCCTGATCATTTACACGCTCGTCGGCCCGTGTTTGTGTGTTGCTGTTGTGTGTGGGGAGCGGTGGCTTAGCGGTTAGCGCACTGCGCTATCAACCCGGCAGCCTGAGTTCCATTACCGCTCATAACCAAATCAGTGACGATTATCTGAACCGGTCCTGGGCCTCCCCGAGGTCGACAAAGTCTCAAATGAGTACCTGGTGCGTTGTGTCAACATCGCCACTTGGGAGACAAAGGCGGCCGGGAGTGGTGCTGGCCACCCACCCCCCTTGTGAGCCGTGCCGGGCTTCAGAGGTGATCGCTAACAGCACTTGCCCCAACAGTCTGTTGAGGCTATAGAGGGGATCTTTATCTTTGTGTAGGCATTACCTCGCTTGTGTTGTGTGGGAAGAGTTCGCACATTGTGCTTCGAACCCGGCCTACTCGGTTCAAATCCCAACCAGGACAAACATTGTGGCGAGTTCTATATGAACTGGTTTGTCTCTACACAAAACCAGTTGTGTCTGAAATTCTCAAACTAGTTTAGGCCTATCTAAGTCAACTGGGACCATAATGGGCAACACGTGGGGCATTGATTGTCATGCTCATCAGAATCATCAGCAGTCGGTTTGAAACAAACACCCCGAGTACCAATCTTTAACCACGCAGGTCTCAGCAGAAACTTTCCAGCTCGATTTCCCCCCAGCATTGAACCATGGGACGGTGGCTGGGGAATTTGATAGCTCAGTAACACCCCCGGCTTACGTCGGGGATGCGTTTCTGAAAGTTGCGACGACAGATATTGAAACAACGTCAATCAAAGCGATTGCCAGGGTCGTAGTCGTGGTTGGTGGTGGAGGCGAATGATTATGAGAGAGGACCGCTGATGCTGTCCTGTGAGTGACCTGAGCGTGGGTTGAGGCGACGCAAACCGGCTAGCGGTGTTCACAACAAAGCGACGACGTATCTGCGAAACAGTGTAAAAGGCGGAGGCGTAAGCCGGGATGTTGCTGCTTTGTATGAGTCAGTGAGTGAGTGAGTCAGTGAGTGAGTGAGTCAGTGAGTGAGTGAGTGAGTGAGTGAGTGAGTCAGTGAGTGAGTGAGTCAGTGAGTGAGTGAGTCAGTGAGTGAGTGAGTCAGTGAGTGAGTGAGTCAGTGAGTGAGTGAGTCAGTGAGTGAGTGAGTCAGTGAGTGAGTGAGTCAGTGAGTGAGTGAGTCAGTGAGTGAGTGAGTGAGTCAGTGAGTGAGTGAGTGAGTCAGTGAGTGAGTGAGTGAGTCAGTGAGTGAGTGAGTCAGTGAGTGAGTGAGTCAGTGAGTGAGTGAGTCAGTGAGTGAGTGAGTCAGTGAGTGAGTGAGTCAGTGAGTGAGTGAGTCAGTGAGTGAGTGAGTCAGTGAGTGAGTGAGTCAGTGAGTGAGTGAGTCAGTGAGTGAGTGAGTCAGTGAGTGAGTGAGTGAGTCAGTGAGTGAGTGAGTCAGTGAGTGAGTGAGTCAGTGAGTGAGTGAGTCAGTGAGTGAGTGAGTCAGTGAGTGAGTGAGTCAGTGAGTGAGTGAGTCAGTGAGTGAGTAAGTCAGTGAGTGAGTGAGTGAGCCCGTTTGTGTTTCAGAGAGAGCCCATTGAGCCAAGGAGCTCTGTTTCAATGGCGGCTGAGCCAAAGCAGACAATACGGCAGCCAGTTAAATGGGAAGGGATGGTTTACAGGAGCCGTGTAGAACGCAGTCATGGACACTTTATAAACATGATCATTATTAAATAACAAAATAATAAACAACAAGAACTATGTACAATGTGAAATCTAGGAAGCCAATCCGCAACAACCACATAACGTATGGCAGCAGTGAGAGGAACTCGGACAAGGTGTCTTAAAATGGCATAGCGGCGACGTTTTACAAATTGGCGCTTCTTAACTTGAATTTAGAGTCTTTCCAAAAATGACATTTTCAAGTTCCGGCCGCAATCACATTGCCTGACGGCATTCACGAGTGCGCCTCCAGTAGAAGTCGTGGAGCAATGGCCACAACGCAGGTAACGACGGTCGGGTTTGGAGATGAGTGACGAAATTAATCCGTGCCAGGGCCCATGGCTAATTTTTAGCTCTATAAATTGCGGGAATGGGTGACAAAATGATCAGAGACCCAGTCTTGAACTTCTGGAGATTGCTAGAGGAGCCACCCAGTTCGAGATGCGTATGCCTGTGCGTGCATGCGTGCGCGCGCGCGCGTGTGTGCGTGCATGTGTGTATAATTACATACGCACGCATAAAAACAGGAGCAAAGCAAACCTCTGCCCCCCTCGGCCGTGTCTGGGGTGAGCGTGGAATGTTATTACAAACCGACGCTAATTAACGCCATAACCACGGCCAGTCTAGACCCATCTCGCGGGACAATGGGGCCCCATTGTGAGGAGCGCCCCGTGTTTGTGGCGCTCTCGGTGGGTGTCGGGTGGCCTCAGCCAGGGTGCTTCCATTCCTGAGATCGCCACCACTGCCGGCAACGGCCCAACTGGGTGGCACACAAGGGGCGCACAAAGACAAAGATCCCCCTTCTCCCGTATAGCCTTAACAGACTGTTGGGGCAAGTGCTGTTAGCGAGCACCTATGAAGGCCGGCACGGCGCACGAGAGGGGGGTGGGCGGCCAGCACCACGCCCGGCCATCTTTGTCTACCCAGTGGCGATGTTTTACACACCACGCTGGATACCCATTTGAGGCTGAGTCGACCTAGGAGAGGCCCATGAACGGTTCAGATAATTGTAACTCGTGTCGGCCGTGACCGGGATTCGAACTCTGGGCTGCTGGGTTTGTAGCGCAGCGTGCTAACCGCTACACAACTGGCTTGGACACGTGCTCACACGCTTTCCAGTCCAAAAACAAGGAGATCTTTTGTTCACCGATTCTATCCGAATTCCGCAATTGTTCGTCATGACGTTGGGGTATAACTCAATGGGTTCCGGATCTCACTTCATTTTGGCCTCTTTTACTCATCACCAAGTCGGGGCTTTGTTACGGTCGCATCCATATCTCCTGACATTTCCTCTCGTGCGTGTTTCTTTGGGTAGGGCATCATCAGCCTCGTGTGGAGCGTACCGATTCGAAGCGTTCGCATCGATCAGTAGTTGTGCCCTATAATGGGAAAGCGTTAGACGAGCGAATCACGTGGTGCTTCATAAATGACGCGTTTTATTACCGGAGGATTACCCACTAAGTTCAGGACTTGCCCAGGCCACCGTTTACATGAAGCCTGGCCGTGCCCATGCCTCCAGGTGCAAGAAAAGGCCCTCGTGTTTTGGGGCCGCTGTGTCTATCTGAGGTCCAGCCTCGCCTACTTGGGCGCATTCCACGGTGCCCGCTGAGGCACGGAGGAATCCGGTCCCCGACAAAGAGGCCGGACCGCAACCTCAGCGTTGGAATCATAATCTTGATTTATCCTGGATAAATCTGAAGAGCTGTGAAGCTCTTTATTCCACAGATGTCCAGTTGAGTCAGAAAGTTACAACAACAAACAATACAAAGACACGATAGGAGTGCAAAGTGTAGGAAAGGAAAGAAAATCACTCAAAATAAATACGTAAAATAGATCAAGTATGTAAGTAAACCTTTCATAAGTTCACCCAAGCTTGGGCAAGACAACACACAGTCAGCCCCTCAATACAATTGCATATTAACACTGAACTATCGTTGCAAGGCTGTATGTAACCTGCCGGATACGCCTCCAGACTTTTCACAAAAGCGGCAATTATTCTGCCAAAACGGGGTGGTTCGTCGGCTTAAACGCGCCGCACAAACGGGTCCCGAGGGGGGGTCGGTGTGACGGGAGCAGGTGGGGTGCCGCGTACTCACTGTTGACAGACGTGCGGGTCCGACACTACCCTCTGGATGAAGCTGTTGAGTCCGTTCCTCCTCTGCTTAATGAAAACTGGAACGAGACCAACACGCGCCCAACGTCACACGGCACCACCGTCGCCGCCCTCAACGGCGGTCATAAACTCGTAGCACAACTGCTGCGTGCGAGTGAGCCTGTGATTTTACAGGTAAAGTTACTGCTGCGTCGGGGGTAGCGCCTTAACTAACCGAAGAGAGCCCCAAAAACACCCGGCGATTCAGAGCGAGCTTCATCACAATCCGCGTCCACTCCCACTGTCACCATGACCAGCCCCCCCCCGCCCGCCCGCCCCCCACCCCGCTCTCCAGACCAGCTCCCCTCCCTCGAACTTATCGGGAGTCCACCGAACAATGTTTCGCAAAGTCAAGTTCAGCAAAAAAAACTTGTTGACAGTAACACACAGATGAACCTCAATATTTGCTGCTGCTGCTGTCTGTGGAGCGCGACACTCGCTACACCTGTTACCCATCCCCTGCCCCCCCCCACCCCCACGTGTCGCTCAGGTGTGTGTGCGTGACAGGAGCGCGGGACGTTACCAGGACCCAGCTGAAACCGGCCGCACACACGAGGGGGAGGTGGGGGGGAACGCGTGGCAGGGAGTTCCCGTGACCCGCGAGAGACGAGGCCTGAACTGCGGTCGGAACCGGTAAACCAGCTGAGCTCTGCCATCGCCAGTCACGGTGGAAACTGGGAGCTGGGGACCTCAGCACAGGCGAGGAATTTACGCAGCCCAGGATCGTTCAACCGAAGACGGCGCTGGGGGCGGTTGGGGGGGGGGGGCGAAGCTTTCTTGAGAGCAGCCCCCAAACCATCTGGTACGCCGTCACCGGACGTCCGAAACGTGCCGAGCGTCCCGTGATTACGCGATCCGCGCAAGACGCGTCGACTCAAACTCGCCTTCCCATACATTCTAAACATTGAAGCGGGCCCCTGTTTCTTTACTGAAATTTTTTTTAATTTTACGACTTGTTTTTCTTATGCTACTCGTTGTGCACGGTTGCGATTTTACTCCGCTCAGTCGGTGCTTGCCGCTGAGGTCGTGACGCGGTTCTTTTCTCGTTCCTGTTGCTCCGTGTGCCCCCCCCCCTCCCCGCGCACCGATGCGCTACTTTATTGAGGGGCGATATTGGCACGTAAAGTGAAGGTTCATTTCATTGAACCCTGCCTCAAGCTCAACACTCCGCAAAAGCAGCACGCTACATCGCCAAGGCCTCAAGGGCAAATTGTGATCTTTGTTGAAACGTCTAGAATGAAACAACACACGATGCAATGCTTTTAGAGCAGGGCTACGAGGGGTCCTCCATCCAGCAGTAGATAATGGCTACTGCTGACCATGATGACGATATACTCAAGATGCTGTGCAACAAAATGATTACAGCATACGTTGACTGGGGCTCTGTATTATAAACAGAGTACTCTTGCCAACATCTGGCTAACGAGCAGCATTTGATTAACGAGTCTGACTTTGCTGATGACACCCAGAAGGTCAAAACCGGGCCAGAGTTTGTTTGTTTAAACAAATGTTGCCGGATAATATTGTTGGCCTGAGAAGCCCAGAGGCTGATGGGCTAAAACATTTGGCGTTTTTCCCCGCACCGCCGATTAGCGCGGTTGGCTACGTACGGCACGAACGGAGTTCAACGTTCTTCGTGGAGCGATAAACAAAGGGCTTGCAGTGGTAGCACTCACGCACTCACAGCAAGGAGGGCCCACGTTCGATTCCTGACTCGGGCGATTTCTGCGTGGAGTTTGTTCTCCCCCTGTTCTGCGTCGGCTCCCTCCGGGTTCTCTGGCTTGTCCTCCCACAACTCAGACTATGCAGTGTTATTGGTGTTGGCCAAACACCCCAACGCAGGAGCCTCCTGAAAAAAATAATCTCTGTACTTATTGCAGCTATCCTCAGCATGCATGTATGTTGAACTCCTTTCGCAGCCTACGCAGCCAGCTGATCGCAGGTGTGGGTAAATAAGTAGTTCGTTATTATATTTATGAGAGAGAAGAGTGAAATGAGGATCAAGTTCATTGGAGGTAGCTGAGAAAAGTCTTGACCAGCAGCAGAGAGCCACCGGCAGAGAAGGGAGCGTCCGTGGCTTGTCTAAGCGGTGGGTGCACCCCGAGAGTACGAGTTGAAGTGAGCGGAGCACAAGACGTGGGCGAGGAGAGCAGAGCAAGACGACATGGCAGAGGCAGGAAGGGGAAACCCTTTACAGGATCTTGGGGTTGTTGTTTTTGTTGTTGTATCCATTAACACGGAAGCAGTAGGTAGAATTAATCTATCTGAGTAACGTGTGTTTAGAAAAATACAATCTTGGACAAGTTATGAATAGAAATAATAAAATAATAAAAATAATAAAATAATTCTCACGACGTTTCGGCCACAAACGCAAGCAGCCGTCCTCAGGTGAAGAACAGGTCTGTCGGGAAGACGCTGTCTTATTTTATAATGTTTTATTTTTATTATTTTATTATTTCCCTTCTACGTGACTTTACCGAAAGAACCAAGAAGATGAATCCCTGCAGTCATGAAAGCTTTAAATCGAAATTTGAAAGTTATGAATAGTTTTTTTAGTTTTTGTTTGTTGCGATTGCACCTGATTCAAGAGCCGGATGGCTCACAGGGCTATACCTAATAGATGAAACTGAAATGAATGAACGGTGTGGCTCGCCCACAGTTGCTTGACTGTTTTAAGAAGAAAAGAACAACCCGCAGGAAGCTTCTTGTATCCGCCAATGCAACGGAAGATCGTGGGTGACAACGCTTGTAGGGAGGGGGGGGGGGAAGCAAATGCGATAATTCGTTCAAAAGAGACGACGAGAGTGATTTGCTTCAATGAAATGGGAGTGATGTCAACATCGTTCATTTAAATATTTTATTTATTGCAAGTTTCCCACAACTGTATGATGTCCACCATCCACTGAAGGTAATCCTGGCAATCAACACGGGGCCTTTCGTCGCGCCTCCCTGCTATTGGGTTAGAAATGATCAAATTGATGGGTCAATCGTCGTGGAAACGTAGGTAATGGGAAAGATAATGGTTGGCCTCGCCTGACAGATAATAGAGAATGAACACGAGAGAATGATCGCAGGAAATGCACGTGACACATTTATACGCCATCTTACCCAAACAAACCTTTGTTATGAAATGCTATCCAGCAGGAGAAAAAGCCTGACCCAGTGTTCAAAGCCGATGGGTCACAACGAATAGCGATGCGCGCACACCTCTTGAATCTATTACATTGCGTTCCATATTTTACTCAACTAAGGTATTTTTGCAACGTAACAAATTCCGTCATGCAATTATTTACCTTCATGTCACTGCTGAGCAAATTGCGATGCCCCGGGCGATAATGATTAAGGTTCTATCGCTTATTATAGATTCTTAAGCACGGCCAATCGTTCATCTCAGCTTTTTTTTTGACCCCTTCATAATTAATTGAACATCCTGCTGTCTTACCGCGCAGTCTGTGCTTTGTTTTGCACGATACGTCCTGATTCATCCCGTCAATCATCGGGGGAAGAAACATCGAAAACTCCTTCAGTCGGCAGAAACGGAGAACAAACGTGGAAAAGAATACAAATCTAATTCTGCAGCCACATCCACACATCGTGGAAGCCATTTCTTATTGCTGTGCAAATACAAAAAAAAATATTACTTCTTCTTGGTTCTTTCGGTAAAGTCACGTAGAAGGGAAATAATAAAATATTAATAATAAATGCAATTATTGTGAGAAATAATAATGAAAAATAAAACATAATAAAATAAAATTATTGGGAGAATTTTATTTTATTATGTTTTATTTTTATTATTTTATTATTTCCCTTCTACGTGACTTTACCGAAAGAACCAAGAAGATGAATCCCTGCAGTCACGAAAGCTTTAAATCGAAACATCTTACTTGTCATCCATACGCCAATTGACAAAAATCACCCCCCCCCCTCCCCCGAGCTAATACAGAGCCTGAATTAAGCAAAACATCGTAATTGCCGTGGTACACGCGTTGCGAAGCCCTAGACAAACGAACGATATTTTTTTTATTTTGAACTCCTGCCGACCCGAATATGTGAAACTTCGATTCGAATCTCGGATTGGCGGCGCTCGTTCGGCACCTCTCCTGGTGACACCATCGGCCTTCCGAGCCACCAATCCAATCGGTTCCTCATTACCTTTTTCGTCAAAGTACGCCAAAAGAACAAAAAAATACTTCAGTGTAAATAAGTTTGGGAATTCGGGCTACAAACAAATTGTCCGCCAACTGAGTAAATAGGTCCAACAGCAAGTCACGAGCGCGGTGAGATATTTGCCTTACGTAACTGCGCCGGTCGCCCTTGCTCAGCCGCACTGACTGAAAGTACAAAGCGCTCAGCAGCAAACGTGAACCCCGGTCACCTCCTCCCCCCACCCGCCCCGAGACTTACCGAGATCAGCGGCCGTGCACGAGATCGACTCGCTGTGCCAAGGAGCACGAGACGTTCTCAGCGAGCTGTCCGGTGGAACAGAGACGCGGCGAAGTTTTGTCGACACCCGTGGAGATTAAAACAGAAGAAGAAGAAGCAGCGAACTGCTCCGCTCCGAGCGGCAAAGTAGAGCAGAGTGGAATGTGCAGATTTCTAAGAGCTCTGTTATCAGGATCATGCAATAATGGCATGGCGCAATGCGATTAAAAACAGCACCCTCCCCTCCCTTCCCCAGCCACCCGACACAGCACAACACCACGGCCAACGCCAACCCCCCCGGCTCAATCCGCCAATGGCCCTGGCGCTCCCCAGACAGGCCAACGCACGGTGCGTTAATCATTAGCTGTTCCCAAACGAGGCTCGCATTAAATAGTGCCCCCCCCCCCCCATGGGTCACCACGCGTAGCGGGCTGCGTGCGACATGCCCTGCAGCGGGGCCCTCACGGGGAGCAGCTGACCCCGAGCATTTCCTACAAACACTGCTGGAGGGTTTCCAGCCCGATAATGTTGACTCCTCTGCCTATCTGCATACAATGCCAGGCTACCTGTGCTCCTGTGTCTGTCCGTAGCCCCCCCCCCCCCGCCCCTGAGTGGCACTGTGAACAAATACATTCGCTGCACGCGAATTGGCGTTGGAGCTTCTCCGGGGGAGCATTGTGCGATACGTACCGCGCGCTATTTAGGTACTGGAGAAAAACAAGTTATATTTAAAAATACTTTTTTTTAAAACACGCTTTAATGAAATGTATCATCCTCGTAATGGCAGAACTCCATGACCCCAGGAAGTGGCCACAAAGCTTGCCATAACGCAAGGGGCCGTGGTGATTTACAGCCAACGTCAGTTGAGCGTGGACAATTAGACCCAAGCCGAAGCATAACATATAAAGAAGAATGTTTAAAAATATATTTTTTGATAGAATATAGTATTGTCATCAGTATGACACAAGTATACCAATTTTGCAGTCGATACCACATTGGGAAGTTGGTTAAAATTTAGTTACAATATTTGAGGATACGACAACAACAATAGAGTGAGTTAATAGAAAGCGTGTAATTTTTTTTTCTATGTTTAATGATAGAATATGGTATTGTCATCAGTATGACATAAGTATACCAATTTTGCAGTCGATACCACATTGGGAAGTTGGTTAAAATTTAGTTACAATATTTGAGGATACGACAACAACAATAGAGTGAGTTAATAGAAAGCGTGTAATTTTTTTCTATGTTTAATGATAGAATATGGTATTGTCATCAGTATGACATAAGTATACCAAGTTTGCAGTCGATACCACATTGGGAAGTGGGTTAAAATGAGTTACAAGATTTGAGGATACGACAACAACAACAACAGACAGAGTGAGTTAAATAAAAGCGTGTAAAGACACTTGTCGCCCTGCGATGCGGCGGGTCTCTTGTGTGGGTGGCGGCATGCTGTGATAACAGCCAGGCCCAGGGCCGCGAGAACGTCGCTCTCGAAAATCGTTCGGCCTAATCGCCCTCAACTGCTTTGTCCCACAGCTGAGCGAGCAGTTGAGGAGGTGTCTAAGCCAATCTCCACACCTCCCGCCCCCAACATCAGGATCATCATGGCCAGTCGCTATTTAAAAATGAGAGCGATGGTGAAATACCTCACGACAAAATCGCCGCTTGAAGGTTGGAGCCTGTCTCCGATGTGAGCAACTGGTTGTGCAACTGATCACTCATCAGGTGCGGACCAACCTTGAGGTAAAAAATCTCAGGCTTGGTTTTAATCGATGAAGCATGAGGTCTTCTGTATCGACTGGTGGGCTTCTAATGGGCTCATGAAAAGCAGCGTTTTGACTTCGTTAACACTTTGAAAGCCTCACCACCACCACCATCATCACCATCAATTGGGATTGCACACAGCAATTCGCTTATCGTGGTGTCACGCGGCTCCAAGACGTCAAGGTGCTCTATCAAAAACAAATCGTTGTCATTGCAACCATCGGTTGTTGGTAGAACTTCCAATGTAGGGCGCTCATCCCCACATCTTGGCCTCTCAGTCACTGCACTAATGACGAACATCGCCACGACCACAGCCACTCCAGCACACCTCACGAGTGCCACCGCAGGTACCAAACGTGACCCTGGTAAATCGATGGAAGGTGAACGCGATGATAAAAACATATCCCTGCTCCCCCTCTCGTCAATAATTAACAACTCTCTGTCCCCCTCTCTCTCTCTACCAACTCCCCTCATCGTTTTTACAGTTGTCCACTGTGAGATGTGGGCACAATTTCAGTCTCCGCAGGCTCAAATTACACATCCGACGATGCTCTCAGAATTCTCATCCCACTGCACTCGTTCTGCACTCATTGCGTCGGCGCTCCAGAAACGGCAGAAGCAACGCTACTCTGGTGGAGGCTGATGCTGATCATGGGCCGTGATCGAGAGTCTGGCTTTTCTAGCGGTTGGCCGAACAATGTAAATAACGACTCCTTTTCACGTTTGTCTCTCTACAAGAAAAAAAAACTATCTTTTGACACAAGCCATTAGCTGCAAGGCCTTCTGGGAGTCCATGTTAGCAGCAGCATTAGTTCAACACAAACAAATTCAGGACCAGTATCGACATTCAGTATCGCATTATGGTCTTGAGAGGAGGACCCTACTACCCTCCCAGCCTCGGCTCTTGCGCTGGACGCTGGGGAGGTTGGGTCTTCTCAAGCGCTGCCCCCCAAGGATCTGGAATGCCTTGCCGGCGGTGATCCGGCACGCGACAGGGCCTCAGTGTGTTGAGGAGGGAGTGCAAGACTCACGATTTTCTCGTGGCTCTTACTTAAAACATTATACTGGTAGGAACACCAGCCCACAGGGGATTATTGTGTCCGTCGTGCATGGAGGGGCTGGGTGGGGAGGGGAGGGTGGGGAGGGGCTGGGTGGGGAGGGGCTGGTCACCCCGTGGTGCCCTTATAAAACTCAACATTTAACCTACTCACGCCGGCTTGTGCCCGCCCTCACAGTCGGGCATATTTGCGGAATACACCACGCCGCCGTTGACCCTGACCATTGACCGAGCAACCCGACGTTCCTACCAGCTCCCTCCACAGGAATGTGTTTTTATTGTATTTGCATTTTATTTTAGTGTACAAATATTTTCATATACTCCCTTCAGTGGAGGTGATATTACATTTAAAATAAATATGGATTACGGAGGATAACAACAAGAAAATCAATCACAGTGCTTTCCCATATTTATCTCCCCACATTAAAAAAAGTTTATTTTATACAAGCCATCAGCCACAATAAAACTACTGCTGCGTCGTTTAGATGCGACAATCGTCATATTGCGTGTGTTTACGTGTGTCCTTCGGACTAATGAGGAATGCGATCCTACGACGGTCGAATTCGGTGAGTTCAGTGTTGGCACGACTCAGCCCTCGTTGTCATCTGGATGCCTTAATTAGCAAGGCTGCGCTGGCAACGATAATTCTTCCTCGAACAATGAAATCGATGAAGTCTCAAGACTTGTTCTTGAGAGTTCTGCTTTGGCGAAGTCTGGATGACTCCTTTCTTAACAATTTTTTTGCCGTACGTGGGAAGAAACACAAGGGGAGAACACTCAACTTATACAGTTTGGAACCTATTTGCTGTACTGCACTGTCTTCTACACACACCTTGCTGCCTCTGCAGGTTTGGTGTCTCGTGCATGATTAGAAAGATCTTGGTGGAAAATCCCTCCACCAATCCATCCTCAGAGTTGTTGAATAACAGGTGGTGAGATGTTGACCACCTCGCCTGGTATACAGGAGATCGTGGGTTCGATCCGACTCTGACGCCTGTATATTTAAAGTTTGCCCCCCTCCACATTTAGAAACATGCGTTTAGAGTATTTGGCTGCTTACATTTTGCACGTGATGATAAGCAACTTCGTTGAGTTATCATTTGTGGCGCTTTTGTAAAAGAGCTAAATAGCTCAGTGGGCCTTACCTGGAAAAATCTAAAGTTTAGTTTAGTTAGTATATCGCCACAGCAGACGGTCGAACAAATATCTTAACCACACACACGCACGCGTAAGACACAAGAGGTCTCCTCACCTCCGTCCAGAGTGTTCCCAAAGATGCTTTTCGATGGAAGTTTCACATTCAGCTCTGGAAACTGCTTCTTCAGCTGTGTCGGGAAGAGAGGGAGAAGACAATCAATACCGAAACAAGGCAATGGACAAAGACGAAGCCGTACAGTGCCTGAGTAAACACGTGGCATATTGAACAGCGCCAAAGACTGAAGTTCACCGTTAACCACATTGGCACGATTATACCGGTCTGCAGGTAGCAATAATATAAACATCGGGCATCTTGGCGGGCTTCTTTGAGATGTCAGCATCGAAACGAAGTGCTGACACTGGTACTGACAACACTGTGTAGTTTTGTGTTCATCTGTCCAGCGAGTCGCATTGCTGTGCAATTCTGAAACCCTTCGTCGGCCACAAATTGTTCTCAGCACCCGCAATGTGCATACTCCCGTCGTATTTCAGAAGCTCAGCAGGGCTTCTTGAGCCTTGGGTGGGCCAACTACCATGCACAGCCGGTGTTGCAAGCTGCGGGGCCCATGCTGTAGGCTACAGAGGTCAGTGCAGCAGCAAAATACACTGCTGCATTGTACTCCTATGTTCCCACGTCCACGCTATCCTTGCAACATTCACCAACCCAGAGGACTGATCAGTGATGTGAAGTTCACCCTCCGGCGGCTGTTTCGCTCCCTCGACCCGGTGCTAATGAGAGTCGCTCATGCACAGTGAGGTGGGCGCGGTGTGGGGAGCACAGGTGGTGCGTCCGCCAGCTATCTCCACCAACAAAATCCATAACACCTGGATCTCTCCCATGACGTCTATCCAACTTCGGAATCGATTGAACACAGAATCGATGCTTTGGATTGATCCACCTGCCTGGTGGCCGCATACTGTCTATCATCAGCCATGAGCAATCCGCTGATGGATGAAGGCCTAGCAATGATCCTTTAATCTAAGTTGTCTTGTGGTTGTTGTTGTTGCTGTTTGACTTGCATCCCACTGGGATTTTTGTACACAGCGTTGGTGTACGGTGCTTTTTCTGGAATATTATTTTGCAGTTTTTTCCTGGATTTTTCTGTTTGCACATAGTCACATATTTACTTTAAGATGTTTTCTTGTTAATGTTTTTGTTTTTTGTTTGTTGCGGTTGCACCCGATTCAAGAGCCGAATGGCTCACAGGGCTTTACCAAATGAATGAAACTGAAACTAGCAAGTGACCGCCAACAACCCTCAATAATCCACCCGCACATTAAATTATTGAATCGCTCCGTCTCCTCAGTGTACGCCCCCTTCGACGTCTTCCATTCAACGGCTGCAACTCCGAATTTTTTTGTACTTACCATCGTCATCATCCCTTTATGATAGCCAACGCATACCCTGCCCCAGGCCTGCTTTTATTTAAGCTTGAACAACCTTTATGACCTGCGGCACCACCCACGGCCCTGTCGCTGTCTTCCAATGCCATTCAAAGCCAGACTCTCTGGACACCGCTATCGTGTAGGGCGGTGCGGCGCGTACCACGGTGTGGAGGTGGCTGAACTCCGTGTGCTTGTGGAGGACGGACCAGGAGGAGCCCTCTTGTGTCACCACCACTTTGAACGCCTGCCGCCACACGCACACGCAAAGACAAAGATCCCCCGTGTAGCCTTAACAGACTGTTGGGGCAAGTGCTGTTAGCGAGTAGCACCTATGAAGGCCGGCACGGCACACGAGGGGGTGGGTGGTCAGCACCACGCCCAGCTGCCTTTGTCTCCCCAGCGGCGAGGCTTACACACCGCAACAATTACTCATTTGAGGCAGTCGACCCAGGGAAGGTCCAGGACCAGTTCAGATAATCGTTATTGGTATTGACCGTGAGTGGGAATCACCACGATAAGCGAATTGTTTTCGCATCCCTGGGTTCGTAGCGCAGCGCTAACCATTACACTACCGCTCCCCACACACACACACACGAACGCAACACACACACGCAACACACACACACATGCAACACACACACACATGAACGTGTGCACACACGCACCACACACACGCACCACACACACACACGCACCACACACACGCACCACACACACACACGAACGCAACACACACACGCAACACACACACACACACGCACCACACACACACACGAACGTGTGCACGCACGCACGCACCACACACACGGACCACACACACACACGCACCACACACACACATGAACGTGTGCACGCACGCACCACACACACGTGCAGTTTCTACAGCTCTCGCCCGATAGCATGGTCCACATCGCGACGGATCAGGCCAACACCATCCCACCCCATCCACATGCACGCAAGGTTTTAAGTCCCAGATGCCAACGTTGACAATGTCTAAAGGCCAGGAATGCAACTCGGGTAACACAAGTTGAAAAATAATTATAACAAACGAGCTTTACTACCCGGCTTCGCCCGGGACTTGGATTCACCACGCCCGGCCGCCTTTGTCTCCCCAGTGGCGATGTTCACACACCGCACCAGTTACAGTAAAACCTTGGATTGCGAGCATAATTCATTCCGGAAATGTGTTTGTAATCCAAAGCACTCGTATATCAGTTGTGATCACGTGACGCTCGGCAGACAAAGCGTCTACACGTACTACTCGTATCGCAAGACCTCGCTCGCACGCGGGTCACATGACAGATGTGACGTCACAGCTCACTTGCCGTGCAAAATAAATGCATTATTGCGCCCCCCCCCCCCAAATACGAAAGTCTATTTTTATAATGTTTGCATGGTGTACAGTCTGCAAAGTACCCACATGGCAATTTTCAAGTTTGTTGCATGTCGGGAAGTACGCTAAACATTTTGAACAGACACACATAATCACAAATCTCCCTTTTATACATAGATCCCTTTAACATACACCCCCGTCGTGAATGCTGAAGTGCCGCTCCACATTCATTTTCACTGCAGCGCCTGGGAAACTTCCAATGTCACGAGGTTTTGCAACTCGCACAAGCACTTAAGGTGGGCGGAGTGCTGTGGTAATTACCGCCTGGCAAATATGAATCGATGTACACCGTCTCACCCAGTGAGTGGCTGTAATGGCAACTTAACCGCACGAATAGAAGCTCAAGTTCCTGCCGCCAGGAGCTTTCACGGTGTCACGAAGACCCAGGGCCCAGATCGGGCCCATGGCAAAGATTTACGGCCGCCCTCCGCCACGTTTACAGCGTCAATAGTCTCGCAGAGCTCACGAAGGGGACAGTTTAGTGGCCACGCGCACACACCCACAACAACAACAACCGCCATTCGCCACTAAGTGGCGGTGACGTCACCACGACGCTTGTGCCAGGCCATGTGCATCTCGAGGCCACGTGAAGTGTCGAACGCCCGCTGGCAGGAGGTCACGGGGCAGACCCAGGTGCCACGGGTCGACTGACCGAGATGACCGAGATGACTGGCTGATGCACCACCTATGCCCCCTACTGTGCCAACTTGCTGTGCTTTAGCCACACACACACACACGTGGTTACTTCATGCTACGCAAGGGGATGGTGGCAGCTCCATGTCGCAGGCTCGCTTAGTCCCTCTATTTAAGACCAAGATAGGGGGATGTCTCCACAAATATGGATGTCGCCTGATACGACTGCTTGTAATTACCGGTGAAACGTCGCGGTACTAAAATTGTAAAAGTTGTGGGTTTACTCTCCAACACACCGGTGTGCTGTACTAGTAACGAATTGCCATGTTTTGTTTACGTACGTGACAAGCCCTACGAATTGGCTGTGCCGGGTGGTGACGGGTTCTCACGACACATTTATATTTACGTGATTTAACCCCAAAGAAACCTCTATTACGGCTCCACGGGTCAATCGGCGGAGAGCGGCAACCAGCTCCTGCATGACAATGCCCCCCCACCCCCACCAAGGCCTCGTGCACTGCACAAGTCGCCAAGGGCCCCAATTGTCGTCGAGTGCCGCCACTGTGAGGAGCCGTCGCTGCGTCCTGCCCATTCTCCAGATGCTGGCACCCAGCCACTTTCAAACCCGTGCCCTGCATTGAAGGGGAAGTTTGCGTGGACAGCATTGAAACAAAAGTTGCATCCTGTGAGGGAATCCAAAAGCTGCAAGATCATTATGAGGATTGCATTGATGGTACATTGTCTTTGAGTTGTGCGCCTTTTGGCGTCATCTGGTCCAACACCATGTGAGACTAGGCTCTAAGGAAAGCTGTCTCGGGTGTGGACCAATCAACTTCAAGGACAGTGCATACATTATCAGAGTTATGTTTTTTGTTTGCATTACGACTGCAGGTATTGTGGTCTATGCAAACATGACTCCTTGTATAAAGGTGTCATTTTTGCTTCCAGATTAAAGGGTAAAAAACCAATTATCAAAGAGGGTGACTGTTGAAAAATAATGTTTATCTCAATAATGGGACCATTTTTGCCAGTATCAAAGTATGAAATAAGTAATATTTAAAAAACCTTTTTTTAAAACACGCTTTAATGAAATGTACCGTACTAGTAATGGACGAACTCCACGACTCCAGGAAGTGGCCCCGAAGCTTGCCACAACGTAAGGGGGCACGTGGTGATTTACAGCCAACGTCAGTTGAGCGTGGACAATTAGACCCAAGCCGAAACATAACACGTAAAAAAGATTGTTAAAATTTTTTATGATAGAATATAGTATTGTCATCAGTATGACACAAGTATACCAAGTGTGCAGTCGATACCACATTGGGAAGTGGGTTAAAATTGAGTTACAAGATTTGAGGATACGACAACAACAGCCAGAGTGAGTTAATAGAAAGCGTGTAAAAATAAGAACAGATTTACCCTTTCCGGTGTTATGATGTGCAAGCACCAAATAGATATCAGGGTTGGCATTAACCACACGTACTTGTGGTGAGCATGCAAATCAAACATGCCCTGATACTAAATTGCATTGTCTTTGAACCTGATTGTTCCTACACCAGAGGCAGCGGCCTTCCCTAGGGCCTCGTCTCACCGGTGTCAGACCAGAGAACACCAAGAAGGCATTTCGCAGATGCGGCGTCACTTTGTTATTGACACCGCCACACGATTTGTGTCGCCTCGACCCCCACGCCGTCACCCGTCGTCTCTCAGCCTTCACCCCCAAGCCCCTCCATGTACACAAACTACTCCGTATCGCGCACGAAGAAATACACCGTGACGTAGAGTACAATATCTTATTGACGTGCAGTATTTTGGTGATTGCTTTGATTGACGGCGTTTCGATATTCGTCTTCGCACCTTTTTAGAATGCATCCCTGACCGTAAACCGGGGGGGGGGGGGGGGCTATTTCTGCATCTGAATTGTTGAAGTGTATTTCCACCCATTTGGCTAAACTCTCTCGTCAAACAGTCGATACAGGCAATGAAATCATCGTCAGCGGACTCTTCATTTCAACGCTAAATGACCCAGGAAAAGCGCATTCGCTGATTGCTGCAGAGGTTCCCAGTTCAAAGCCGGCAGGCCTCCCTGGTTATTATTTGCACGTTCACGAGCAGGAAGATACACGCCGGCTGCCTCACAGTGGGTGTTAACAGATCCTGCGATGTGGTTCAAAAGGGAGAAGGCCATTTTTGTGCCAGCGTCATGGTCCACGTTTGAACAATGAGCTGCAATTACTCGGTAGGGAATGCATTGCTGTGTGACGGCTGCCGACAATGATGATCGCCTTGGTCTATCTATGAGAACAGCACGAACACCAAATCTATTCAAATAATATTTTTTATTGGTGGCCTCTCACTTGATTTGAAATCAGCCCGTGAATTGTGAATGCTAAAATGTTTATGACGTTTGCATTTTTAGTCTGCTATAATTTTTATTTCATACATTTAAGTGTGCTAAAGTTGTGTAATGTAAATAATTGGCAATGTTGCAGTTCTGCATGAGACAGCTAATTGATTATCGGTGGGTTGCTGACTAGGTAACTGAACCTAATTCTTGGCCTGCCTCGAGACGTGGCACTTTGAACTCTTGGCATTTAGAGTTGCCGAGCCCAACAAAACATCGACCTCGTGCCCGCGGTCACCCACGGCAGACAAGAGTGTGCGGCTTCGCACGAAGGAATGTTTGTGGTTACACACAAGTTACGTTGTTTAGAGTCAGCTCGGTCAAAGGCAGAACAAGCGTAAATGATATACCCTGGGTCATTCTGGCGGCCTGCTGTTATGATCTTGCGAATTGCAAGTTGTCGGATGATTATGACCTTGTTTTGAGGAGGTAAGCAGTGGGGCAGTGGTTAGATCACCGTACTTTGAACCCACGGCTAAACATCAGTGGTGATACCTGAACTGGTCCTGGGCTTCCCAAAACTCCCCCCGCCCATCACCAACCTGCATGAACCAGCGTGGTGAAGTATGGTCAAACGGCCATGAATGACAGAGTGTGGGGGAGGCATTCATCCAGCAATAGATTGACAGATGGTTGTAAATTACGTTATGTTACTATTATTAAATGTTACAATTATTGTGATATTTTATTACCCACCTCGGCAATTGCTCAATCGTGCTCTGTAGGGTGAGTAGGGCAAGATTGAATTAAGTTAAACACGTGGCATTAACGCGGTGGTTATTGAGTACGCATATAGTGATGACGGGGCTGACATGGTCGAGCATCTTGCGTTGTCAGAGATGGACTCAAACCTGGGTCACATTGCAGGATCTCGTTGGGCCCAAGCACAGTGCTGGGGATTCACGGCCTCCGATTCGGCCAACATTCACAAGAACATTCAATATGACGAGCGCCGTTGAGGTTTGGGGATTTAACGACCATCAATTTACTTCGAGGGCCCTTTCTGCCAAAATCTTAGGTGAATGAAAATCAATGATGTGTGTGCTGGGTTTCAGCCAGAGCGGTGCTCACATGCATGTAATCACCCCCCCCCATCTATGCGAGACCCATCCATCGTATGACACGTGCTGAGCTATTGTCAATAGAAAAAAGCAGATAAGCAAGCCAGCACTTGGGCCGATGAGCTCAACTAGGCAAATTATTGGGTCAAACATATGAATGAAAGGATCAGCATGTTAACCTCATTCGCGTAACGACACATCCATAAGCATTAAACCGACTCCGATTAGCGTACGGTGCAAACGAAGTTCAACAAACAAACATACGTAAGAGGGTTTTTTTTTCACTCACTGCATGCAAACCCACAAATATATGACACAGGTCACAGCCACCTTTCGAGAAGACAAGTCAGGGCCAACTTTTCAGCCGTGTCTGTCCCGGATCAGCAACCCGTAAAACATTCCCACGCCCGGCACACCACCACCACACCACATCCAGTATACCTTTTGCTGTGGCTGTGGTTGCTGGTCACGTGCCCACTCCAGCCAACCGGCAGCCCAAAATACACTTAATTCTAGATTTGAAGCTTTCGTGACAGCAAGAATTCATACTCTTAGGTTTTTTCGGTAAAGTCACGTAGGTAAAAATACCTACGTGACTTTACCGAAAAAACCTAATACACTTGGTGAGAAATCTGAGCTGTGAAACAAGGAGCGTGGAAACCAACGCGGCTCACCTCACCTCACCTCGCATCATCATCATCTCAAGCGCCGACGCCAGTCAGTGAGACCCCACGGGGACCTACCGTGTAGCGCTTGCTGCCTTCGCACACCTCCTCTGTGCTGTGGATTTCGGCAGCGAGGCCCATGGCGCTTGTTGTCGCGGCGGCCGGCGGCGGTGGTGTGCGCCGTGGTGTCGACCCGCCTCCCCGAGGTCGTGGAGGAGGTGGCGGTGGGTCGCAGGTGCAAAAGGGGCCGCTCTGTCATTCACCCGCCCCCCCCCCCCCCATGGTGTTGTTGAGGAGCGACCTTTGGCCGGCCGAGGTAGCCAAACCGTTGCCTTATCGGTGAGCGTGCGGCGTGCTCCGCCCGCTCTCCATGGCGCCCGCCCATCTCTTTTATGTAAAACTTGCTGCTGAACTTGATACGGAATTGACAACAGTAAAACAAACTCTCGACGTCACGTTGATTGCGATGCGCCACCTCCAGTGTCGTGAGCCGTGATCTATCCGCTGCGGGATGAAGGCCTCCCAAAGCCGACGCCAACCCTCGCGGTCTCACAAACAATCCATTTAGCTCCTGCACATGAGCAGATTTCACTGCTCCATCTCTGTTGTCGATGTCCTCTCAAGCACGCTTCTTTCTTTGGTTGTCACTCCTCCGTTAGCTTCTCTGTCTGCTAGGGACGCCTCGACTGTCTCATTGACCTGGACATCCAGATGCCTGAACCTTGCATTTTTACTCACGCTCTCAGAATCCCTGTGCACTGCTCACGGTCAAGAAAGACCTTCATGATAGTGGGCAAACCTCGGTAAAGTTACATGGGCACAGCATTCAAGGAAATACCTGTTCACATCGTGGTGGGACAGGGGTGTTCTCTGTCCCTAGCCTTATTCGGCTTTTTTATTACGTAGTTTGAAAAGCGTAACAAGGATTTACAAGTGAATTCCATCGTAGATTGATAAAATGCGTGGCCAGTTTATGTGCCGAGTGCGGCAACGTTACGGCTCCTTACTGGACAGCCATGTTACGTACGCTGATAACCTGGTAATTGCTGCTCACTCTGAGGCGCTGGAGCCTCTGCATCTGAATGTAGAAGAGTTGGTGCCTTGCCGTCAACACGATTACAACAAAGCACCTACTTGGGTACTTTGTGTCGTCAAACACCCCGTCTCCTCAACTCTCCATGAGTCATTCGGCAGTGTAAAGAAGGTTGGAGGAGTTTCCACACCTGGCAAACGTGCTCATGGGATCTGCTGTCATCCTTATGAGGCTTCAGGATATAATGTCCTCTCTACTTTATGCTTGACACCACTATACTAGCACAAGCACTGTGGTGACATCACTGCCACTCAGTGGAAAATACTGGTTGTTGTTGCTGTTGTTGTTGTGTGTGTGCGTATGGGTTTGTCAGTACAGCAAGTATGCATTGTCATCAACATTTTATTTCATCGTAACCATTATCGACCTCAATATTGTCATTGGAACCATTTACCCGACAAGAGAAATAAATGTGCCCTATGTAAACTTTGTTTAAAATGCATTTCATAGAAATTATCTTTAAATAAGATGGTGCCTTTAATGAGGATGATTGTTATTCACCTTCATGAAAGGGTGATCCACCAGCTTCAGCTCCTGCGCATCGGTGCACCTTCACAAAGCGCACCAAGAGTCCAAGTTGTTTTCTGTTCCAGTGAGCACTGGGGCAGTGCTCATATCATATTTTCAGCTCTGAGCCAGCGGTGGCAATTCCACATTGCTATGGCAGGGGGCGAGTTTAACCACTGAGGTCATCACAGCTAATGCTGTGGGATTTTTGCACACAACGTTGGTGTACGGTGCTTTTCCTGCAATATTTTGCTGTCTTTTCTTGGATTTTCTGTTTGCACATAGTCACAGAGTCACTTTAAGATGTTTTTTGTTCATGTTTTTGTTTTTTGTTTGTTGCGGTTGCACCCGATTCAAGAGCCGAAATGTTCACAGGGCGATACCAAATAGATGAAAACTGAAATGAAATGAGATCACACCTCTCGCCATCACTTACTTCGTTCTGCTAGATCTCACGGTCGGCGCAAAGTCTAATCTTGAGATTAATTTGGCACCTGCCCAAAACTCAATTTGCTTTTCCCTATTATCCACAACATCATGGATAACTGAAAGGTGCTCATGTGCAGAGGACATAATCGTGGATAGCAAGTCACGAAAAAGAATGTGAGAGATTTCCTTCCACATAAAACAATGTATGGACATTCACTCTTCAAAACGTAAAGGAATGCCATCTAGCATTAAGTAACAGATGTTCGGTGAGACTGTGTTGTTATTTTCCGAGACCATTCCCTGATATGGTGCGATGCTCTGCCGAGTTTTAGGACATGTATTTGTTCTCATCACGATGATGACACGGTTAGGATATCATTGGTGAAAAACATCCAAAACATTTTTCAGAGTGGGCAAGCCCAAAGGGTCAAATGGGGTTTCCAGGGCCACAGGAATCCACCGCAGATGCGAGAGAATTTGCTGACTACAGAAAACGCTGCGTTCTACAGCGCACGCGCAGCCGTGGGTTCACGCCGGCACGGAGACAGACTTTGTCACGTGTTCTTTTTTATTTCTCTCTAAATTCAAAGGTCACCCTGTTTGGATTATTGGCCCATGAATGTGCCAGGTTTTGCTCAGTCTGTCTCAATAGGTTGGCGTGGGCCGATCAGTTTCAAAGACAATGCATATATTATCAGAGTATGTTTTTGGTTTGCATTCTGACCACAAGTATTGTGGTTAATGCGGACATGATTCCTTGTAAAAGGTTTCAGTTTGGTGTTTTAACATCTTAACACCTGTTTTGTTGCCAGCAAAGAGGTGAAAACCTATTCTCATATTTTGGTACTGGCAAAGGAGGTCCCATGATGTAAAAGGCTTGCTCGTTGGAGATAATGTACGTACGTATGTTGAACTTCTTTAGCACCGTACGTAGCCAACCATGCTCATCGGAGGTGGGGGGGGAAGGACAACAAACTAAAGATAAAAAATCAGTTCCAAAGAATTACATCTTCAATTTAGAGGAATGGGACAGACCCAGGTCCTATGGATTGACTGACTGAGATGATTGGCAGATGCACCAGCTGTGCCCCCTACTGTGACAATTAGCTGCACTTTAGACACCCAGGGCTCCGCTCGTTGTTGTGAGCACTCTTCCCTCCGCTGTCGTTAGAGGGCGACTGCCTCCATATCCATGAAGGCTGATCTTGACACCGCTGGTACCAGTCTTCGGCAAGTTCACTCATCTCCACATCCTTCTGTACCACTTAAGCCCACCTCTTCTGTAGATCGTGCCGCACCTGTTTAGCTCCCTCAATCTGACCAATCAGATGCTGCTTGGGCATGCGGTGGCTGGGCATGCGGGCTACATGACCCAGCCAACGCAGCCTCACTTGTCAGAGGAGCTCACCGATGAGAGACAGTTTACAGATATTTCAAGGACCTTTGAGCTCCTCACACAATCCAGCCTGGTGAAACCAAGCACACACACACACACAAGCCCACTCTCGTAAACACATTCCTGCGGAGGGAGCTGGTACGAACGTTGGGTTGCTCGGTCAATGGCCTGCAGGGTCAACGGCGGCGTGGTGTATTCCGCAAATATGCCCGACTGTGAGGGCGGGCACAAGCCGGCGTGAGTAGGTTAAACGTTGAGTTTTATAAGGGCACCACGGGGTGACCAGCCCCTCCCCACCCAGCCCCACCACTCCCACCCGCCACCCAGCCCCACCCTTCCCACCCAGCCCCTCCCCATCCTCCCCTCCCCACCCAGCTCCACTCTCCCCACCCAGCCCCTCCCCACCCTCACCTCCCCACCCAGCCCCTCCACACCCTCCCTTCTCCACCGAGCCCCACCCTCCCCACCCAGCCCCTCCTCACCCTCCCCTCCCCACCCAGCCCCTCCCTGCACGACGGAGGGACGGACACAATAATCCCCTGTGGGCTAGTGGAACCAGGAGGTTCCTGCCAGTAAAGAATGCACGTGCATGAATGTGTTGCCAAGCAGGGTCCCGCACTATCAAGGTGAACTATCCAAGCAGTGGAACACACGGGCATGTAATTGCCAGTCTCCAGCAACTTTGCCTCGGACAATGCACAGCAGTGAGTTTCCGAAGTTCCAGGCTCCACCTGGGCTGCTCGCTGTGTGCTCGCTGAGCGGCTTCGGAAAGAGTTACGGGATTTCTCGGCACTGCTGGGTGAGGTGATCCTGTGTTCATGAGTTTCTCATCATTTGCGGAAAGTGTTGCCTATTGGATAAGTGCTAAGGGGGGTTCCTATAGGGTGTCCGAGGTAAGCCCTCTCCATGTATGGGCTCTCAATAGGCACAGAGTGGCAGTGATGTGATGAGGCCTAATGATTGTAAAACTAAGTCTACGGTTGTCTGTTGCACTGCTGCTTGTGGGAACGGCCACATTTTCAACTCTGTTTTTATCTGGTGGCCTTAAACAACAAGACGGGCCACTCGTACAGCTCCATTGAGTTGGTGTTCTGGACAAGGCTGAGAACATTGCACAGGCACTCCTCGACATAAGCGATAGATGCGTTCCTGAAAAAGTGCTTGTATCTCAAAATTGCGTGACGTCAAAAGCAATTTTCCCATAAGAAATAATGGTAAAGGAGGGGGTTAGGGGGTTTCATTCACACTCGCAGATATAATTGCCTATATTCACCTAGCCTCTATGAACACACGTGTGTGTACATGTTCCGTGCGTGTGTGTACACATGTTCTGCGTGTGTGTACATGTGTACACGCACAGATAAAACGTGTACACACACGCACAAGGAACACGTGTACACACACACGCAACACGTGGACATGTACACAACAATACAAGACAACTTTACAGCACACGATCACAATGAGAGACGCGAGACAAAGGGAAAAAATGTTGTTCAGCATAGCACACGAGTTATCGTACCGCACTGGCTGCTGGCAACGCCATTGAGACGCGGTGCCAGGCTAAGGTGGCATGTGTCACGCTGCGGATGATGTTATTCCCAAAATTGCCTCGCGTATGTCAACAAAAGGTCTAAATACAAATCGCGTGTCATTCCTAAATGGCGTACCACAAAGGTGCGTAAGTTGAGGATTGCCTGTACATCAGGGACGTGCGGTCAGGGGAGGCAGGGGAGGCAGAACCTCGCCTGTCATACTCCAATGAAAATAGCTGTTACGAAAAAAAAGAATAATCAAATTAAATAAATATTACGATTTTCCCACTGATCTGTGTTATAAATGTCATTGCTGTACGATTACAATCATTTTTATAGTCAAAATCGCCAAATTTGCGGAGCTCCGCTGCAAATACAGGAAGAGACGAGTGGTGAGGCAGCGACGAGCTCAGCCTCCCCTCTGATTGCGCAACCCCTCAGTAACTGGATGGAGCGCGGGCAATAAGCGCGTGCCTGTTACTATCTCAGTATGTCACCAATGTAATGTTTGTAGACCCCTTCATTTCAAGTCCTCGCCTTCCATACTCCAGGTAACTTATTTCACGTATGTGTATAAAGATATTTAGGCTCGCTGGTCTCGTCATGAAACTGCAATGCAAAAGCACCAGGGGAGGCAGCTATCACATCTGCCTCACTGAGGGGGACGTGTCTAACACGCCCCCTCAGTGAGGCCACGCCCCCTCAGTGAGGACACGCCCCCTCAGTGAAGACACGCCCCCTCAGTGAGGTCACGCCCCCTCAGTGAGGACACGCCCCCTCAGTGAGGACACGCCCCCTCAGTGAGGCCACGCCCCCTCAGTGAGGCCACGCCCCCTCAGTGAGGTCACGTCCCCTCTGTGAGGCCACGCCCCCTCAGTGAGGACACGCCCCTTCAGTGAGGCCACGCCCCCTCAGTGAGGACACGCCCCCTCAGTGAGGACACGCCCCCTTCAGTGAGGCCACGCCCCATCAGTGAGGACACGCCCCTTCAGTGAGGCCACGCCCCCTCAGTGAGGACACGCCCCCTCAGTGAGGCCACGCCCCCTCAGTGAGGACACGCCCCTTCAGTGAGGACACGCCCCTTCAGTGAGGCCACGCCTCCTCAGTGAGGCCACGCCCCCTCAGTGAGGACACGCCCCCTCAGCGAGGCCACGCCCCCTCAGTGAGGACACGCCCCCTCAGTGAGGACACGCCCCTTCAGTGAGGCCACGCCCCCTCAGTGAGGACACGCCCCCTCAGTGAGGCCACGCCCCCTCAGTGAGGACACGCCCCTTCAGTGAGGACACGCCCCCTCAGCGAGGACACGCCCCCTCAGTGAGGACACGCCCCTTCAGTGAGACCACGCCCCCTCAGCGAGACCACGCCCCTCAGTGAGGCCACGCCCCTCAGTGAGGCCACGCCCCCCTCAGTGAGGCCACGCCCTTCTCAGTGAGGATACGCCCCCTCAGTGAGGCCACGCCCCCTCAGTGAGGCCACGCCCCCTCAGTGAGGCCACGCCCCCTCAGTGAGGCCACGCCCCCTCAGCGAGGCCACGCCCCCTCAGCGAGGCCACGCCCCCCTCAGTGAGGCCACGCCCCCTCAGCGAGGCCACGCCCCCTCAGTGTGTGAATCTGGCTCTGACACGAGCCAGTGCCTCTCCAGCCATTGACCTCACCGCACGACACTGATCTGCACATGTCATGCGGTGGTCACATGACACGCATGCGAGGCAGAATGGAGTCGGGACTTCCTGCCATTTTTGGGCAGCACACCTCCCTGCGTGTTTTGAAGTCTGTCTTTCCGACAGACCTGTTCTTCACCTGAAGACGGCTGCTTGCGTTGTGGCCGAAACGTCGTGAGAATTTTATTTGATTATGTTTAATTATTTTATTATTTTATTATTTCCCTTCTACGTGACTTTACCGAAAGAACCAAGAAGATGAATCCATGCAGTCACGAAAGCTTCAAATCGAAATTTAAGTCTGCACAATCTCGAGGTGTCGGCTCTTCATCATGATTCCAGTATCTGACGGCTCAAACCTACAGCCAGGCTATTCAACGAGGTTCCATACTCACGAAATATCCCACTCTGGAGAAAATTATCTGAAATTACATCACGTTATTGTTTTAGCATCTCCTTTGCACATGAATCACGTCGGTTGTGATGTCACCGAGTCTTAAACACCCGCGTTACAAGTGTCAAATTACGCACGACGATTGCCTGTTGATCCTGTGCAAAATTTTCAGTGTCAATCACGCCAACGTATTTGTATTCTCTCATCAGCCGAGTGGGTCCAAAGCTCTCAGGTACCTGGGCAGATGGGGTGTCGCTCATGGGGCCTGTGGGTGGGTGGGTGGGTAGTGCCACCAGGAGCCATGCCAGAGGATGAAGATTTGGGGGGCCCCCCGCCCCCACAACTGTGTGAAAAATGAAAGCTGGGTCATGAACCGCGTGGCTATATACTACCTCTGCATAGCATGCCACGGCCTTGGCAAAGAGATTGTAAATGCGGATTTGGGCACACAGCAGGGCCGATAGCTATGGAGGTTGAGCAAGACGTTGGCTAAGCGAGCTCCTCTATGGGGCCTATAAAAGCGTCATTAGGTAAGACATTTTTTGCTTGCCCAGAAAAAAAACCTCAGCATTTGATCTCATAAATTTAGTGGCTTTTGAATAATTAAAGTGTCAAGGTGATTTGAAGATCATAAACGAGATTGGCTTGCGCCTATAAAACATACCTTTGCTGCAAGGCTTGTAATGGTTTTTATTGGAGCTAAACTTAGCGAACTTTATTATCCGTGAGCTGTACGGTCAGCAAAACACACAATCTCCGAGCAAGATTATTGTATATTGGCACTGCCAGATTGCCACTTCCTGGAGAGACACGTACGTTTCGCTATTCTCGAGCTCCAGAGTAGTTTTGCTCTACTCTTTCACGCTGACCAGACGTGTTGGAAGCGGTGGGCGTACCCACACATTACCCCACCACACACGGCCGGCCGATCGACTTCACGAAGTGTACCGCCATTGGCGTAGTGACGACATTATCAGCTCAGGAGGTACGGCACTAGGTCAGGTGGGGCCCCAATTTTTGATTTGTCTCGCACGGCCGCACCTGGTCTATTATATATCGCGGCTTCTCTTCCCTAATCACATTATTAAGCATTTTCATACAAATAAATTAATAACCGCGTCTTAAATACGTTTTTTTCTTTTACACTGTTGTTGAAAGCATCTCTTATGGTGGTTGACAAGGGGTCCCAACTTGTAGCTTTGGCAAGGCACCCCCTGTCTGCCCACACTCCTTATGCCACTCCTGGTGTACCCATTTAAGAAACGTTCCCGTTGAGAATCGTGTTGATTGTTACTACGGCCAAATCCAGACATCGAACTCAGGATCACGATTCCAGCGGCGTGCGAACCGAAACCAACGGTGTCTCCCTATCACATAACCTATGTATGTGTAGAGGTGATACGCGCGGGGATTAAGGATCGTAGGCACAGTGCGTGATGATTGGCTGTGTAGGTGGTGACGCGCGCTGACGGTGGAGGATCAGGGGTCAGCGCGGGGTCGTGGGTTACGGGGTACCGATTGGCTGTGGGCGGTGACGCGCTGAGAGGGAGTGATCAGGTGGCAGCGCAGTGTGATTGGTGGAGTAATGTTAACACGCGCTGGGGAAAGCGGATCGTAGAGAGAGTGCGTCGTGATTGGGTCATTAAGGAACGACGCTCACGTCGACGCCGCATCAGCTCCGTCCCTCGTGAGCAGGGGCTATAAAAGGGGATGCACACAGGCGTAAGGGCAGTGTGTAACCAGCGAAGAAGGAAGACGGGGATGAAGACCTAGAGCCCTGCGGTACCTAGCCCCGCTGTCCTAAGGGGACCGGGACTCTGTGTAACCCAGAGGCGAGTGTAGTGGGTGTAGCCATAGGTCTACACGAGCCGAATGTACTATGTGTAGCCAGGGCATAGGGCTTACACGAGTCGAGTATATTGTGTGTAGCCAGAGGCATAGGGCTTACACGAGTCGAGTATATTGTGTGTAGCCAGAGGCATAGGGTCTACACGAGTCAAGGGTATCGGGTGTAGCCAGAGGCCTAGAGCTTACACGAGATTAGTGGAGTGTGTCGGAGGAAGAAGAGAGACCACACGTTGTATTGTGATACCTAAAGGATTTAATAAAAGTGTGTTACCCGTCAAGAAGTTCCTGCCGTCAATTCCCATACTTCAACTGGCGTCAGAAGTGAAACGGTCCTCCAAGCATGGATACAAGGAGGAACCGTCGGACCCACGGGATTGACCACGAGGACAACCTCGACGACGCGGGCCAGCGGGCATCAGGGGGTGAGGAAGAGGAGCTGCCCACGGGGCAGGATCCACCGACGGCGCCGGTCGAGCGACGGGGGACTGACACCGTGCTTCGCGAGGCACACTCCCGTCTGGGGGAGCTGCTGCTCGCCGCCGCGTCCATCTTGGCGGAGATCAGCTCGTCGGGAGGAGCGGGGACGGCGGCCGACGTGCTACAGGGTCGCCCTGCAGATTCCCGCCAAAACGATTTGGCGATTCCCGCCATTTCATCCGCTCCAACTTTTGGCGGGAACGGCCATCACCACGTGGCAGCGGTTCTCCATGCGCGGCCGCTGACGTCACCAACGCGCGCGGCGGACCGCCATCACACACCCGCCACTGGGGCCGCCATCTTACACACCGACGGGGGAACAGAGAGGAAGCACGAGGAGGAGGACGACTTTATCTTTCAGCAGCGCCTTCCCACGTTGTCAGCATTCAAGGCGGAAGGCGGGGATTGGAGCCAATTTCAGCGCAGATTTTTGGCGCATCAAGAGATGTCCGCCTGGTCCGACGCTACGGCACTGCGGGCACTGCCTGCCATGCTGGACGACAACGCGCTCGCGGCCTTCACGTCCGCACGCAGGTCGGACCGCTCCACGCTCAAGGATGCGCTGGCTCTCATGGCCAAAGTCTACGGTCCTCCCTCGGCGTGCCGCCATCATTTCTACGCAAGACGGAAGGCGGACACGGAGACCGTGCTCGCCTACCGCACGGCGTTGCTCGCTCTCGCTGACGCCGCGTTCCCTCGTATGGACGAGGAGGGCCAAGATGCGATGGTTTTGGAGCAGCTGCTCAAGTTGGCGCAGGACCTGGGGGTCCCCATCAACACGGCCGACGACACCGATATTTCTTCATTACGGGTCGCCACGAGCATGCAAGCGCACGAGGTCCTTCAACGAAAGCAGGGGGTCGTCTGCAACGCTGCCGTGGCCTCAACTCCGGGTCCGGTTGACACCGTGCCCCAAGTCGTCAGCCCACGAGAGGACGCGTTCATCTCGGGACGAGCGGGGGACTGGAGGTCGGGGGGTCGTTCGCCTCTGCGAGCGGCCCGCAAGCTGGAGCAACCGAGATCTCCGACTACTGTCATCACCTGCTATAACTGCGGCCTTCGTGGCCACGTGGCCTCCGGTTGCCGCGCCCCACGTCAGCGCGCCATGGGACCTCGGCTGGACGACGACCAAGGCCCCAAGTCATCACTGCAAACCCCGGCAAGTCGCGGCACCTCACATGCTTGGCCCGCATACTCGACACGTATGGGTCGTCGCGTTGCGACGAGGGAGAGCCGAGTAGAGTTCGGGGATTCGGTTCGGAGAGGGGGGTTCGGCCGGGACCGGGGAGACATTAAATGGTCGGAATTGGGGCACAGAATAGTGGCTGCCTCAGCGGGTTCATCCGTCGTTACCGGATCGATTGATGGGGTCGAGGTCAGGGTGTTAGTGGACACGGGGGCATCGGCGACTATTATTTCGGATCTCATTTATAATATTCTCCCGGTACAATGTCGTCCGCTTCTTCCGGTGGATGTGCCATTTTACGCCGCTAACGGGGGATCGTTGGGCATTATCGGTCAGATTAGGGCGTCCATTTGCATTGGTGATATCAAATTGTCGGGACCCGTTTTCGTTTCATCTTCCCTGGCGGTTCCTTGCCTATTGGGCACTGATTTTTTGGCGAAAATGCCCATCAAAATTCTCATTGATCAGCGTTGCATTGAACTACCATCGGGTCGCCGTATTTCATTTTTGACGAGCCCTAATGTAATTCGGACGGCGTGCGCTACCATTCAGGCGTTAGCAACACAGACCGTGCACGTGCCCCCGGGTTCACAAATGTTGATTCCCCTCCGGTTACGGAAGCCATGGGGGAAGGAGGCCTCGGAACAGGCCATGCTTTTGGGTCCTTCTAATAGGGCTGTTGGAGGTCTCGATTTATCGGTGGCTCACACTTTGGTTGGGGCAGACAGGGATCCGTTTGTCATGGTTTTAAACGCTGGGGCGCGGCCGGCCGTCATTCAGCAGGGCACCGTGCTGGCTCACGCGGCACGGGTCCCTGCGGAGGAGAGGCTGGTTGCGCAGGCTGATCCGAGCCCCACGAATAGCGTACCATCAAAGGAGGACCTAGATTGGATTGATATGCTGTGCGCGGACTCTGACGATTTGTCAGCGCTACAGTTGGGTGCGTTGCGCGGGTTGCTGATTGAATTTTCAGATGTCTTCAGTAAACATAAGTATGATATCGGATGCACGGACCTGCTACGCCACCACATGGAAACGGGCGATGCGGCACCGGTCAGGCAAAATCCCTTCCGACTGAGTCCTGCTGAGAAGGAACATGTTCAGTCGGCAGTTAACGATATGCTGGAAGCCGACATTATTTCGCCTTCTTCCAGTCCTTGGGGAGCACCTATTGTGCTCGTTAAAAAGCAGGACGGGTCCCTGCGATTTTGCGTCGATTTCCGCCGCCTGAATAAGATCTCGGTGGCCGACGCGTATCCGCTCCCCAGGATGGACGAGTCTCTCGATGCATTGTCCGGTGCGCGATACTTTTCGACTCTTGATTTATTGTCCGGATTTTGGCAGTTGCCACTCGACGAGGAGTCTAAGCCTAAGACTGCATTCCGGACTCCAGGGGGCCTGTTTCAGTTTAACCGGTTACCCATGGGACTTCACTCCTCTCCTGCGACGTTTCAGCGTCTTATGGAATTGGTTTTGTCGGGCTTGCAGTGGGAGACGTGCCTCATTTACCTTGACGATGTCATTGTTTTCGGTAAAACGTTCGAAGAACACCTCCAGCGATTGAGAGGGGTGTTCTTGCGAATGCGATCGGCTAAATTAAAGTTTAAACCGGCCAAATGCCATCTTTTTCGTAAATCCGTGAGGTACTTGGGTCACATTGTCGACTCTTCGGGGATTTCTACCGATCCTGCGAAGACGGACTGTGTCAGTTCGTGGCCGACGCCCACGTCAGTGTCAGACGTGCGCAGTTTCATCGGTTTTGCTTCGTATTATCGCCGATTCGTTGAGCACTTCGCCACCATTGCAAAGCCCTTGCACGCTTTAACGGCAAAAGGAGTGAAGTTCCGGTGGGGACCGGAGGAGGAGGCTGCATTCTGCTCCCTCCGGGACGCCTTGGTAAGGGCCCCACCCTTGTGCTATCCGGACTTTGAGAGTCCCTTCTTGCTAGACACGGATGCTAGCAACACGGGCATTGGGGGAGTGCTGTCCCAAGTCGTTGGAGGGGTCGAACGGGTGGTCGCCTATGGTAGCAGGGTGTTGTCGCCGGCAGAGCAGCGCTACTGCGTCACCCGTCGTGAACTACTTGCCATTGTTTTTTTTGTACAACAATTCAGGCCATATCTCTATGGTCGTCATTTCACGGTCCGGACGGACCATGCGGCGCTCCAGTATTCATTACGGGTTGCCCAGCCCTCGGGCCAATTGTCGCGGTGGTTGGAAGTCCTCCAGGACTATCAGTTCACGACTACGTACCGTAAAGGGTTGCGACACACGAATGCCGATGCCCTGTCGCGGTTGTTGCCTTGTCACAAATGTGCGTGCTTATCGGGATCGGCGCGCTGTAAACCCCCGGTTACGGAAGGTAGGGAGGCGTTGGTTGCGACCGCGAGCACACCAATTGGGGATGGTCCCGCTACCCCAGGGGGTCAGGACTCGCTGCTCTCACTGTCGTTGATTGAGTGGGGCCGTCTCCAAATGGCGGACAGCTCCCTGCTGGCATTGCGCCGAAAGACGGAGGGTTCCGAAGGTAGCCACGACCGAACTGGCTCCTACGAGCTTAAGCAGGGCCTGTTGATGAGATGGGACAGTTTGTCCCGGCGGCATGCGATTGTGGTGCCTTCTGCTGTGAGGGGGAAGGTTGTCTTGGCCGCACACGAACGCCTCTTGCATTTGGGGGTTAACAAAACGCTTGCCCTGCTTCAGCGTGACTATTATTGGCCGGGAATGGGGGGTGACGTGGTGAATATTCTGAAGGGTTGTGTTGAGTGCGCCAGACGGAAACCACCGCCCGTGGCAGCTAATCCACCGCTGCAATCTATTCAGGTCTCGCGCACTAACGAGCTCGTTGCACTCGATATTCTGGGGCCCTTTCCGGTCACGCCTAGGGGTAATAAGTACCTGTTGGTGGGGGTCGAATATTTTACCCGGTGGCCTATGGCGTGGCCACTCGCCAACCAGTCGGCGGCGGCTGTGACGGACGCCTTTGTCCAGGGCTACGTCCTGGACAAGGGGGCTCCCGAACGCTTGCTGACTGACCAAGGGAAAAATTTTTCGAGTAAATTACTGCAGGAGGTGTGCGACCTGTTGGGTACCAAAAAGGTGCGTACCTCCCCGTACCACCCGCAGACGGACGGGATAGTGGAGAGGCTTAACAGGACATTGACCTCTATGCTGTGCCAGCAGGTGTGTGAGTCGCATGTTGATTGGGACCTGCAGGTCCCTGGGGTCCTTGCCGCGTATAGAATGGCCCCCCATGCAGCTACGGGGTTTTCCCCGTTTTTTCTAATGTACGGTCGGGAAGCCGACCCGCCCATGGAAACGCAGCTGGGTCTGCCCGCACCACGAACTAATTCTAAATTGGCAGAGCATATTAAATTTAATATTCATAAATTGACAGAGGCAAGGGAGGCCGCACGGCTTAATTCGCGGGCTCGCCAAATTGCGAACGAGCGGTTGCGGGCACGGAAGGTGTCCGTGCACAATTGGGAACCAGGTGACAAGGCCTGGCTGCATTGCCCTCAGGCACCTTTGGCCACGTCGCCTAAATTGTTGAAGCCGTGGCGGGGACCCGTGGAGGTCGTGCGGGTGGCACGCCCCCAGTGCGTTCAGATAAAATGGGGGAAACGCCGTTGGTACGTCCACCCCTCCCGACTGAAACCGTTCTCGCCTCCGTATGGCCTCCCCTTGTGTCGTGAGGGCCGAGCATGTGACGTGACCGACGACCCTGAGGGGGAATTGTCCTTGCCTGCTCCTCACATGTCTCCGCCTGATCCGCTCCCAGGTGTCTCGGAACTGACTGCTGCCGACCACCGGCGGCCGGATCTTCACGGCGGGGCCGGTCCTTCCAGGCCAGACCCGTGCCGTCTAGAGCTGCCGGAGACACCGGACGGTCGCCAACGTCCCGTTCCATACGACGGACCGGCCAGACGGACTCGCGCTAGGTCGCGCTACTTTGTGTAACCTACCACGTGCGGAGTCGAGGCAGCCGGAGCGCCTCGGCACTGCGTGGGTCACAGTGACACTTGGCGCGTTCGTTTAACGGTGTTCGCTTTTATTGTGTTGTTCGTCGGGCTGTATATTGCTTCATATTTAAGGTTGTGTTATGTTATTGTTGTTGTGTTACGGGGCACACTGGGATGTGGAGTTCTTTATTACTGCGTTGCGTTATGTTGTGTTGTAGGTTAACAGCCGGGCCGGCTGCAAGCTATGTGGGAGGGGGTGATGTAGAGGTGATACGCGCGGGGATTAAGGATCGTAGGCACAGTGCGTGATGATTGGCTGTGTAGGTGGTGACGCGCGCTGACGGTGGAGGATCAGGGGTCAGCGCGGGGTCGTGGGTTACGGGGTACCGATTGGCTGTGGGCGGTGACGCGCTGAGAGGGAGTGATCAGGTGGCAGCGCAGTGTGATTGGTGGAGTAATGTTAACACGCGCTGGGGAAAGCGGATCGTAGAGAGAGTGCGTCGTGATTGGGTCATTAAGGAACGACGCTCACGTCGACGCCGCATCAGCTCCGTCCCTCGTGAGCAGGGGCTATAAAAGGGGATGCACACAGGCGTAAGGGCAGTGTGTAACCAGCGAAGAAGGAAGACGGGGATGAAGACCTAGAGCCCTGCGGTACCTAGCCCCGCTGTCCTAAGGGGACCGGGACTCTGTGTAACCCAGAGGCGAGTGTAGTGGGTGTAGCCATAGGTCTACACGAGCCGAATGTACTATGTGTAGCCAGGGCATAGGGCTTACACGAGTCGAGTATATTGTGTATAGCCAGAGGCATAGGGCTTACACGAGTCGAGTATATTGTGTGTAGCCAGAGGCATAGGGTCTACACGAGTCAAGGGTATCGGGTGTAGCCAGAGGCCTAGAGCTTACACGAGATTAGTGGAGTGTGTCGGAGGAAGAAGAGAGACCACACGTTGTATTGTGATACCTAAAGGATTTAATAAAAGTGTGTTACCCGTCAAGAAGTTCCTGCCGTCAATTCCCATACTTCATATGTACAGTGTATGTTGAACTTAAATTTCGATTTAAAGCTTTCGTGACTGCAGGGATTCATCTTCTTGGTTCTTTCGGTAAAGTCACAACAGACCTGGTCTTCACCTGAGGACGGCTGCTTGCGTTGTGGCCGAAACGTCGTGAGAATAATTTTATTATGTTTTATTTTTATTATTTTATTATTTCCCTTCTATGTTGAACTTCTTTCGCACCGTACGTGACCAACCGTGCTAACTTTGCGCCCTGCCGGATTTCTCCTTGAATTGCCGCAGGGCCTCCGCTGAATATGTCGCATCTCTACAGCCTCTCACGAAGATCACGAGGGCGACATGGGGGTGGGGAGGGGGGGTCGACTTACTGTATTAAGAACGGAATCCGTGTCCCATTAAGCAAAAAAACCAGCTGAGACCAATTCGCACGCGGCAGAGGTCAACGCAGCGCTCTTGAGCGTCACGCGCATGCTGGCGCTGCTGGCCGTCTGACTGGGCGCAGGTATGCGGGCATGCGGGGGCCGGCAAACGGGTGGGTGGGTGGGCACATCGATGGTTTTGGCACCATCTGGTCCCGACCAAATTGGAACGAGGGGAACCCGAGTGTGCCTGCTCGCTCCCACCGCTGCACGCGTCGGCACGGGGCGGCGTGCGCGCGTGTGGCAGAAGCGCTTCTTACGCAACTTATCTGGAACACAAGGCAGGCCACAAAAAACCAATGCCCTTCAGCTTAGAGGGCTTGGTTCAACACTGCCCCCATCCCCCCTCAAATACTGCACTGACATCTTTACGCAGCCAGTTTGCTCGGTGGTTACAGTTTTCAAACATGTAACAAAAACACTGCCGGCGTGATGTTGATGATGATGATGATTCACCCGCCTCTACCACAAACGTGTGGCAGTGGCCTTTAAGAATAGAACACAAATGTATAAGAGGTTTGCTATTTATTTAAATATTTGCCTATCATTTCTTGTTCCTTCGAAGGCAATGTTATGTCAAAACAGCAACAGCTAGAATAATTGCAGTGAGATAGCTGAAGACAGTATTTTACAATAGGTAACCTAAGTTTGTGGGAAGAAAATATATACTGTATTATAGGCATAGATTTGCACAGTTGGCTACATATGCTGTGAAAGACGTTCAACATACATCGATATAATGCATTCCACAAATAGTCACGACTGTGGCTGTGGAAAATATAAATAGTAACATAAATAAGCAGACATCCTGCATCTTTCCCTCATCTCTCTCCACAACAAAAACATGTTTTACACATCCCAATGCCACACAAGCAAACTGTGTCATCAGCAGTTGCTGATCCAGTAATACAAATTAAACACCTTATCAATGCCAACAATTACTTTAATTTTGATTTGAAGCTTTCGTGACTGCAGGAATCCATACTCTTTGGTTCTTTCGGTAAAGTCACGTAGGTAGAAAAATAAAAAAATAATTATTTTACTTTAATTGTTTACGTTGCAAGGTTTATATATGAATCTTTCCAATGTTAATGCTGTGCTCAATTTATACTCAATTTATACTCTATTTGTGCTCAATTTGTGTGATTGTCCAGGCACACTGTAGAAGGGACGTCGCGAACAGGGTGAGCCGCGTGATTCCCTGCAGCGGGTTCTGGCCAGGGCCGGGTGATGTCAGGGGTGTGTCTTGTGTGTTTACCTGTTGCTGGAAGGTGATGCCCCACACTTAATAGAACATACTTCTTTCCATTATCCCCATGTCCACCTTGAGCCAGTCCGCATGGAATTGCTATTTGAATCTTGACCCAGGAAGGCATCTTTAAGAGCCATTTCAATCAACTTGGGATGTTTTGGTGAACAGCTGTGTTTGTTAATGTTCGTGTTGGGAGGAGAACACATGCAGATTGGAAGGCCAACTTTACGTGAAGGTCCGTAGGATGCATTCGATGGTGCCGATTTGTAGGGCAGCTCCTTCAAGAGTTTCACACACATGCCATCTGCATCATCTTGTTGCGATATTCCACCCTGTCATGAGGAATGACCATTGCCCTAAACGTTTCCCATTACACGTTTCCTCTATGTTTTCCATTTAAAGCCAGAATGGCTTTGACGAACATGCCCCGCTGTTGTTGATATCTGTGCCTTCTGTTATGTTTTGTATCGTATTTCCTGAAACACAACCAATACCGTGACCTCGGCTAAATGGAATGAGTTCATTCGAATTCAGATTTGATCAGTAGAGCTAAATGCCAAAAAATACCCTTTTAAGGGCCAGAAACTGATTGGACAAAATTTTCGAGTGAACCAACTAAACAATGAAGACCTAAATGTGACTTCCTGGGCAGAAAACTCAGGGAAATAACCCTGGCGTGGTCATCGCATCACAAGTTACACCATAAATGGGTACAATTTAGTTTCAGCAGCCTACCACATGAAACATGGCCGCCTCTCCACCTTCATCAGTAATGGCATACATATTCCTGCGGAGGGAGCTGGTAGGAACGTTGGGTTGCTTGGTCAATGGCCAGGGTCAACGGCGACGTGGTGTATTCCGCAAATATGCCTGTGAGGGCGGGCACAAGCCGGCGTGAGTAGGTTAAACGTTGAGTTTTATAAGGGCACCACGGGGTGACCAGCCCCCCCACCCAGCCCCACCCAGCCCCACCCAGCCCCACCCTCCCCACCCAGCCCCTCCCCACCCTCCCCACCCAGCCCCTCCCCACCCTCCCCTCCCCACCAAGCCCCTCCCTCCCCACCCAGCCCCTCCCTGCACGACGGACGGACACAATAATCCCCTGTGGGCTGGTGGAACCAGTGAGTTCCTACCAGTAAAAGGACAATGCTCTCTAATGCACCACAAGTAACGCCCCATGACAACAACCGTCACAGCTGGTCATGTGATGTATATAATCCCTCGAATTAGGAATGGCCATGACTACCACTGCCAGCAGCCACCCACCTGGTGGGAACGAGGGTGACTTCAATAGCCACCACCCACACTCTAGATAAGTACAACTGAGTTGTATAGAGCGCCACTCACACAAGGCCTTCACAGCACTTTACAACACAATCCCAGTGAAAACCCTTAACATTAAAGCGAAGAGTAAAACAACCCTACACAGACGGATATGCAAGATAAAAATAAATGTGTTTTAAGACGAGCCTTAAAACACTAACTAACGGACTGGGGCAAGAAAATGATGAAGCCGGAGAATTGAATGGTCGTTGGCACAAGGCACTTTCCTTATATTTGATCATAAACAGCCAGGCACATTTCAGCCCAATGGAAAAAGGACAATAACCCAAAGTTTTGCTTCATTTCAAAAGATAAGAATGGACAGCTCCAAAGATCTGAGACAGGCCGGCAGTCACACATATTGGATTACTGATACAGGTGGTCATGACCTTAAAACCATGGCCGCATTGTAACTTTCAGAAGACCAACTGGACCAGCTACGAAAAATAAACCGAAGCTTTATTAAAACCTGAAAACTTTGACGAATTCATAACAATTCTGACATCTGCCGAAAAAGACACCATCCCGAGGGCGCATCGGAAAAGCTCTTCGCCATGTTGGCAACCAGAAACAGAGAACTCTTGAAAAAGTTCATTAGAACTAGTGACCAAGGTAAGGGCACCACACTGCCGACTCCCTGAACTCTGCATGAAGAAAACGTTGGGAAGACATCACTGCAGACTTGGACTTTACTCACTCCATCCTGAGCTGCTGAAGGACCTGGGACTGTGTGGACAACAATGGCATATACACTCCTTCACCATCATACACGGGACAGGCAAAATCCCAAATGAATGGAAGCAAGTCTGAGTCATCATCATTCTGAAACACAGAAAGCCTCAAGAATTTCCCTTCAGCTACAGGCCAGTATCCCTCTTGTCCTCCACCTGCAAGCGGATGGAATGTGCCACGCTTGCTCGCCCCAACGTCCTCCCAAACAAGCCAGATGTCCAACTGGCCACAGCTGCTGCGAACAGATCGTTGCCTTCACGACCCTGAATGAAACTGGTTTCCAGCATCAACATAAAAACTGTCACAGCAACGATCATATTCTCTGGTGCCTATGCCACTGTTTGGCATCATGGCCTGCTGCTGAAGTTGGCCAAACCCACCAGATGCCATTCTACTCTACACCTAATCAATGTGATGCTTAGCAAAACTGTACTTCCAGGGTACACCTCGCTGATAAACACAGCCACAAACGAATTATGAATAATGGCCTCCTCCTGGTACTGGCACCACCACTATTTATCATACGCATGAGTGACCTGGCATTCACGTAATTTCGCAAAATCACATATGGAGATGACACAGCTCTTGCTGGACAGCCCACACACCTCGAGGACATTGACACTGAACTCCAACAGCTGATCGCTCGTCTGGGATCGTGCTTGCAGCATTCTAAAATCTCACCGAGATCCCGAAGAACGCCGGCGAACAGTCGAACAGCGTGGACGTCCAGACATAAACACCTCAATGGAGACCATGACATCGCACCTCCTGGCTTTGACATTGGTCGAAGTAACAGGGTGTAACCATCAGAACATCAACAGGGCGCTGTAGACATGAATATAACATTAAAGACGAGGCCACGACACCACCATGGCCATAACAACCCAAACTATGGAGCACATAGCAACCACTGTAGTCTGCGCTCCTTCAACAAATAGCGAAACTACAACAACTCTCTCCTGCAGTCGATACGAGGTGTTTGGGTTATATTGCTTAAATATAAATATGTCGTTAAACCGCCACCACCTGACACAGCCAATTAATGAGGTTTATCACATAAAGAAAACATGCCAATTCGTTACTAGTTCAGCACACCGGTTGTGTGTTGGAGAGGAAACCCACAACAGTTACCATTCGAGTCCGACGTTTCGCCGGTAATGATAACCAGCCTCATCAGGCGACAGCCACAGTTGTGGTGAAATCCTCCTCCTGTTTCGGTCCTAAATAGACGGGGGATAAGTGTGATGTCGTCACTTGTGAGCCAATCCCAGTGCGAAGAGAAGGGGGGGGGGGGGAATTAATCTCTCCTGAAGCCCTTTCGAAAATAGCAGACCTCGATATTGGTATTTAGCTCCTGAACATAATGCCATCATGCGCAAGAATAGAACTACTAACTTGGTAGCATAAAATATGCTTGGTTTATATTCTCATTTGTGGCCAATGCTGACATTTTGGAACAACCCTGTTTCCTTCCCTTAACATCGTAAATCTTCCTCCAAAAAAAATAAATCTTCCTCCAAAAAAAGGAAAGCTGTCTCGGGTGTGGACCAATCAACTTCAAGGACAGTGCACATTATCAGAGTTATGTCTTTTGTTTGTATTTATGACTGCAGGTATTGCGGTCTATGCAAACATGACTCCTTGCAAAAAGGTGTCAGTTTTGTTGCCAGATAGAAGGGTAAAGAACCAATTATCATATTTTTACTGGCAAATGAGGTCCCCATAGTGTAGATGCTTGCCCCGAGCTCTCATACTCTGATGGTGCATTGTCCTTGAGTTGTGCGCCTTTTGGCGTCATCTGGTCCAACCCATATGAGACTAGGCTCGAAGGAAAGCTGTCTCGGGTGTGGACCAATCAACTTCAAGGACAGTGCACATTATCAGAGTTGTCTTTTGTTTGTATTTATGACTGCAGGTATTGCGGTCTATGCAAACATGACTCCTTGCAAAAAGGTGTCAGTTTTGTTGCCAGATAGAAGGGTAAAGAACCAATTATCATAACTGCGTTTATTTAGTGGTAAATAAACTGCGGCGCAGAGTATTTCTGTTACTCGACAGCTACTAATTGGCGTGTCCAAACGCCGATTTTAAAACTATTAAACAGGGATACAGACACAATTGCACCATTATCAGGCCTCATGTTGTAAAGTGAAGTCTCTAACTATTATTACACACAGCTCACTCTGTGTTGGGACATTGATCGAAACGCCGCCCGTTATGTTTTGTTATTTGTGCACGACTGCCAGATCAGCAGCAGCGGCATCACCACCATCGTATACTTTGATGTAAACACTGCGAGCAGATGCAGCAAGGTACAGGGATGGCCGATTCCAAGATGTTTTGAAGTCGTATCCAAAATTAATTCCCGATTTTGGAATTTACTGAATCGATTTCGACTAAAAATACAACTGTGTTCTTACAATACATTTTATTTGTTGAACGTATTGCTGCCACATTGAAACAGTACAATTTTAGAATTAAGTTAGAAAAACTATTTACAGAAACATAATTAACGTTAACTTAAGGTTCTGCATATTTTATGGTACCTAAATGTTAAAATACTTTAGGATACCTACAAAAAAACATACTTTATTTTGAGAAAACAAGTGTTAAAATAATAACCAATATATAATCACAACACACAAAAAGAACTACTTCATTAAACACCATGTAACCAATAATCATAGTTCACACAATAACTATTTAATACTAACCGCCTCACGCCAACTCAGATTTCGGTGCAATGGGCTTCTCCTCCAGACAGAGCCGTCCCTGGGCTCCGGCAAATAAACTAAAATTGTTACTAAATTGTTTTGTATTTGACCAGGTAAGGCCCCATTGAGTTGTGTATCTCTTTTTCAGAAGCGATGGGGTCATCACAAATGATAGCTCAACCAAGTGGCTATTCACGTGGATATGAAATACCCTCAACACATGATGTTGATTCTAGATGGGGAGGGGAAAAACCAGAGGACCCGGAGAAAAATCCACGCGACCACGGGGAGAGAGAGACACGCAAACTCCAAATATACAGCAGCAGCAGGCGTCAGGGTCGTGATCGAACCCATGACCTCCTGTACACCAGGCGAGGTAGTCAACATCTCATAGCCACCGTGATGATGATGATGAGAGAGAGAGAGACACGCAGACTCCAAATATACAGCAGCAGCAGTCGTCAGGGTCGTGATCGAACCCACGACCTCCTGCACACCAGGCGAGGTAGTCAACATCTCCTAGCCACCGTGATGATGATGATGAGAGAGAGAGACACGCAAACTCCAAATATACAGCAGCAGCAGGCGTCAGGGTCGTGATCGAACTCACGACCTCCTGCAAGGCAGGCGAGGTAGTCAACATCTCCTAGCCACCGTGATGATGAGAAACACCGCAAACTCAAAATATACAGCAGCAGGCGTTGCGTTGTCAGGGTCGGGATCGAACCCACGACCTCCTGCAAGCCAACGAGGTAGTTAACATCTCATAGCCACCGTGATGATGATGGGGGGGTGGCGGGGGGTGAGGGGGGGTAAGGGGGTGTGAGGGGGGGGGGTAAGGGGGGGTGAGGGGGGGTAAGGGGTGTGAGGGGGGTGGGTAAGGGGTGTGAGGGGGGTGTGAGGGGGTGTGAGGGGGGGTGGGTAAGGGGGTGTGAGGGGGGGGGTAAGGGGGTGTGAGGGGGGGGTAAGGGGGGGGGGGTATGAGGGGGGTAAGGGGGTGTGAGGGGGGGTGGGTAAGGGGGTGTGAGGGGGGGGGTAAGGGGGTGTGAGGGGGGGGTAAGGGGGTGTGAGGGGGGGGGGGTGTGAGGGGGGGGGGGTAAGGGGTGTGAGGGGGGGGGTAAGGGGGGGTATGAGGGGGGTAAGGGGGTGTGAGGGGGGGGGGTAAGGGGGGGTATGAGGGGGGTAAGGGGGTGTGAGGGGGGGTGTGAGGGGTGTGAGGGGGGGGGTGGAGGGGGGTGTGAGGGGGGGGGTGGAGGGGGGGGGTGGAGGGGGGGGTGAGGGGGGGGGTGTGAGGGGGGGGGGTGGAGGGGGGGTGTGAGGGGGGGGGTCTCTGCCATTGGTGGGGGAGGAGTTGTGACGTCACGCGGCCCTGGGGAGAGGAGTTCGAGCCGAGCGCGGACACCCACACGGACACCACCATCATCACCTCCACCACCATCATCATCATCGTCATGTCCCGGCGCCTCGTGGAGATCTTCTACGACGTCGTGTCGCCATACTCGTGGCTGGGCTTCGAGGTGACCACTTGCACAGACGAGGCTGCTCGCTCAGGCCCCGGCTCGCTGCTGAGTGCTCCTCGGGCGCGATTATGTCGGAGTCTGCTCCTCTTCCCTCGTCCTGAGCTGCTGCTGCTGCTGCCTGTGTGCGTGTGTGTCACTGTGCGTGTGTGTGTGCAGATCCTGTGCAGGTACAGGAACGTGTGGAACATCGATGTCCGCCTGCGGCCAGCCTTCCTGGGCGGCATCATGGCAGCCTCGGGTACGCAGCCTCGCAGCCACCACCACCAAAGTGTGCGGTGTTCGTGCGGCTGGGGATCTCGCAGTGGCATGTGGAGGAGTGCCGAGGGAAACGGCGGAAACTCCACATTCACGTGACGGGACGAGGCCTTGCGACAGGACACGGCTGTGGACGAGTCCCCTCCGCGGCGTGCAGCAGGCGCACGACGCGCGCTGTGGTCGTGCCACGCGAGAAACTGGCCAGACACAGAGATTACACAACACGGGGGCAGTAAACATGTAACACGGTGGTGCACACGCGTGTACAGTAACACGCGTGTACAGTGACAGTGGTGCACACGCGTGTACAGTACTACACGCGTGTACAGTGAGTGGCGCATGCACGTGTACAGTAACACGCGTGTACAGTGACAGTGGTGCATGCACGTGTACAGTGACAGTGGTGCACACGCATGTACAGTGACATGCGTGTACAGTGACAGTGGTGCATGCACGTGTACAGTAACACGTGTGCACAGTTACACGTGTGTACAGTGACAGTGGGGCACACGCATGTACAGTAACGTGTGTACAGTAATAGTGGTGCAGACGCATGTACAGTAGCACAGTGGTGTAGACGTGTGTACAGTAACACGTGTGTACAGTAGCAGTGGTGCATGCACGTGTACAGTGACACGTGTGTACAGTAGCACAGTGGTGCATGCACGTGTACAGTGACACGTGTGTACAGTAGCACAGTGGTGCATGCACGTGTACAGTGACAGGGATTTAAAGCTTTCGTGACTGCAGGGATTCATCTTGCTTCTTTCGGTAAAGTCGCGTAGAAGAGAATAAATAAAATAATAAAAATAAAATAAAAATTCCCACGACGTTTCGGCCACCCACAACAGCAGCCGGCAGCCCGAGTTTCTTCACCTGAGGACGGCTGCTTGTGTTGTGGCCGAAACGTCGTGAGAATTTTTATTTTATTATGTTTTATTTGTATTTTATTATTTCCCTTCTACGCGACTTTACCGAAAGAACCAAGAAGTAACAGGGGTGTACAGTAACAGTGGTTCAGGTACAGTAACACGCATGCACTTTCATCTATGTGCGCACTTTTAAGCACAGTTCATTGAAAGACAGATACCGACTTGCAGTACTAACACAAACCTTACCCATGTGTACTGTGTAACCTTGGCGAACCTTACCCAGCAGCCCGAAGCCTGATAATCAGTTTGTCCTGACCCCATGCCTCCTGCTATCTTATCCCCTACCCATAAATTCCTTACTTCGACCTTACCGCCAGCAGAAAGCTTCCCAGTAAACATGCAACGTTCATTCAACGTTGCAGTCAGCCTGGGTCTATTAAATCCGCACGGGACATTTCAATACAGTGCAGCACTATAGCAGTACCAGATCTCGACGTAAGTGTGTCCCTGACTCCTGAACGCACGCCAAAGTCTGGGCTGTCCGGGTCAAACACACACAGAAGGTAGCAACCCGAACGGAGATGGGTAGTTTGGTGTTAATGCCAAGATCTAATACTGATTAAATACAAATGTTTAATGCTCATAATGTTTTATCCGCGTCTCACCCCGTCACTGCACATTTTATTATTTTACACGTTTTCTATTAACTCACTCTGTTGTTGTTGTCGTGTCCTCAAATCTTGTAACTCATTTTTAACCCACTTACCAATGTGGTATCGACTGCAAACTTGGTATACTTATGTCATACTGATGACAATACTATATTTTATCATTTAAAATTAAAAAAATATATATTTTTAAACATTATTTTTATATGTTATGTTTCGGCTTGGGTATAATTGTCCACGCTCAACTGACGTTGGCTGTAAATCACCAAGGTCTCTTACGTTACGGCAAGCTTCGGGGCCACTTCCTGGAGTCGTGGAGTTCTGCCATTACGAGGACGGTACATTTCATTAAAGCGTGTTTTTAAAAAAAGTATTTTTAAATATTACTTTTTTATTACCTTGAATCAGTGATGCTTAATTTAGTGGCCATTGACACACTGCGCGTGTCCCTTTGCAGGCAACAAGCCACCGGGTTTGGTGCCCAACAAGGCGCGGTACATGACCAAGGACCTGGAACGTCTCAAGGATTACTTCCAACTGCCCATTGTCTTTCCAAAGAATCCTGCTGAAGCCATGTTCGAGAAAGGTGGGGTGTCTTTGGCAGCCTTTTAACATTCATTGGTTATTTATTTTGACATGGTTTGCGAGGCAACCATCTGCATTGCTGCAGGGAAACCAGATAATTAGAGACGGCAGTACAGCAACTGTGTTAACCTCTGGGATTATTTTCTGGGCACTGGTTATCTTCCACGTGAATAAAAAAAAAACACTCTAGGAATCAAGAATGCGGGTTTCCCTTGCTGTATGCGGGTTGGGTTCCTGCGATTTTCACGTATATACGTGGAGAAGGTATTTCTACCCAAAATTCGCTACTTGCAGTTTGAATTCACGCACATGCAGCTATGCAGTCAGACGTGGGACAACATTGTGTGTACTGTATGCGCTACTCGGCAGGCAGCTGTCTTGTGAAGCTTTTCTCTGTGGGCCCTTTTTTGTTCGGGTGCCACGGTGGTGAGATGTTAACTACCTCGCCTGGGATACAGGAGGTCGTGGGTTGGATCCTGACTGACGCCTGTATATTTGGAGTTTGCATGTTCTCCCCGTGGTCACGTGGATTTTTCTCCCTCCACATTTAGAAATGTGTCTTAGAGTATTTGAGTATTTGACTAAAAAAACTGTTTCATTTTTAATTTAGTTTTTTAAATGTATTTACTGCATGAAGTGAGGGAAACCTGTGTATCCAAATTAGATTTTGATTTAAAGCTTTCGTGACTACAGGGATTCATATTCTTGGTTCGTGACTGCAGGGATTCATATTCTTGGTTCTATATCCAAATTAGGTTTCTCATTAAAATTGTTTTCAAGTGAGGCTTTCTAAGATGAATAAAACTATATGTATAATCAAGAAATGGCTCGGAACTCCTCACACAATTTTTACAAGAACCGTAATACATCAATTCAAAGATCCCCCATATAGCCTTAAAAGACTGTAGGGGCAAGTGCTGTTAGCGATCACCTATAAAGGCCAGGCACGGCACACGAGGGGGTGGGTGGCCAACACCACGCCCGGCCGCCTTTGTCTCCCTAGCGGCGATGTTTACACATCGCACCAGGTACTCATTTGAGGCTGAGTCGACCTAGGGGAGGCCCAGGACCGGTTCGGATAATCGTCACTGGTGTTTGCCGTGAGCGGGAATCGAACCCGGGTCTCCAGGTTCGTCGTGCAGCGCGCTCACCGCTACACTACCGCTCCTCCCCATCAAATGCACACCATGTCACACACTCCCCTCTCGTGTGATCCGTGTTGTCTAGGTGCTCTCGATATTATTCGAAAATGTGAATATGTATTTTGAATGTGCCCGAATTGATAACATTTGTATAATTTGTTTACGTGAAATTTGTCTTCGCATCGTTTACAAGATTCTGAGGTCAATTGGCACCCTTCAATGTAAAATGTTCCCGACACAACAAACCCAGACTTGGAAAAGGAACTTATTCACAATAACACTTGATTGATTTATGATTGAAAGCTTCAGCTCATGCTTGGGGTGCCACCACAGTGGTGAGATGTTGACTACCTCGCCTGGTATACACGAGGTCGTGGGTTCCATACCGACCCTGACAGCTGTATATGTGGAGTTTGTGGTGTCGCTCTGTAGTCCCGTGGATTTTTCTCGGGTCCTCCGGTTTTTCCTTCACATTTCAAACCAATGTGCGTTTAAGAGTATTTGGCAGCTATCAGCTATAATTTGTGATGCCCAGGTCGTTTCTGAAAAAGAGCTACATAGCTTAGTGAGGGCCTTACCTGGTAAAATAAAAATAGTTTAGTTTTGTACACCGTTATGTTATTGTACCAACTTGAAGCTGTCACCCCTTTGCCCTGTGGTGGCACGACTGCTGCTTGAGCCGTGGACTTAATTCTCTCGGCACCCCCTGGCCTGTGCTGCGAGCAGGCTCGCTGGCAGCCCAGCGGTTTCTCACGGCCGTGGACATGGAGTGCCCTGCTCAACTGGAGGAGGCCTCCCGGCAGCTGTGGATGCGCATTTGGTCACGGGTAATGGCACGCTGTGTTTTGGGCTGCACTGCCATTGGGGGGAAGGGATGATGGTAGATGTTGGTCAAGGATAATGACGGAATGGCAGCCAAGTTGGGGAACGTACCCAATAGGACATCTATTAAGAAATGGATCAATTAACTCGCCTCGTGTGTAACTGCTAGATGGATTATTACCAAGTAGGAGCCAGTTGTGGGTTGTGGCTGATAATGAAGCAGACCCCTACGCCTCACATCGTCCCCAATGACTGCTTTGAAAGCATGCAATGGGGGGGGGGGAGAATTGCGTATTCGTACAGGTGGTGCTTAGAGCAGGCAGTTTTGCAAAAATTGGATCCTGAATCTTGGTGATTTTTTCATGATTTTAAAGTGGATTCTGTTGTATAGTCCTGTGTGAGTGCACCAGTAAGATAAACGCAGTCTGCCCGTGGGATGGTCAGGATGCCCAGGGTGCAGGATTGGGTCGGGGTGTAATGCACAAGTGGTGTAAGCAGAAAGGAAAATGCTCAACTGTTCTTTACACTTTGTGATAAAGACTAACAACAGCTGCTCAGACCAGCTTGTGGCATCGCTTGTGATATATTATCTCTCTAGGTTGCCTTGGGCTAGCTATGTGACTATTTCTACCTACGTGACTTTACCGAAAGAACCAAAGAGTATGGATTCTTGCAGTCACGAAAGCTTCAAATCAAGATTGCCTTGGGCTATTTGAGTAGTGTGGCATTTACAAAACAATTCAACAGATGTTAAATATTCCCCAGCCTCTGGGGATCCACAGATTATTCAGCCGTGATGAAGTTACGTTTCCTATTTTAAAGGTCAAAGTCCAAATTCCACAGCAAGCCGGTTATGACGACACTGCACGTGCCAATGCCTCCCATAATTTAAAATCGATATCTCTTCATAGTTGATCTCTATGTTATGGGAGGCATTGGCAGAACTAGACATGATTGGTTCTGCATCACTGGTGGTAGCCCTTACACGTGAAGAGTGTCGAGATTGTACTCATGCATTCATTGATAATAGTAATTCGTTATGGGTCAAACTAATATGCATTAAATTTCGATTTAAAGCTTTCGTAACTGCAGGGATTCATCTTCTAAAGTCACGTGGAAGGGAAATAATAAAATGAAATATTTTATTTTATTTATTATTTCCCTTCTACGTGACTTTACCGAAAGAACCAAGAAGATAACATGCATAACTTAACATTTCCATTTGTGTTTGTGTTTTGTAGGATGAAGACATCACCTTACCTGAGAGTATTGCAGCTGTAAGTTTCTTTGGACCTTATCTGAAACTGGCTTTTTGATAAACAAAATGAAAATAGTTTTTAAAGTGTGTTTTTTGCTATTGTTGTGTACAGATTACTTGAACACTTTATTACCATCCTACTACAATACTGTATCACTCTTGGTCTATGCAAGATAAAGATCCCCCTGCATAGCCTTAACACATTGTTGGGGCAAGTGCTGTTAGCGAGCAGCACCTATGAAGGCCGGCACGGCACACGAGGGGGTGGGTGGCCAGCCCCAAGCCCGGCTGCCTTTGTCTCCCTCGTGGCGATGTTTACACACTACACCAGGTACTCATTTGAGGCTGAGTCGACCTCGGGGAGACCCAGGACAGGTTCAGATAATCGTCACTGGTGTTGGCCGTAAGCGGGAATTGAACCTGGTCTTGCCGCTTTCCTAGCACAGCGCGCTAACCACTACACTCCTGCTCCCCACACACACACACACACAATGTACACGCACAAGACACTCACTCCCTGCGTGAGGCTTACTCATTACATCTCAAGGGGGATCGCTCGGCTGAACAAAATAGTCCCACGGTTCAATTTGCAAGTTCGCGTTTTAAGTCAATATGTTAAAACAGATATATATTTCATGGAAGCTGGTTCGTAAATGCCGGTGTTCGCAAGTCAATGACCGTGCATGTACAGCATGACCGTGCATGTACAGCATGACCGTGCATGTACAGCATTACTCTGGGTGTGTACTCACACTTGGTCACACTCACCAGCAGCCTAGGCCTGAATCCACGAGATGCTTCCCTTCAAACCAACGCAAAGAGCTGAATTTCGCCCTTACCATCAATTAACTAACCTCCCCTCTTTCCCCACCATAATTACCTTTTCACCTCACAACCTCATCTCCCCCCGCACGATTGCCACCTGCACAGACATTCACAACAGTTCAGTTCATTTCTGAAAGCAAGCATGGTTCAACTCTGCCAGTACCCCAAACAATTACCTGTAAAAAAGAACATCTCCTGCAATGTACGAGATCTTAAGCTGAGCAGGTCTTGAGCCTTGAACAGTGGTTGAATGGGTGACAACCGTGCCTTGGAGGGTTTCACAGACAGCTGTCGGGGCTGTGCTACTATGTGGGCAGCGCAGGAAAATGTTGTCCTGTACTTCTATGCTTCATTGATGCTCCCTGTGCAATTGCATATGCAGTGATTGCCACCTGCACGATCAGACACTCATGATTCCCGACTATTGAGTCCTTTCCACTTCCACATTTGCATTGACAGCAATGACATTTGAGATTGTAACGAGTTTCAATTGTTACAAACGTTGTGTTACAACGTCGCCTGCTCCCAGTAACGTTTCCTCCCGTTCAACCAGGCCGCCGCACGGGCTGGGCTACAGGCAGAGCTCGTCCAGAAGCTGCTCGCCATGGCGACGTCACAGCCGGTGAAGGACCGGCTGAAGAGCACAACCGAAGATCTCATGCAGCACGCGGTCAGTGCTCACGCCTCCTCCTTGTTTGCTCCCCGGGGATCCGTCCATCGTCAACACAGTCGCAATGTTTCACGGCGCTTCATACACGTTGCCCCCCCCTCCCCCCCCCATGGCTGCTGTCATGGCCGCTTGGAAGTTGCATCGGTCGTCGATATTCAACATTCTAGACTTGAAGCTTTCGTGACTGCAAGGAATCATATTCTTAGGTGTTTTCGGTAAAGTCACGTAGGTAAAACATCAAAATTAATAAAAATAATAAAATAAAATAAAGATCACGACGTTTCGGAGGCAACACAAGTCTCCGTCATCAGGTGGGACCGTCACAGCCAGATCAGCTGAATCAAGTGAGGCAATGATTCAAGATGTAATCCCTTAAAAGCGAGGAGAGGGGGGGGGCTCATCAGAATGTGGTAGCCAATGAATGGAAAGTATCGGGAGAGAGGGGCAGCAGTGTGTCGCTTGCGCACAATAGCTTCCACGCCGTCGCCCACCCTTTTTTGGCCCCTCTCTCCCGATACTTTCCATTCATTGGCTACCACATTCTGATGAGCCCCCCCCCCTCTCCTCCCCCCTCAACTCGCTTTTAAGGGATTACATCTTGAATCATTGCCTCACTTGATGCAGCTAATCTGGCTGTGACTGTCCCACCTGATGACGGAGACTTGTGTTGCCTCCGAAACGTCGTGATCTTTATTTTTTTTTATTTTTTTTATTAATTTTTATGTTTTACCTACGTGACTTTACCGATATTCAACATTTCATGAGCGGAGACAGCCGGGAGATTCGCATGGCTGATGATGCTCTGCCCGCATCATCGGACAGCAGTTGGCCTCCACCAATGACCTGGGCTCACACCTGGAACGCCGAACCGTGACGTGAATTGCACCCCACCATCGCGGGTGATGCGTGGGAACTAAGGGAAAAAATGTGTTGTCATTGTTGAATTTGGTTGCTTGGCACAACGTAGTGAGTGAACTTGTATACATTTATGTGACTGATATTGGGTTCCATGGTGTTTGTGGATGTCTAGAAGTAGTTCTTTGACGTCATCTTCCAGAGATTTTCTGTGACGCAAGGTAGCAAGCACGCTGATAGCTGCAGCGTATTACCTACACAGGATGTGAATAGCACTATTGGAATATCGTTTTAGATGAGCAAACATTAGTTGAAAAAGATGCGTACCCAGACAGAGTCCACGTATGAGGGCAAAACACAAAATACACCGAGGTCAAGAAGAGCCTACTTGCTGTACTACCGCTCACCGGTTGCCTCCTGTAGTACACAGTGGATTAGTCATGCACCGCCGTGCTTAGTAACCGCATTCAACTTCTGGTTCATTTCTTGCATCCTTGCCCCTTATATTATCACTCACTCGGCTTGTTGTTTACCCAGGAACGCCTCGGCGAGCCTCAAGACTTTCAGGAAGGTCCCACTAAGTTTGGCACTAGGGGCGATAACTGCTGTGCATCTCCTAATTTGTTTGAGAGTCATTTTTGGACCATGACACTGGCACACGATGGCCTAATCTTTCTTTGAATGGCGTCACGGTATCCGTAACGTCCACCGTCAAGCCTGACGGCATGCATAATTTTATGTTTAATACGCCCAATAACTTGGCAAGGCCTGCCGGATTCAAAGAGTGAACTTCTGCAACAAACAGCAATCTTAACACTGACAGTAAACCCTTGTTAATTCAACACATGGGGCTCTGGCCTTGCCAAATTATCCAATATTCCGAATTATGTAAAATGGTACTGCCCAGTCCCTTCCTGCCCCAATAAAAAGTAACACCATCAGCATCAATTGTATCCAAAACTCGCAGACTAAGGGATGTATAGTTTAACACGTAGGCTTTCGCGACCAATATCATCCATAATTCAGTTTTTTTTGGGTTAGATCGTGTATATAAGGGATTTGTACTTCAGTCCCTTTCTATTACTTCCTGATGTAGGTGTAGACGACGTTTCTGTGAGGGTTGTGGCTTGCACAAAGTGCTTAAGCAAGGTAAAGTCCAAAGCAACAGGTTTGCACGAACTCTCACCACGCTCGCCACGCTCGCCACGCTCACCATGCTCACCACGCTCACCACGCTCACCACACGCGCCGCCACTAGGCCGAGGCATTGTTTTGGCCGTGGCCACGTGTGTGCCCAAATTGGACCATTCGGTACGGCATTTCGGCTCGTGGCGAATTACTAATACTGTACATGTACCGAAAGCGCAGCCGTGCCGAATTATCCCCAATTAGGAATGATCAAATGCCGAAATAACGAGGTTTTACTGTAGTAGGCTTTTGTGACCAATACCCATAAGAGGTTTTTTTTGGGTTAAATCGCTTAAATATAAATGTGTCGTTAAACCCGCCACTACCCGACACAGCCAATTAGTAAGGTTTGTCTTACCGGTGTGCTAGAGAGTAAACCCGCATTGTAAATATTTTGGAATTACTCTCACCGGTGTGCTGAACTAGAAACGTTTTGTTTGACAAACAGTCGGGTGGTGGCGGGTTTAATGCCACATTTATATTTACGCGATCTTACCCAAAACACTTCTTATAGATAACAAGCGAAAATTGGCTACCACTGGACCGTGTCTGAAACTAAGGGGCCGTCCATAAATGACGTCATGCACCGAGGAGGGGGGGGGGGGGTTTGAGAAATGTGACGTCACATAAAAACGCGCAACTTTAAATAAATGTTAATTAAATATTGTTATAACAACAATAATTTTGATTCATTTTCATTATTAACTATTTGATTATTTTAATTTGCTAAGGTCACCTTTTATTTATTCCACGAAGGAGCATTTTGCTTCTCCACTGGAGAATGGAGAAGCATACATTTTGTAAATTATTTGAATGATTGTTATTAAACATTTTGATTCAAATGATTCTACCAGGGCTTTTCATTCTGTGGAATGAATATGTTATTGTTATAATTGTACTCTCCATTTTGCCTCGTTCTACAACAAAGTTTCAAGTATTTTTTTATAATTATATTTACTTTTAATATTTTATAATTCTAAGATAATTTCAATATAATATTCTGAACATTTGCAGTTTTAGTTAGACGTTGAATATTTTTATGTGAATTTTATGCTAAATTTCAGCTTTCCAACGCCTCCTTTTATAATAAGTTTTCTCCTACATCAGAGTGCAGCGCCACATTAAATATGTACTACAATGACAATAGTTTTAGTTTAAAGTGATTTGAAGCGTGTCTTATTTTCAAAATGGAAATATGGTTTTGGGGGGGGAAGGGGCAGAGCTTTGTGACGTCATATTTGAGGGGGGTCTGACTTTTTGTGACGCCGTGTGACGAGGGCGGGAGGTGGGGGTCAAAAATCGGCCAAAATCGCGTGACGTCACTTATGGACGGCCCCTAAACTACTAAACGATTTGTATTTTACCAGGTAAGGCCCCACTGAGCACTGAATCTCTTCTTCAGAAGCGACCGGGCCACAGATAATTCGCCAACGAAGTGGCTTATCGCGTGGAAATGTGTCACAGCCAAATGGCCGCTCCCTTGACTCTCTTAGCGTGAAAGGGTGTGACATGTGGCGAGCATCTAGGCGGCGTAGACGAGGCGAGCATCTAGGCGGCGTGGACCGGCTGTAGGCAGGGCGCATCCCGGCCTCTTGGCGTACCAGTCGGTGGAGCGGCCAGCACCATCCTGTCTCGTCTGCATCTCCTGGCGCATGTTGTTTTTGTGAACCCGTGTTTACGCAGGGCAGCACGTGTACGCACGAGTGTTCACGTGGGCATCGCGCAGATAAACAAAACATTTCCACATCGTCAGAATATTCCACTGTCATAAATGTACCCTCGGACTTGACACCCCCAGCACGACAAACCTCACAAGACATACACTAAATAATAGCATACGACGTTTCGATTGCAACACAAGCAACCGTCATCAGGTGTGAATGAATGCAAGCTTGGAGACACATATAGAGAGAGAGAGACAAACACAGACACGGAGAGAGACAATCACAGAGAGAGAGACAGAGAGACATCCACAGAGAGAGAGACAGACACACACACAGAGAGAGAGACGGACACAGAGAGGGACACACAGAGAGAGACACACAGAGAGAGACACATGGGGGAGAGACACAGATAAAGAGACACACGCAGAGAGAGAGACACACACAGACACACAGTGAGAGACACATAGGGGAGAGACACAGATAGAGAGACACGCAGAGAGAGAGACGCACAGAGAGACACAGAGAGAGAGACACATGGGGGAGAGACGCAGAGAGACACGCAGAGACACACGCAGAGAGACACACGCAGAGAGAGAGAGAGACACATATAGAGAGAGAGACACACAGAGAGACACAGAGAGAGACACATGGGGGAGAGACGCAGAGAGACACGCAGAGAGAGAGACACATATAGAGAGAGAGACACATGGGGGAGAGACGCAGAGAGACACGCAGAGAGACACACGCAGAGAGACACACGCAGAGAGAGGCACACACAGAGACACACAGAGAAACAACGCCTCTGTGACTAGGCATTATATATAGAGAGAGGGGGGGGGGCAGAGAAATGAGCATGTGAATGAGAGTGGCGGGGGGAGAGAAATTGGAAGTTGACAAATCTAGTAAAATTTAGAGAGCGGCAGGGGGAGAGAAATTGGAAGTTTGAGGAGACAAATCTTGTAAATTTAGAAATGTAATGCAACACAGAGAGTCGGCTAATACAACAGTTAACACTTTACCTGGTTGATTACGCTCTTCCAAAGATTGCTAAATTAGAAGTTTAAGTATGAGTTGTGTGGAAATCCTCCCCGTAGAGGTGGTTCAAACTTGATTTGAAGCTTTCCTGACTGCAGGAAATTACTCTTTGGTTTTTTCTGTAAAGTCTCGTGGAAATAAATAAATAATAGAATACGACGTTTCGATTGCAACACAAGCAGCCGTCATCAGCTGTGAATGAATGCACGCTCGGAGCTGTGTTGCATCGCATTACATTTCTAAGTTTACTAAGTTGGTTTTAGATTTAAAGCTTTCGTGACTGCAGGGATTCATCTTCTTGGTTCTTTCAGTAAAGTCACGTAGAAGGGAAATAATAAAATAATAACATTCGGATGCTGTCTTTCCGACAGCCTTGTTCTTCACCTGAGGACGGCTGCTTGCGTTGTGGCTGAAACGTCATGAGAATTGTATTTTATTATGTTTTATTTTTATTATTTTATTATTTCCCTTCTACGTGACTTTACAGAAAGAACCAAGAAGATAAGTTTGTTTTCTCAAACTTCCAACTTCTCTCCCCCCTGCCACTCTCTAAATTTTACTAGATTTGTCAACTTCCAATTTCTCTTCCCCCGCCGCTCTCATTCACATGCTAATTTCTCTGCCCCCCCCCCCCCCTCTCTCTATATATATAATGCCTCTTCACAGAGGCGTTGTTTCTCTGTGTGTCTGTGTGTGTCTCTGTGTGTGTGTGTCTCTCTGTGTCTCTCCCCCGTGTCTCTCCTCAATGTGTGTCTCTCTGTGTATGTCTCTGTGTCTCTCTCCGTGTCTGTCCGTGTCTGTGTTTGTCTCTCTGTATGTGCGTCTGTGTGTTTGTCTCTGTGTCTCTCGCTGTGTATGTGTCTCTCTCCGTGTCTCTTTGTCTCTCTTTCTGTGTCTCTCTCTCTGTGTTTGTCTCTGTGTCTCTCTCTGTGTGTCTATCTCCGAGCTCGCATTCATTCACACCTGATGACGGTCGCTTGTGTTGCAATCGAAACGTGTATTCTATTATTAATTTTCTTTTCTTTCTACGTGACTTTACCGAAAGAACCAAAGAGTAATCACTGCAGTCACGAAAGCTCCAAATCAAGTTTAAACCTCACAAGGTTATGTCATTTTCCAGCGTATTCCCATACTCGTTAAGGTCTAGCTTGCGCTCATCTGCATTGTTGATGTTGATCCGGTGGGAGAAATCACAAGCCATCTCTGGATGGCCTGTGGAAGATGTTCCCGGGCAGTTGGAAGCAGCCACCTTTCAGCAACAGAAGCAGAGCGCCCGGTGACCAACATAAAGAACCATTGGCACAGTGAGCAGCACAGGTGGTGCATTTGCACGGAATATCAGTCGGTTAACTCAAAACACCTGGATCTGTCTCGTGACCTTGCAGAGAGCATGTGGCCTGGCACAAACAGAGTGATGTCAGCGTCACTTAATATTGAATGACCGTTTCATTTTTAAACTGAAGCAGCAACTATTTTAAGTGACAGAATAATTTATTGAAGGTGTTCTATTTCAACCGGCCACTGGTTCACCATTGAGTTTGTTTGGTGCATCTGCATTGGTGTGGGTTAATCGGGCATATTACACGTGCAGAGAAACCGATGGGAATGTAGCGTCACACGTCCAGGTCTCAGGTGTGATGTGCAAGTTGGGGTGCAACTGATACATTAACTCCCCCCCTCCCCTCTGGTCTTTGCACCTGATTAGCTCAAAAGTGGCATCATATTTGACCCTCTAAGACCTGAAACAAGACGATTTCTCCACAACTATGACTGTTGCCTGAAGAGGCTGGTTGTAATTACCGGCGAAACGTAACGGTACTTGAATCGTAAATGTAGTGCTGGGTGCACTCTTCAACACACCGGTGTGCTGAACTAGTAACGATTTGGTGCTTTCTTTGCGTGTCGGGTGGTGGCGGGTTTAACGACACGTTTATATTTCCGCGATCTACCCGAAAAAAACCTCCGTTGTGGTGTACACCTATATGTATGCACGCACGTACACATGCATAACTTTGTGCCCATGTGAAACGGGAAGAGTACAAGCACTTATTAAGGTGCCAGTGTTCTCCTGCTTGCACTCGCCAATGTTAATGTCTGAGCACGTGTGTGGCTGCAGGCATTTGGGATGCCCGCCATCGTGGCGCACGTGGACGGCAAGCAGCACCTCTACTTCGGCTCTGACCGCTTTGAGCTGCTCGCGCACCTGCTGGGTGGGTGGCAGGCACCGCACCTCCCCACGCCACACCGGATGCCTAGCGGCGACGATGTTTGATTTTTTTTGGCGCGTCATTCACGCAAATTGCTGTGGATTGGGCACAATTTGTAACACGTATGGTTTTCGCACGCCGGAGGCACAATGGGAAACTAGTCGGATCGGCAACCTCAAATGGAGCTGTCAGTTTCCCAAGCTCTGTTGGTCTGATATTGAGATGTTTGGCCAAATCATGTGGGAGGATACCGGAGCAACTGCAGAAACCCACACAGGTGAAGGGGAGGGGGGTAACAACTCATTCGCCAGATGGAAATTAATCCACTTGCTGTCCTGCCATACCCTGGCAAGCCAGGAGATGGCGACTCGACGCCTTTTGGAAGCTTCACGAATGTGTGCGGTACACCAACCTCGGCCTCCGCAGCCAGCCACCAGTGTTCCAGTATGTGCCATTAAATCCTCCCAACTTGAAGGTGACATCACAAACAGGCTATGTGCATTATCTTGCAGTGAAGACATCCGCTGTGTAATGTGGCACATCCAACGTGAGATGAATTCAGCTTTGTGTGCAGAGTATATTCAGTTGCTGCTATTGTACCCATCCGCTGCACAGTAGCAAGGCATGGCCTTTCCTTGTTGTGTACATTACATCAATGGGGTAGCAGTGGACTGATCATAACAGCCTACCTCAGCATTATCTTGCTGTGGGTGTTCAACCTGATGAGGATCGCTTGTGTTGCGATCGAAACGTCGTGATTTGTTTTATTTTATTTGTACCCACTTGACTTTACCGAAAGAACGCAAGAGTATAGCCATGGCTAAGTTTCAAGCGATAACTGAATCAGTTCTTAGCTGCCCAATCTTCAACCCGCACTGACCAGCAAGGTAAAGTACGATCAATCTCCTGGACATCTGTGAAAAAAGTATTCGTAGCTCATCAGATTGCTCCAGTATAAAGATTCTGATTCAATCATCTCCCCCCACAACAACCATAATCTAATTCTAGAGTTGAAGCTTTCGTGACTGCAAGGATTCATACTCTTAGGTTCTTTCGGTAAAGTCACGTAGGTAAAAAAATTATAAAAAAATAATAATACATGAAAATAAATAAATTAAATCACGACGTTTCAGAAGCAACACAAGCCTCCCGTCATCAGGTGTAACTGCTCCAGTAAAATTACAATTACACACGCTACAGTCATTTTACTGGAGCAGTTACACCTGATGACGGAGGCTTGTGTTGCTTCCGAAACGTCGTGATTTAATTTAGTTATTTTCATGTATTATTATTTTTTATAATTTTTTTACCTACGTGACTTTACCGAAAGAACCTAAGAGTATGAACCATAATCTAGCAGTGGATAACAAAGAGCTTTACATTTTTTTCATTGTGACCACAAATCTACAAACCATTTCCATTGGCACCATCTATTATACGTGCAATTTTGCCCGTGCTTTCTGGAATCCTCCTTTGTACCTCCCCATGCCGACTTGCTCCGTAAACTCCAGTCGCCACCGCCGGCGGCTCCGCTCCATCTCCCGTAGAACGCTCAATGGCAACTCGCCCACCGGCACATTCACCTGTGCTGCCCCAATGGAAGACTCCCTCAGCCATTGACTGTGCCACCTTGCATGCTTCGTTTAATCTACCCTGAGGGTCACCAGGACTCCTCGTTGCTTCAGTTATCATAATTTTCTACACGTGCATAAACCCCATATCAACTTGCTCCTTTTGTTGTGCAGTGTGTTGATACAAGTGCATATAGCGGCAATATAAAATTACAAAATAAACAATCCAAGTGACTGTATTCCTCTCTTTCCATTCAGGAGAAAAATGGTATGGACCACTTCCCTCCCAAGCCAAGTTGTGAAGTCCGATCTAATCTTTTGACAGCAGCCTAAGGTTACGTATCAGGCCTGTCATCTCACACGTAATGAACCACTAAGCTAAATGAACACGATTGCCCATGAAAGCTAATTACTGTTTGAGATTTCCTGCTACTATTTTAAAGCAGATTTTCAGATGCCTTTAATATTTTACATTATGTGAATGAATGCTGTGATGTTTGTCTAATAAAGCGTGGATGAGTATCATTAGCAGCATTGTCGTCTGGGTTTTCTTTGGGTGGGTCAGTCAAGTAAGTTTCACCATCTTCTACCCAATGGCTCCCAAAGCCATCTGGACTCATGGACACAGTCAACCCTTGATATTTTCGTTGACCATGCAGTGTCAAAAAGAAGTTGTGAAACAAAAAATAAATGGTTGTCTGCAAGTTCTGCGGATCCTTTCACTTGGCCTGGCAGACCACCAGTTGGGGCACCACTGAACCTCCCCAATGCCTCTGCCCCATGAGGTAGAGCAGCACCGAGCACAGCTTCACAGTGGCAGGACAGTATTCCCTCGTTATGCTGGTAGGAACCTCCTGGTTACACCAGCCCACAGGGGATTATTCTGGTAGGAACCTCCTGGTTACACCAGCACACAGGGGATTACTCTGGTAGGAACCTCCTGGTTACACCAGCACACAGGGGATTACTCTGGTAGGAACCTCCTGGTTACACCAGCACACAGGGGATTACTCTGGTAGGAACCTCCTGGTTACACCAGCACACAGGGGATTACTCTGGTAGGAACCTCCTGGTTACACCAGCACACAGGGGATTACTCTGGTAGGAACCTCCTGGTTACACCAGCCCACAGGGGATTACTCTGGTAGGAACCTCCTGGTTACACCAGCACACAGAGGATTACTCTGGTAGGAACCTCCTGGTTACACCAGCACACAGGGGATTACTCTGGTAGGAACCTCCTGGTTACACCAGCACACAGGGGATTACTCTGGTAGGAACCTCCTGGTTACACCAGCACACGGGATTACTCTGGTAGGAACCTCCTGGTTACACCAGCACACAGGGGATTACTCTGGTAGGAACCTCCTGGTTACACCAGCACACAGGGGATTATTCTGTCCGTCGTGCAGGGAGGGGCTGGTTGGGGAGGGTGGGGCTGGGAGGGGAGGGTGGGGAGGGGTTGGGTGGAGGGGCTGGGTGGGGAGGGGTTGGGTGGAGGGGCTGGGTGGGGAGGGTGGGGCTTGGTGGGGAGGGTGGGGCTGGGTGGGGAGGGGCTGGTCACCCCGTGGTGTCCTTATAAAACTCAACGTTTAACCTACTCACGCCGGCTTGTGTCCGCCCTCAGTCGGCCATATTTGCGGAATACACCACGCCGCCGTTGACCCTGGCCATTGACCGAGCAACCCAACGTTCCTACCAGCTCCCTCCGCAGGAATGTGTTTCACAAGCTTGCTGTCCGTGAATCGTGTCTGGAACTCTTCGTAATGAGAGAGAAAGTGACGAGAGAGAAAGTGACGAAAGGGATGAAAGAAAATGTTATGATGAAGAACCTCTCGAAGCATTTGTAGTTGTTGCACATACGAGATCGAACTAGAAGCATCTGTGTAGACGTTGCCTCCATGCTCATTTATTGTAACAAATGTAATATTTTTTGTTATAATTCTTACGTATTTAATAGCTTATGTGTTTAAGATCATTACTGTAGGCAAATCATCACCAAATGTGCTATTCATGAGCATCTCTGAAACGTATCCCTTGCGAATCACGAGGGGATATTGTACCTCCACAGCACTAGCCGACAAAGACCACCTCGTGCACACGTGAAAACAAAACTGTTTCTGTGGCAGGTTCACGCACTCTCTCTTCTATGGACATTTTCACGTGCAAACGATTGCTCGTGCACAGGTACAATTACCTTTCATGAACGGTTGAAGGCAGGGCTGAATTTCTCACCAAATATTTTCCTGTTTGCCGGTGGACTGGAGTAGACACGTGAATAACAAGTGGCCAAGTAGTGTCCTGTATTTGGTGTGCTGGTTATGGAATCTCTTCTGGGTCACCAACCCAGACTGGCTGACATTAAGCCGTACTTACTGGTGAACAATTTTGTACACACGTTAAAGAATCGTGGGTAGGTTGCTTGTCTAATGCAGACTCGTTAGATGCTGCCATTTGTAGAAATGGAGAGAGATGTGAATGACGCAGACACGAAACAACAGGTTGTGCGCACAATCACTCGCGCTGGAGAGACGTGCACATCCAAACGGACACTCGTGCCGACAAACTTTTACACAAATGAGCATGGACTGTTGGTCAGATGCACAGACAGTAAAACTCATTCTTTTATTTTTACACGACAGTTCTTTGAGTTTGGTCAATACATACAATATGTGAATGTAAAAAAATATACAATACCCATCGATGAATTGTGCTGAATGCGATACTTTCTTGGAACAAAAAAAAATCAATTGTTCTTGCCCAAGGAATAGGGACAAATATACCGCATTAGCACGAGCTTCAGAACATGTTCAAGTAGTAACCTGCCACAGGACATCTGTTACTGGTAGGAATCACCTCCTGGTTACACCAGCCCACACGGGATTATTCTGTCCGTCCGTCGTGCATCCAAAAATGGGAGGGGTGGGGCTGGGTGGAGAGGGGAGGGTGGGGAGGGGCTGGGTGGGGAGGGGAGGGTGGGGCTGGGTGGAGAGGGGTGGGAGGGGTGGGGCTGGGTGGGGTGGGGCTGGTCACCCCGTGGTGCCCTTATAAAACTCAACGTTTAACCTACTCATGCCGGCTTGTGCCCGCCCTCACAGTCGGCCATATTTGCGGAATACACCACGCCGCCGTTGACCCTGGCCATTGACCGAGCAACCCAACGTTCCTACCAGCTCCCTCCGCAGGAATGTGTTAAACTCCACGTGACGGCCTGGTATTTCCAGGCTACCAACACACTGCTGCTCACTGTTTAGACATCCGTGTGTGGGCGCTAAGAAACCCGGCACCCTTGGCCCCACTGCAAGTTTGTGCTGAACCCAAGGCTATGTTTTGATGAGGCCAATATTACCCGTTCCTTGCTCTAAAGCCCAGTGCACATAAAATATGCATTGGGGAAGTCTTGGGTCAAGTGTCATTTCTAATTCATCCCAGGCATCACAGTAATTGTTCTTTTGTATAAAATTAGTTGTGGAGTTAGCAATGCTGTGTTTGTAAGCGTTAAGCCTCAGATTTCTGTGACAATTCGTTTCCTGCCGAGTCTTGTAAAAATCACTTGTTAAGCAAGCCACCTGAAATGTTCCGGTAACGTGATTTAATTATTTATAAGCCACAAATCAACACAAGCAACAATGTTACCAACGTCATCAGCGAGGAGTGTGCTTTTACACCAAACACTTCTCAAGTTGGCTCAACAAATGTGGTTGCACCATTATGCTGAGCCCAGATTACAAATGTCCTAATGGTAGGAAGCCTCATTCATCTCAATCAATACAGATGATTCTGAGTAGATGAGCACAGAACTTGCATCTGAAATCACCGCATGTTAGACTTGAGTATTATTGGAAAATCAGCCGATAGAATTATAAGAGGATGCAGCTGAGACCACTGAGAATTTCATGAAATGGTCGGCAATAACTGAACAAAACCAATCTGCATTTAATTTTGCTGGCTCAGACACAAGAGCTAAAATGTGTAATGATATCCAACACATGACATACAACCACTCTGTATACAGCATAACACCTTGCCGTTCTAATCAAGGAACATAAACCATCATCACGCGAACTCCGGTCATCCTCGCAGCGGCTTTTGGCCAGCCATCGAACACGGTCCCTGTATCGCGTGCTTTCAGATGCGCTTCTGTGGCCGTCTGGAACGCTCTTCCTTCCGATATTAGGAAGCCACTGGAGCTATGCACGTTTAAATCATCTCGATTGAAAACTCTTTTTTTTAGAACTGCTTTTTTGTGTTTAGATTGTCCTTCCCTGCACCTCACACGGTTGGCTACGTACGATACAAAAGAAGTTCAACATACATGAAAGTTCTGTGCAACAGCTTTCATCTTACACAGGCAGCTTCAAAGGTTTCTTGCTTGACTATAAGAGTGGAAGAAAAAAAAGTTCAAATGGTGCTTTTCTCAAGAGCATTAAGTTGGTCATCATATCATGTTTACAGCCATGAGCCGGTGATAGAAATGCCACATTCCCATGGTAGGAGGGAGTGAACATATCCACACTATTTTGATTGACCTAAGAGGCATGATGGGCTGAGTCAACCCCCCAACCAGGGTTTGAAATGAAAACCTTCACATTGAAATCTGCTCACTCTGCTGCTGATCCACCTGGCCAGGTCAGTGGAAGATAATAATAATAAAATCGAAATAACATCTTTAAAAAAGAACAACGCTATTAAAGCGATGCCGGGCCAATGGCGGTCAATGTCTGCTTGTTAACGCGTAAGGCAAGCGGCATGCGCCATCCGCTCGTTCACTCGCTCACTCACTCGGTAGCAGCGCGGCGGTACCAGAAGCGAGCGCGGTAATCGTCGCTGCAGGTCATGAAGCCAGCGCTGGTGGGCGAGTGGACGAGGCAGCGGACGGCATTGTTGTGGCCCAGCGAGAGGAGGTTCTTGCGCTCCGTGGTGCGGGAATCCCAGCAGCAGAGGCTGACTGTCCACTCGTCGGGGAAGAGCACGTAATCCTCCGTGTGGTTGAACACGGCCTGTGTGCGGTGAGTCTGCTTCCCGCTGAGGCCAGCGCCTTGCGGATGAGGTGCGTCGGGGGTCGGGGTTGTCAGGAGAAAGGTATTTATATATTCAAAATTATTGTATAAAGCCAATACAACTTTACATACACATTCCCGTGCCAACATGTAAGCGGGTGATGCGAGGCTACGGCATACATTTTTTTCAAGTTAAAAACAGATTCTAGATTTGAAGCTTTCGTGACTGCAAGGATTCATACTCTTTGGTTTTTTCGGTAAAGTCACGTAGGTAAAAAATCTAATAAAATAAATTTAATTTAGTTATTTTCATTGATTTTATTTTTTACCTACGTAACTTTACCGAAAAAACCAAAGAGTATAAAAACAGATTATTTTTGTCTTGCATTTCATGTCGAACAAGTATGACAAATAAGCTACATTGTTTCGTGGCTTGTGCAAGTGCAAAAAAATGCTTTAACAAATAAAATGACAGAATGAGCAATCGAGCATCAAAAGCATCATGTCCACGTGTGCGCACCGACACACGTACCAGTGTAGGTGAGCAGTGCGCGCCCTGCCGACAGCTCCCAGAGGCGCACCATCGAGTCCTTGCCACTTGAGAGCACGTACTTGGCATTGCGCGAGAAGACCACGGAGCAGACGGGCGCCCCGCCGTGCGCGCGGTCGTACGTGGCCACGCAGCGGCTTGACACGCCGTCCCACAGCTTGATGGTGCCGTCGCGGCTGCAGGACACGTAGGAGTTGGCCGTCGGGTTGTAGGCGACGCCCGTGACGGCGTCCGTGTGCTGGTCCGCGGGGTTGGGCGACACGTAGCACTCGCACGTCGTCACGTCGTACATCCGCAGCGTCGGGTGCCGTGTGCCCACCAGGAGGAAGTCGCCCGCTGGGTGGAAGGCCAGGCAACGAAGCACCTCCGCCTCCTGGGGGGCAGCAAACATCAGCAAGGAGGAGGCCATCACGTGACCTTCGGTCATCCGAGCAGCAGCGGCAGCTTTTGGCTGGTCATCGACCAAAGACGGTCACCGCATCGGACGCTTTCAGATGCGCTTCTGCGGCCGTCTGGAATGCTCTTCCTTCCGGTAATAGGAAGCCACTGGAGCTATGCACTTTTAAATCGTCTAGATTGATAAACTAATTTCTTTAGAACTGCTTTTTGTGTCAAGTTTGTTGTCCTTCCCCCGCACCTCCAATTCGCACGGCTGGCTACGTACGGTGCGAAAGAAGTTAAACATACATACACGGACTCACAGAGACCCACAGACTCGCACAGAGACCCATAGACTTACACAGAGACCCATAGACTTATACAGAGACCCATATACTTATACAGAGACCCATATACTTATACAGAGACCCATATACTTATACAGAGACCCATAGACTCTCACAGAGACCCATAGACTTACACAGAGACACACCGAGATACAGAGGCAAAGTTCAACGGCTGCTTGTGAAGTCACCACTCATGGGAAGTAACGGCAAGCGGGGTGCTACACAACGTGAGACCGTGTGCTACGATGTATAGCGCATTTCCATCTGTTGTGTCGGTCAGCATTGTCCCATGTGCCGATGACCCCACCCGGTTGGGCGTTGTACAGAGATGCAGTGGGGTGCAGTGCCGCTTGCCTGCAGCGACTTGTACGCCCGTTTGACGGACGGCTTGGAGAAGTCGAAGAGCTTGAGCGAGTAATCGCGTGAGCCAGAGGCCAGGATCTGCTCGGTGGGGTGGAAGGCGAGGCAGGTCACCTCATCCGTGTGGTCGTAAAGCGTGCGGATCACCGGGTGGTTCTCCATGTTCTGCTGGGCTGTCTCGTTCATCATCACCTACGTCCGCACCACACCAACACCGTCAACGCCGTTCACATTGAGAATGTTTATTCAGACTGGAGAAATCTTATGAACTATGAAGCTCTTTGTTCACATATGTCCAGGATGGGTGGTTTAGCAAGAGCATGGGCGCATGGGCGGGTCAACAAATTACAAACACAGGCACAGCTATCGCCATTATCGGTACCACCATTCATATCAACCGCACCACTCGTTGACCAAACATCAACATTAATAACCCTATGGCCAAATAATAAAGACTGCACCGTGTCTGAAGCTACGCTTGTGTTTAACACACACAACCGCAATCCCGACCTCGATGGGCGTCGCACTCTTGGCCAGCATTCGCTCGGTGTCGAGGATCTTGATGGAGGCGTCGGCCGAGCCCGTGGCGATGAGCTGCCCATCGCGGCTGTAGGTGGCGGAGCGGCAGGGCCCCTTGTGCGACGTCACGTAGCACGTCTCGTACTCGCACGCCTCCGGCGAGCACGTCTGCACATCCGCGTCGAACTCCAGGTCCACCCCCGTCCCCGGCGCCACCATGTCCGAACGCCCCACCGGCCGGCTCGGGTTGGTGTCCTCTTGCTCCTTCCCTGCACCAGTCAATTATAATAAATGAGCACAGGTGCCTGAGGTCAACTTGGGAGAGACATTCACCAGGACAGGTCCCTTGAGGGCCTGCAAGGATGAACAGTTGTTCTACACCCAGTGCAGAAGAAATACCACGAGTGGATCTGCGTCCTTTATTTGAGATAGAAATTTATTTTTAATTTTTTTACTTAAAGCTTTCGTGACTGCAGGAATTCATATTCTTTGGGTCTTTCGGTAAAGTCACGTAGATAGGTTCAAAGAAAATAACAAAAAACTATGACGTTTCGATCGCAACACAAGCGGTCGTCATCAGGAAACGACCGCTTGTGTTGCGATCAAAACGTCGTAGTTTTTTGTAATTTTCTTTTAACCTATCTACGTGACTTTACCGAAAGACCCAACGAATATTTTTAAATTGTTCCCTTTTAATCTCAATTTTAGTTGTTGCATATCATTACATAATTTACATCTTTAAAAAATTATCCTCAAGCTGTCCAAATTTGATATTTATCTTCGGTCTAATTATTTTTCTACATAACCGACCGAGCTTATTTTGAACGACTAGATGCACAAATTCGATTAAATGTTGCCATTTCACAACCGTGATTCTATTCATGAATCGATTCTAATGTCTCATTTGTGCAGTTTGGCTCAATTATCTTTCAGTAAAACGGTATGTAATAATTTTCATATCATATACATAAATATCAACAAATCACAATTACGCAATTTAATACACGAGCGATATTCATCCATGAACTGACGCATCGTTACACCATTAGTAAGCATCCTTGTGAATGTACTAACGTTGCAATGAACATAATACTTGTACGTGTGTCTTCTCTACCTCGTGACAAGCCGGAATCTACTCCTCCCAGGCTACAAAAAACAAAGATCCCTCATATAGCCTTAACACTGTTGGGACAAGAGCTGTTAGCGAGTACCTATTAAGGCCGGCACAGCACACGAGGGTGGGCGGCCAGCACCAGGCTGGACTGCCTTTGTCTCCCCAGTGGCGATGTTTACACACTGTACCAGGTACTCATATGAGGCCGAGTGGACCTAGGGGTGGCCCAGGACGGGTTCAGATAATCGTCACTGGTATTGGACGTGAGCGGGAATCGAACTCGGGTCGCCGGGTTTGTAGCGCAGCACGCGACCCGCTACACCGCCGCTCCCCACGCACACATCTGCAGGCATCTCTGCAAGAGGAGTACAGCAGGGCCGTGCGAGCCTCCCAGCGCTGAGCCTACCGATCCGGGCGAGGTGGAGCAGCCTCTCGGAGGGCGGCACGGCGGGGCCCAGGTTCACGGCGCCGATGAGGGTGGCGGCGATGGCGGCGTGGCCGTCGTACAGCAGCTGGCTGATGATGAGGCGGTAGAGCTCCTCGCGGTCCCGCACCGTCGCCTTGTAGCCTCGCGTCGACATCGTGCCTCTGGCACGCACACGCAGTCAAGACCGCAAACGCCGTGAGACCACGGCCACGTGGAGTTGTGACGGGGACCGCAAGGTCCGTCCGATGCTCGCCGAGTTGCATTGGCTTCTGGTTTGTCGAACGAATACATTATTATAAGGGGTCGCGCTCATTACACGCAAAGTGGTTGCACAAATGAAGCACAATACGTCGCTCATCTCGTCAAGGAGCATAAACCATCACGCAAATTCAGGCCATCCTCACAGCAGCCTTTGGATGGCCATCGAACAAAGACGCATCAGGCGCTTTCAGATGTGTTTCTGCGGCCGTCTGGAATGCTCTTCCTTCCGATATTAGGAAGCCACTGGAGTTTTTAAATCTAGATTGAAAACTAATTTCTTTAGACCTGATTTTTGTTTAGTTTGTCCTTCCAGTGCGCTGTGCCTATCCTTGCCGACAGTACATACATAGAACCCACCGACCGACCTGCCATCCTTCACGGACTTCCGCCGACACACTTCACATCTGCAAACGCGAGTTCGATCTCATCGCACACTTGGGCGCGCTCACTCTCTCCGTCTCTCTGTCTTGTCTGTCTCTTGGTGTCAGCGCCGTATTATCCAATAGGCCAGGGTAAGCACTGTGCCAAGGGCCTCCGAAAACACATTTTGACCATGTTCTTTTTTGGTTTAACACGTAGGCTTTTACCGACACATTTATACATGTAGTCCCCGAGTTACGATGGTCCGACTAGCGATATTTCGAACCTAACATCGTTCAAGTATGCAGACGACGAACAGAATCTTGGTGAGTACAGTCCAATATGATACGTTACGATACGTTCAATGCATGTTAAAAGTTTTTTATAGCAGATAGGATTGTTTTTACCTTACATTTTACTGTGCAATACAGTATTGTAATTCATACATACATACAATATATAGTTTATACAGTACGGTACTGTAAATTGCTCTGTTTTGCTAAATTATCACCATTCTTTATGACTCCTGGGTAGGCTAGGCCATCTTCGACTTACGATGGGGTCGTCGTAACGCATCTCCATCGTAAGTAGAGGACCACCTGTATTTACTCGTTCGAACCCAAAAACCTCTATTACGGATGTTTTTTGTTGTTTTGTACGATTACAAAAATGCAATCTAGATATCTTCTTGAATAAATATTTATGCAGCAAGGATAGGCACAGTGTCTGTACAAAGAGACATTCATGTCAAACGGATTAATTTCAAAAGGCAAGAAATTATCACTGGAGATGAACTTTCTAGATATTTTCATTGCAAAATTCAAATTGTGTTTTTCGCACAATCTCATTCTCAACAGAGAGTAGCAGTGCAATGCAAGGGAAGACCAGGCAGCGGTGTTGTCCTATGGTTGATAGGAGACAAGTTTTTGTTTTAATCATCTTCAGCTGGGCAGTACCAACTGAAGCGAGTAATCACTGAAAGCCGACGAAACTTCTAGATGTGAAGTTTTCGTGACTGCAAGGATTCATACTCTTTGGGGTTTTTAACCGAAAAAACCAAATAGTATGAAGCCTACAAAACAAATGCCTGGGGCTTACAAGAAACCTTAATCCGGCCCTGCTTGGTGTGATTGCAAGCACACACTTATCTGTAATGTTTCACTTTAATACGGGCAGGGGCTCATCTGCATTGAATACACGTGTGAAAAACACGACACGTGTATGAGTAAAACAAATAAACTGCAGCTTTACAAAAGAAAAACTAACGTAGATTTTCTTCAAGATGTAACCACGCTGGGTCCGTGCCCTCTGCTGATCGGGTAACCCACAGCGACCTACAACACCCACGCGGCTTATCCCATAGAAACCCTAAATAAATCCTAAAATACAATCCCAAGTTCGATGACTTCGTAGCCCCGGGAGCTGAGGGGGGGAGGGGAGGGGGGTAGAGGCCGCACAGACGGCGCGAGGCCTTCTAGGAAACACGTGGCCTAGCTCAGGCTGCACAGCGCCGCCGCCGCTCAATGAAAGTCGTCAGGCGCCGCACCGCACGACACCCGCAGAGGAGAAGGAACAACAACAACAACAGCAAGACAACAACAACAAACAACAACAACAACAAGCAACACACCGCGCACACGCCTGGGACACTTTCGCGGGACCGCGGCTCAACTCACAATGCTGCAGGAGGGGAAGGCCGCCGGGTGGGGGTGGGGGGCGGGGTGCGCGCGTGACGTCACCCTCATGAATATTCACACGCTCATTAATATTTAAGACTCATGAATATTCACTGGCTCATTAACAGTTATGACTCGTTAATATTTAAGACTCATGAATATTCATATGTTCACATTCTCCGCTTGTGTTGCGGTCGAAACGTCGTGGGTTTTTTGCTTTTATTATTTATTTATTTCGTTATTTTTCTTTTCTATCTACGTGACTTTACCGAAAGAACTAAGAATTTAATATTCACACACCCGTGAATTTTCACATTAATATTTAACGGCTCGCGCGGGGAGCGGTGGCGCAGTGGTTAGGAGATCGGTATCTTTCACCAAGTTTATCCGTGCTAATAGGAGGTATGTACTATATACAAAACCTGTAAACTCATTATAATGATAACTCGCCTTTTGCTCGTCCAAGGACAGGTGTATTGCAGTAAATCTGAAACTTGCGAACAGCAGAGCGCGACGGAAGGCCGTAATTATAATATTCAAACATGCTCAAAATGTCTCCCCCAATATATTGTTATAAAATTATAATTGCTATGCTATGTAAATAAAAACAACAATTTGCTAACCTTGGCCACAATATCTGGACTTGTCTTCATATAAATCAATGCATAGATTTATGTTTATATAATTGTGGTTATGGGTGTACTTTATGAATCCATAATCTCTGCCATTACATACAATGAAACAAGAAATGGTAAAAAAAAGTAAAAACAGAGCAATGTAATACAATACACTCTGAGACATTATTGTGAAAAATAAATACAAAGTCCATCCCATGTGTTAGTGAATTTTTTTCATTTTAGGCAGGAAATTAATTTTCAAATGAAGATATTTTTTGGGTTGGGACCCCCAGACCCCCTGGAAGATTTGGTCCCCCCCAATGTTGACTCCATGGCTACGGCCTTGCCGCGACTGTGATATTCATTGCATCAATTCGTGTGCAATTAGTAACGGCGCGGTGACACAGACCTATTTCATGTAAGGGTTATAATCCCTTGTTCATCACGACGTCCTTTTTACTTCGATGTCTCAACAGCGTCACGGAGATCACGTGACGTGAGGGTTCTGCCTTTGCAGTGAGGGTTGTGAGTTGACGCCGAGGAGGGGGGAGGAGGCGCCTCGCCCCCCCCCCCTGTGGAGTGACGTCACCTGCTAATTATTATTAAGGGGGGGGGTGTCCATTTGGAAGATGTCACCTCTTCATGATAATTAATGAGGGGGGCTGTTTGATGTGGAGTGACGTCACTTGCTCATGATTATTAATGAGGGGGACTGGCCAACGTGGAGTGACGTCACGCGCGGGACACACAGACATTATTTGCTCATTATAGAAGTAAATTATCAGTGCTGACCACATTATTACAGACCAATTCAAGCCTTGTGGGTCACGCCGTGCCCTTATAAATCTCAAAGTTCATCCTACAAAGGCCCATCACAAGGGAGAAACACAACAAATATACACTTTTGTGCCCGTATTGAAACGACTGTACACCGTATGGACCTGAACACTCAATTTCCCTGTACAAGAATACGGATAAACCGTGGGGTTGACAGCGATGTATACGAATGTTGAACTTATTTAGCACCGTATGTAGCCAACCGTGTTAGTATAGGGAGGTGCAGAGGGAAGGATAACGAAATAAACACAAAACGCAATTAAAAATAAATGATGTCTCAGGTGTAGTTTTAAAGGTGTGTACGTACGTATGCACGTTTCACTTCTTTCAGCACCGTACACACCCAACCGTGATATTCGGAGGTGCGGGGAAAGGACAACAAACCAAACACAAAACTGCGGTTCTAAAGAAATTAGTTATCGATTTAGATGTAACAGCGGCATAGCTCCCAGTGGCTCCCGAATATCAGAAGGAAGAACATTCCAGACGGCCGCGGAAGCAAGGCATCTGAAAGCGCGCGCCACGCAATGCGGTGGTCATCTTTGTTCAATGATTCGCCAAAAGCCGCCGCCGCCGCCGCTGCTGCTGCTGCAGCGAGGATGAGCGGAGTTCGCGTGATGATGGTTGATGCACCTTCACGAGATCGGCCAAGTGTTGTGGTTCGTTTGTGGCAAGCACTTGAGAAGAGTTGAGACCCAGCAAGGCTCCCCTGGACTAACACGCACTCAAGAGCCTGTTAACCGTATTTAATGCCAACAGTCATGGCCACGTGGAGCCTGACAAGTTACAATAATCACGCCCTCTCTTATTGTGGGCTGGGAGTAGTGGCCCAATGGTGAGCACGCTGCTCTCTGAACCCGGTCAACCGAGTTCGATTCCCGGCCAGCGACGTCTAACATGGCGCCGCGGTGGCTACGAAATGTTAACTACCTCGCCTGGTATGCAGGAGGTCGCGGGTTCGATCCAGACCCTGACGATGCCTGCTGTATATTTGGAGTTTGCATGCCTCTCTCTCTCTCTCTCCACGTGGTCGCGTGGATTTTTCTCCCGGTCCTCCGGTTTTCTCCCTCCACATTTATAATCAGCATGTATTTAAGAGTATTTGGCTGCGATACATTTCCACATGATAAGCCACTTCGTTGAGCTATCATTTGTAGCCAGCTCACCTTTGAAAGAGACACGTGATCTGGAGTCTCCACAGAGAGGCCCCCTGGTGGGGGGACTAGGGGGTGATCACGTGTCCGGGGAGAGCTCTCGAGATGGGATCGGGCGGGAGCTAGAAGGCTCCAGAAGGTGGGCGGGGCCAAGGGCGGAGCAGCCACGACCGTCGGGGGATATAAGGTGGGTCCCTAGGAGGGACCGGGGTCGCTGCATTCTACAAGCTGGAAGCTCAACATCTACAAGCGGGAAGCTCTACACCTACAAGCTGGAAGCTCAACATCTACAAGCTGGAAGCTCAATGTCTACAAGCTGGAAGCTCAACATCTACAAGCTGGAAGCTCCACGTCTACAAGCTGGAAGCTCAACATCTACAAGCTGGAAACTCAACACCTACAAGCTGGAAGCTCAACATCTACAAGCTGGAAGCTCAACATCTACAAGCTGGGAGCTCAACACCTACAAGCTGGAAGCTCAATGTCTACAAGCTGGAAGCTCAACATCTACAAGCTGGAAGCTAAATGTCTACAAGCTGGAAGCTCAACATCTACAAGCTGGAAGCTCAACATCTACAAGCTGGAAGCTCAACACCTACAAGCTGGAAGCTCAATGTCTACAAGCTGGAAGCTCAACGTCTAAAAGCTGGAAGCTCAACACCTACAAGCTGGAAGCTCAACATCTACAAGCTGGAAGCTCAACACCTACAAGCTGGAAGCTCAACATCTACAAGCTGGAAGCTCAACACCTAAAAGCTGGAAGCTCAATGTCTACAAGCTGGAAGCTCAACGTCTAAAAGCTGGAAGCTCAACACCTACAAGCTGGAAGCTCAACATCTACAAGCTGGAAGCTCAACATCTACAAGCTGGAAGCTCAACACCTACAAGCTGGAAGCTCAATGTCTACAAGCTGGAAGCTCAACGTCTAAAAGCTGGAAGCTCAATACCTACAAGCTGGAAGCTCAATGTCTACAAGCTGGAAGCTCAACGTCTACAAGCTGGAAGCTCAACACCTACAAGCGGGAAGCTCAACATCTACAAGCTGGAAGCTCAACGTCTAAAAGCTGGAAGCTCAACACCTACAAGCTGGAAGCTCAACATCTACAAGCTGGAAGCTCAACATCTACAAGCTGGAAGCTCAACACCTACAAGCTGGAAGCTCAATGTCTACAAGCTGGAAGCTCAACGTCTAAAAGCTGGAAGCTCAATACCTACAAGCTGGAAGCTCAACGTCTAAAAGCTGGAAGCTCAACACCTACAAGCTGGAAGCTCAATGTCTACAAACTGGAAGCTCAACGTCTACAAGCTGGAAGCTCAACACCTACAAGCGGGAAGCTCAACATCTACAAGCTGGAAGCTCAATGTCTACAAGCTGGAAGCTCAACACCTACAAGCTGGAAGCTCCACGTCTACAAGCTGGAAGCTCAACGTCTACAAGCTGGAAGCTCAACATCTACAAGCTGGAAGCTCCACGTCTACAAGCTGGAAGCTCAACGTCTACAAGCTGGAAGCTCAACACCTACAAGCTGGAAGCTCAACGTCTCAAGCTGGAAGCTCAACGTCTACAAGCTGGAAGCTCAACGTCTCAAGCTGGAAGCTCAACGTCTACAAGCTGGAAGCTCAATGTCTACAAGCTGGAAGCTCAACATCTACAAGCTGGAAGCTCAACGTCTCAAGCTGGAAGCTCAACGTCTACAAGCTGGAAGCTCAATGTCTACAAGCTCGAAGCTCAACACCTACAAGCTGGAAGCTCCACGTCTACAAGCTGGAAGCTCAACGTCTACAAGCTGGAAGCTCAACATCTACAAGCTGGAAGCTCCACGTCTACAAGCTGGAAGCTCAACGTCTACAAGCTGGAAGCTCAACACCTACAAGCTGGAAGCTCAACGTCTCAAGCTGGAAGCTCAACGTCTACAAGCTGGAAGCTCAATGTCTACAAGCTGGAAGCTCAACACCTACAAGCTGGAAGCTCCACGTCTACAAGCTGGAAGCTCAACGTCTACAAGCTGGAAGCTCAACATCTACAAGCTGGAAGCTCCACGTCTACAAGCTGGAAGCTCAACGTCTACAAGCTGGAAGCTCAACACCTACAAGCTGGAAGCTCAATGTCTACAAGCTGGAAGCTCAACGTCTACAAGCTGGAAGCTCCACCACCTACAATGCTGGAAGCTCAACATCTACTACAAATGGAAGCTCAACACCTACAAGCTGGAAGCTCACCAGCTACAAGCGGGAAGCTCAACACCTACAAAGCTGGAAGCTCAACACCTACAGCTGGAGCTAAACATCTACAAGCTGGAAGCTCAACACTACAAGCTGGAAGCTCAACACTCAAGCTGAAGCTCAACATCTACAAGTCTTGGAGCTCAACATCTACAAGCTGGAAGCTCAACACCCTTACAAGCTGAAGCTCACATCTACAAGCTGGAAGCTCAACATCCTACAACTGAACTCCACGTCCTCAAGCTGGAAGCTCAACATCTACAAGCTGGAAGCTCAACACCTACAAGCTGGAAGGGCATCAACATCTACACTGGGAAGCTCCACGACGTCTACAAGCTGGAAGCTCACTGTCTACAGCTGGAAGCCTCACATCTAAAGCTGGAAGCTCAACATCTCAAGCTGGATAGCTCAACTGTCTACAAGCTGGAAGCTCACACGTCTACAAGGCTGGAAGCTCAACATCTACAAGCTGGAAGCTCAACACCGTCCAAGCTGGAAGCTCAATGTCTACAAGCTGGAAGCTCAACACCTACAAGCTGGAAGCTCAATGTCTACAAGCTGGAAGCTCAACACCTACAAGCTGGAAGCTCAACGTCTACAAGCTGGAAGCGTAACATCTTCAAGCTGGAAGCTCAACACCTACAAGCTGGAAGCTCAACGTCTACAAGCTGGAAGCTCAACACCTGCAAGCTGGAAGCTCAACATCTACAAGCTGGAAGCTCAACATCTACAAGCTGGAAGCTCAACACCTACAAGCTGGAAGCTCAACATCTACAAGCTGGAAGCTCAACACCTACAAGCTGGAAGCTCAATGTCTACAAGCTGGAAGCTCAACGTCTACAAGCTGGAAGCTCAACACCTACAAGCTGGAAGCTCAACACCTACAAGCTGGAAGCTCAATGTCTACAAGCTGGAAGCTCAACGTCTACAAGCTGGAAGCTCAACACCTACAAGCTGGAAGCTCAACATCTACAAGCTGGAAGCTCAACGTCTACAAGCTGGAAGCTCAACACCTACAAGCTGGAAGCTCAACATCTACAAGCTGGAAGCTCAACATCTACAAACTGGAAGCTCAACGTCTACAAGCGGGAAGCTCAACGTCTACAAGCTGGAAGCTCAACACCTACAAGCTGGAAGCTCAACACCTACAAGCTGGAAGCTCAACATCTACAAGCTGGAAGCTCAACATCTACAAGCTGGAAGCTCAACGTCTACAAGCTGGAAGCTCTATGTCCTACAAGGTATCAACACGTGGTCGCAGACCCGAGTGAGGGCCCGTCCCTTCGTAGCAGTAACCCCTCTGCATAGCGTAGTTAGCTGGGTGGCCACTAGCCTGGGCTGTATCTGGTGAAGGGGCAGCTATCCCTTCGTGTCACGGTGTTACAATAAATGTGTTGACTCTAAAAGGAACAACATCTGTGACTCAGTTGGACTCGCTGCACAAGCACCGTAATTATCCAGATTACACGACGCTGCGGAAAATAAGACGCACTCCAAATGCGTGCACGGTGTTAATAAAGTTACACAACTCTGGTCTCTTGCACACGCACACCCACACACACTGTTTCATCAAAATACATAAGGAAGGGGGGGGGGAATGTGGAAGTTCGTCTTATAATCTGGATAAAACGGTAGGTGTCTCCCAGCTCAGGTTTGCGAGGGGTGGGCTCTTAACCTGCGGGAGATGAGAGTGTGGGGGAGGAGATCTTGCAAGCGCGTCTCCTCCTCCCTGCGCTGCTGGCTGGCTCGCTCGCTCGCAGCATCACTACACACTTCACGGCCCGCGCACATCTGCCTGGCCACAGAGCACGGAGCAGGAGACATCCACGTGGAGGAGGAGACGGCCACACGGAGAAGCAGACGGTCACTTTGAGCAGGAGAAATCCACGTGGAGCAGAAGACATCCACGTGGAAGAGGGGACAGCCACTTGGAGAAGCAGACGGCCACTCTGAGCAGGGGACATCCACGTGGAGCAGAAGACATCCACGTGGAGGAGGAGACAGCCACTTGGAGAAGCAGACGGCCACTCTGAGCAGGGGACATCCACGTGGAGGAGGTCACAGACACGTGGAGGAGGAGAGGGCCACTTGGAGCAGGAGACATCCACGTGGAGCAGGAGACATCCACGTGGAGGAGGAGACAGCCACACGGAGAAGGAGACGGCCACACGGAGAAGCAGACGGCCACTCTGAGCAGGGGACCTCCACGCCGCCGGCTCCGCACGTGGCGCGTGCACGTGGCGCGTGCACGTGGCTTCATTCAACCAGACGGCGTCGCGCCACCGCGAGTCTCAGCGCCCGCGACGACACAGACGAACCACCCGACAGCAGCAATCCCATTAACCGCGATCGCCCATGGAGGTCCGCGTCATCTGCTGCTGCTGCTGCCTCGCGATGCTCCTGGCCTCGACTCTGTGCGGTCAGTGATGACGATGATTACGATGACGATGATTACGATGATTCTGACGACGATGACGATGATATCTGTAGTAGACGCCAGCCTGGTGCACACCCCCTTACGACGACGAAGCTTGTGTGTGGTGTTGATCAGAGAATGAATGTCTGAGCAAGTTGCTAGGGCACGTGACGAGCGGTAGCTCCGGCCATAGCGAGATGTGCATACTGGATGTGGCGTGCCGGGCGCCGGAATATTTCCCCGGGGTTACACTGAGCTGGCTGAAATGAAGCTCTGGTATTGATGACGACGATGATGATGATGATGGCGAAGGCAGTGATGATGGAGACAAGTCGTGGCCATCGCGGCGATGACGATAATATCTCAATCTCGAGGGATGCTGGGACCCGTATTGCTTCTTGGATGAGCGACCACCGTGCAAAACGGGAGAAGCCATCGGCCGTGGATGAGGCGGTGGGCAGCGAAGGGCGGTGCAGCAAAGTCGCTTGTTGCGCTGTGCGTTACTTCTACACTCCCATGGCAATGCCTCTCTCCTCTTGTACCATTCCTCATTGGCCGGCGTGGTGAAGTATGGTCAAAATATGTCTAGATTTGAAGCTTTCGTGAATGCAAGGGTTCATATTCTTTGGTTTTTTTGGTAAAGTCACGTAGGTAAAAAATGTAAATTAATAAAATAAAAATAAAAGAAAAATCACGACGTTTCGGAGGCAACACAAGCTTCCGTCTTCAGGTGGAACCGTCACAGCACGATATTTTATTTTTATTTTACTTTTATTAATTTTAATTTTTTACCTACGTGACTTTACCGAAAAAAAACCTAAGAATATGGTCAAAATAGCCCCCGCACGGCGTGGGCCGGTCCTCATCCAGCAGTGGACTGACAAGTGACCGCATGTTACTACGGTACTAGCACTGCTATTTGTTACTGCGGGCAAGCATTGCGGAGTGTATCCCTTAGCGGTAACATCAGCGCATCACGAATACAGGAAAGCCACTAAGTGTGTGTTGCAGCATTTAGGTTCAGTTGGGATCGCTTTGCCGTGATGGTCTCCGTGAGCTGCTGCTGCTGCACTGCGCTGCCGAGTGAACGTAAATAAGTAATGTTTAAAAATACTTTATAACAACACGCTTTCATGAACCGTACGAGTAATGGCAAAACTCCACGACTCCATGAAGTGGCCCCGAAGCTTGCCTTAACGTAAAGGGGCCGTGGTGATTTACAGCCAACGTCGGTTGAGCGTGGACAATTAGACCCAAGACGAAACATATCATACAAAAAAGATTGTTGAAAAATATATTTTTTTCTTTAATTATAGAATAGAGTATTGTCATCAGTATGACATAAGCATACCAAGTTTGCAGTCGATACCACATTGGGAAGTGGTTTAAAATTAAGTTACAATATTTGAGGATACGACAACAACAACAACAGAGTGAGTTAATAGAAAGCGTGTAAAAATATTTGTTCTAATATTTTTCTTTTTTTAATGATAGAATATAGTATTGTCATCAGTAAGACATAAGTATACGAAGTTTGCAGTCGATACCACATTGGGAAGTGGGTTAAAATTGAGTTACAAGATTTGAGGATATAACAACAACAGCAACAACAGACAGAGTGAGTTAAATAAAAGCGTGTAAAGTAATAAAATGCTCTCGCGTGCCAAGTCGGCGTGCTCACCGCCGAGCGGCTCTTGTTCAGATCGGTCAAGAGTTCAAATTCCCACCCCCACCCCCCACTCCCCACCCCCCGGCGGTCGTCGTCATCAACCACGTGCTTATCCACCGCTGGATGAGGAGCTCGCGATCCTTCGTAGCCACTCCTTGCAACGTTGCCACATCTGCGATCCCGTGCGACTCCGGCGAGCTAATCTCATCACTCCGTCTCTGCTGTGGGTCGGCCTCCCAGGTGTGTGTGGGGTTCTTTCCTTTGCCGCAAGTGTGGCGGACGTGGTGGTGACCCAGCCCATGCAGGTGTCCACTCAAAGATGCGCACTGAGAGATGCACGGGCAGAGGGGAAAGGAAAGGCCATGAGACTGAATTGGAACAAGGGGCAGGGAGCCAGCAGTATAGGCGGCTGAGGAATTGGCGAATTCCAGAGCCATGGGCACAGCGGTGGAGATTGGGAGAATGAGCGACTTTCCACTCAGCGAAAAGCTTGGTTGCTGGAGTGACACGTGCTCGGAGGGGAGTGAGATGAGAGGGGGAGGGGCGGACAGCGGCAAGTTCGTGGGTGATCTCGAAGACAGTGAATCGGGTGATCCGGGATTGGATTGGGAGCTAGTGGAGGGCTCTGTCATGCAGTCTGATTTTGAGAAGTCTGAAAGCTTAGGCTGGATAATAATGAGCCCTTTTAACGTGAGGTTCTTAAGCCACAAATTGGTCCATTGACTGTGACCATAAACGGCATGGCCATGTAAATCAGGAGCCCTCGCTCACTCACAATCCCACAACACTCACGCGCAGCAACATAGAGCCACGGGGAGAAGCTACAACTACTCGTGCAGTAGTAATAGGTTTTTACCCTTTCAACTGGTACAAAAACTGACACCTTTATACAAGGCATCATGTTTGCAATAACCACAACACGAGCAGTCAAAATGCAAACAAAAAGAAACAACTCTGATAATGATAATAATATGCACTGTCCTTGAAGTTGAAAGAGTAAAACCCTACTAATATATTTAGCCACTGGTAAAGGAGATGTCTCATGGTACTCGTACAGTGTTTCTGGGTATGACCTCTGGTGTAAATCTTGCTGCAGGTGTGTAACGTGCCCTGTGAAGCGCCTTCATCGCCTGGGCTCTGATCCCAAAACGAGCCTCTGGCTGTGGCCGTCTCTGTTCACGGCTCCGTGCGGTCAGTTTGCTCGCAGATCACTTGATTTTAGTTCAGTTTATTTTTAAGTTCCCTGCAAGCTGAGAAGTTCTTAAGTCGTGTTTCATCAATGAAAACCACACACCGTTTCCGTGACAAAAGTAAACACATTAGAGAAACATAAATGGATTATAAAATTGAATACATGAATGAAGAAATCGTATAATTTCAAATATAAAATGGATATTTTAAAGTTTTTAGAAATTAAGGAATTAAAAAAGTATAACATTGGGCATAAAAATTGCCAGTGGTAAAACACACATTTTCCAAAGAAACGCTAAATTTAAATTTCCAATAAAAATTATAAAAATTGCGTCAACCTGCGGTCCTCGCTGTGCATACGGCCTCGTCCCGAGTCGTACCGACAACATCGGGAGAATCGCTGGCGATTTTACGGTCAGATTAAAAAAAAGCGCTTGGCCTTGCCTCGACCACCGGCTCAATAGAACGGAACGTGTTGTTTATTTCCGGACGACCGACTCAAAGAGTCGCTGTGACGGACCCACGGTAGGCCAGGGCGACCGTGACGTTGATGGCGAGCTCGAGGTCTCGGCGAGGTCTCGGCGAGGTCTCCGTTGACCTCCAGGGCTTCGTCGGGAGGTGTGGATCCGTTCCGTTTCAAATCGCCTCCACCCACAGTGCGAGTCGTCGACTTCTGATCAGCGCTTCAACTTCGCTCAGGCCCCGTCGCGTCACGCTCTACGCACCTGCCCTGCTTACGATGTCACCGCAGGTCACTCTGCAGCCAGCGTCCACATCTCGGAGCCATATGATGGTGGGACCATCTCCCGTCCATGTGACACAAATGCAACTGGGCGAGGGCGACATGAACAATAATGCGTAGGGGACTCTGGCCAATATCTGAACTCGATCTCTCACGATCGGACAGGCCCTGCTTTTCCACCAGCATAGGTAACCCTATCCCCATAATAGGAGGTATAGGGGTGCACTGGCATGTGTGTGAAATAATCATTAGTCGCGGCTGCACGTGGAACCATGGTTCATAATTGCACGGTGTGGGGAGCAGTCGGGTTTAATGAGCAACACTGCACCTCCGATTGGCAGAGTTGGCTCCGTACGGTGCAAAAGAACTTCAACTTATGTGCACGGTAGATTTGGAGTTTTCGTGACTGCAGGGATCCATACTCTTTGGTTCTTTCGGTAAAAGTCACGTAGGTAGAAAATAAAATAAATCACGACGTTTTGATCGCTTGTGTTGCGATGGAAACGTGATTTAGTTGATTCTATTCTATACCTACGTGACTTTACCGAAACAACCAAAGAGTATGTGCATGGCCTTACGACCGTCAATTACCACAGGCGCTGCCTGTGAAGGTGGCACGGAGGGTTCGCGTGCAACTTACACAACTCTCTGTCCCGAACTGTTCCGATGCAAGCCATTGAGTCCGCGACTTCGGCCCCGTGAAGTCTGTTCGAACCCGCACGTACGGACAGACACGTGCGCACTCGTGCGCGGTTACGTACAATACGTGATGCCTTTTCGCACGTTACATTTGTTGTTGTTTTGTTATTCCGATTCTTGTTTAACCAGGAAAACGTCACTTGAGTGAAGACTTTTTATCAGGAGGCTTCTGGCAAGTTTTCACAGGAGGGGGAGGGGAGGCGATCTTGCCGTGTGTGTAATCACCACTGAGTAATTTTGCAGTTAACTTTACAAACATTCGGACGTTTGGCCAACACTAGTTACATTGTATGACTATTATCTATGGGAGGAAATCAGAGAATCCGGAGGAAACCCATGCAGAACAGGGGGAGAAAATACAACCTACACTCAATCACACAACAACAACCGCCATTCGCCACTGAGTGGCGGTGACGTCACGACGATGCTTGTGCCATGCTACGTGCACGTTGAGGCCACGTGAAGTGTCGAACGCCCGCTGGCAGGTCACGGGGTAGACCCAGGTGCCACAGGTCGACTGAGACGACTGGCTGATGCACCACCTTTGCCCCCTACTGTGCCAACTTGCTGTGCTTTAGCCACCCGGCGCTGCGCTCGTTGTTGTGAGCGTCGCTCTTCTGCCCTCCGTTGTTGTTGGAGGGCGACTGCCTCCAGCTGCCCAGTATCAGTGTCCTTCACGAGCCTCCTCCACAGAGGCCGATCTTGGCACCGCTGGTGCCAGTCATCGGCAAGTCCACTCAGCTCCGCATCCTCCTGTACCACATCACTCCATCTCTTCTCTAGCTCCCTTTCACACACTCACTAGAACAGAGGGTGAGAATACAAACTCCACTCTATCACACACTCACTCACACACTCACTCTCACACACTCACTTGAACAAGGAAAGATAATACAAACTCCACTCTATCACACACTCCCTCTGACACACTCACGAGAACAGGGGGAGATAATACACTCAATCAGTTTGAAGAGTGAAACCACAAAAAAAAAGTTGAAAATGTTGTGGTTTCGCTCTTCAACACACCGGTGGGCTAAAGCAGTGAACTCTTTTGTCAACGTGACACTTTTTTGCTGATTGGCCGTGTCGGGTGGTGGAGGGTTACGACACATTTATAAATAACGCGATCTAACCCAAAAACCTTTATTATGAATCATAAAAGTGAGACGAGCTGTGGACATAATTTACATCCTTAGTCACGGCTTGATGCCATGATTCAGTGATCAAAGGAGACAACCGATGAAAGGATTAGAAACCACTCGATCATATGGCGATGGCTCAGTGGTGAGCGCCCTACACTACGGACATGCCAACCTGAGTGTGATTCCTGGCCAAACGGAGCTCGCCACCGACACACACAAATCGTGGCTCAGGACTGGCACCTTATTGAGCAGCCCGACAACTTTAAATATCGAGGCGTCATCCTGGACTCGAACCTGTCTGTAAAGGGCCACAATGAGTACATGGCCAGTAACATAAAAGACAATATTGGATCCCGATACAGAAACAAACGCCGTGTTGCACCTCGACTACTGCGCCTGAATATAGTTAACGCCACCATTCTGCCCATGTTTAATCATTGCGACACCATCAACCCCACCACGCTTCTGAATCCGTGATACTACTCGGCTCTCCGTTATGCCTTTGATGCTCCCGCTATAGAAGTCATCACTGCTACCTACACATTGACTCAGATCTGTCCCCCACTTCGATATCTTTTGAAAACCATCGCTGGGCTGTCTTCATCCTAAAGGTGCTCGTAAACGAATCTGATAATTTCCTAAAGGACCACTGGGTTCCTCTAACACCCTCCTGTAGCATCAGAAGTGCCTCCTTATTCCCTCCTCAAACATTGAATTTGCTGAAACTTTGTTTGGTAAGAATAAAAAGTATTCCACATAGCTGCGCCACATTTCTGGAATCTCGTTGGTGCTCATCTCCAGATTGGTTACCTCCCTTTACTCCCCCTCTTTATTGAAACTACGAAAAAACATACTACGTAAACATTTTTTTCTTTTACCAGGTAAGGCCCACTGAGCTTCTATACAGCTCTTTTTCAGATGCGACTTGGCTATCACACATTATAGCTCAACGAAGTGGCTTATCGAGTGTAAATCTATAGCAGCCAAATACTCTAAACGCGTGACGTTCATTCTAAATGTGGAGGGAAACACCGGAGGACCTGGAGAAAAGTCCACGCGACCACGGGGAGGAGAGAGAAAGACACGCAAACTCCAAATATACAGCAGCAGGCATCAGCGTCGGGATCAAACCCAGGTCCTCCCGTATACCAGGCGAGGTAGTTAACATCTCGCCACGGTGACGCCCCATACGTCTTTGAGACCAACAAACAGAGCATATTTGCACCTCTACCAAACCTTTTCTGGCGCCACTTGCTCTCATATTTGCAATGGCTTTTCGATTCGCACGTGTTTAGTTTACAGCCATCAAACACCTCGTTGGCTAGTTGTGCAATATTCCTGAAGGACCCTGCAACTCGTTCTCTGCAGGAGTGATCTTCTTGTCTTTTGTTGCTGCTGTGCTCACGAACCACGGATCTGCCGTGTGAAATAGCCGAGCAACTGGCTGAACGTGACCATCCGTGTAGAGATTCTAATGAACTGGAACATCGTTGGCAGGTGAAATTCTAAACGTCCCTGTGCTTTCCCAGCAACCCTGCACTGTGCAGCATGGCAAAGTATGGTCAAACAAATCCCCTGGTATGGACAGACCATCATTCAGCAGTTGAATGACAAAGGGATGTACATTTTCATTGTATTATTATTAACACATTCCTGCGGAGGGAGCTGGTAGGAACGTTGGGTTGCTCGGTCAATGGCCAGGGTCAACGGCGGCGTGGTTTATTCCGCAAATATGCCCGGCTGTGAAGGCGGGCACAAGCCTCCGTGAGTAGGTTAAACGTTGAGTTTTATAAGGGCACCACGGGGTGACCAGCCCCTCCCACCCAGCCCCACCCCTCCCACCCCCCACCCAGCCCCACCCTCCCCACCCAGCCCCTCCCCACCCTCCCCTCCCCACCCAGCCCTATCCCCACCCAGCCCCTCCCTACCCTCCCCTTTCCACCCAGCCCCACCCCTCCCATTGTTGGATGCACGACAGACGGACGGACACAATAATTCCCTGTGGGCTGGTGTAACCAGGCGGTTCCTACCAGTATTATCATCATCATCACCACCATAGCTCCCGTTAACGTGCCGTTCTTGTTCTTGTTGTTGCCGTGCAGCGCCGGAGCCAAAGGCCGGGTTCGTGTGGCCCAGGCCCCCAGCGGCGCTGCAGGAATCGGAGAAACCGCGGCCTTGGAACCCCGCGGGGACCCCACCGCCACCGCCGTCGGCACCGCCACCGCCGCTGCGCTCCCGCCAGCCAGCGGCGCGCCGCAAGCGCTGCTCGTGCGCGTCGCTGCTGGACCGCGAGTGCGTCTTCTTCTGCCACCTCGACATCATCTGGATCGACACGCCCAGGTGAGACGGCTAGCAGATGTCGACTACCTCGCCTGGTGCACAGGAGGTCGTGGGTTCGATCCCGACCCCTGACGGCCTGTTGTACTTGAAGTTTGCGTGTCTCACTCTCCCCGTTGCCGCGTGGATTTTCTCCGGGTGCTCTGGTTTTCCTCTCCGCATTTAGAATCAACATCACGCGTTTAAAAGTATTTGCGTGCTATAAATTTCCACGTGATCAGCGACTTTGTTGAGCTATCATTTGTGATAGCCAGGTCGCTCCTGAAAATTGCTGAAGGTTTCTTGCTGTGGTTGTCGCACCCTGATGACGGACGCTTGTGTTGCGCCCGAAACGTCGAGGTTTAATTTAATTTATTTTATACCTACGTGACTTTACCGAAAGAACCAAAGAGTATGGAGTCACGAAAACTTCAAATCTAGATTGAAGTATAGCGTAGGCCAGGGGTCGGCAACCAAAATAACAAGAAGAGACATTTTTCTAGAATTCGATAAACATAAAACCCCCCGCCATATTTCAAGCGCCTCAATGCCTGTGACCACGAGACGGTGGGCCTCATCAATGACGTCGCGAAGCAGCCCTCGAAAAGACGCACGCGGCTCTGAAGCCGCAGCTTGCCGACCCATGGTGTGGGCTGATGCCCTATCCTTGCAGCAGGCAGAGAGAGACACAGAAACGCCACGCGAATGTCGCATTCGCTTAGCCAAGGGGACCGGGCCCTGCCAAGGGCACACGGGGACACGGGGACAGGGGCCGACACCGCTCCTCCTCCTCTCCGTCACGCGCGCATCCCACGAGCATGAAACGCGCGACTCCATACGCTGGTGCTGTAGAGCCCCCCCCCCCCCCCCCCCCGGAGGTGACGGGGAAACTCCGCACGCGGAATCCCTCTGTGACAACGCGAGGACCCAGCAGACCCCCGATTAGCACGCTTTCAGATGCACTTCTGCGGCCGTCTGGAATGCTCTTCCTTCCGGTAATAGGAAGCCACTGGAGCTATGCACTTTAAAATGATCATCTAGATCAGGGGTCGGCAACCAAAATAACAAGAAGAGCCATTTCTTTCCAATTCGGTACAAAATTCAGTATTTCAAGAGCCGCAATGCATCTGAGTACATACGTACTCATCGTCAAGAAGCAGCCCGTAAAGAGCCGCATGCGGCTCCGGAGCCGTAGGTTGCCGACCCCTGCCCGTAGGTTGCCGACCCCTGATCTAGATTGATAAACTCATTTCTCTAGAACTGCTTTTTGTGTCAAGCTTGCTGTCCTTCCCCCGCACCTCCGATTCGCACGGCTGGCTACGTACGGCACGAAAGAAGTTCAGCACACATGCGTACAGTCGTACGTACGTTCGACAATAGCACCGTGGCCTTGTAAAGTCAAATGTGTTCAAGGCAGTGCTATTGACGAACGCGTTGCGTTGTTTTGCTATTCGTGTTTGCGCAAGAATCCCATCGCAGGGGCAGAATCGCCGCATAGTTTGAATAAGTGACGTGGATCGTTGCAAATGTGCACACCCCATTCCATCGGCATCCACACTCAAACATCTGTTGCCGAGCCTCCTTCGTGTTAAAAGGATTACGCTGCCCTTGTGGGTCCGTTCAATCACAATGTTTTGTTGTTTATCTCTGCACCGCCAGGGTTGGACCGAACAACTGAGCAACCCGAATTAGGCCAGTAAGCCAGTTGCTGCGTTTTGGCCCCTTCACCCTCGGCTCGAATACAATCTCGACTCAGATCGGCGGGCGACTGAATGAATTCGGGCCAAGTGGATCGCACTTGACTAAAACGGTCGGATTTCTCGGGGCTCATTCCCCATCGCTCAGTGGCCGAGTCTTAACTCTGCACAAATCCACCCCCCGTGTGGCGTCAATTACTCCACACCTGTGCACCCCCCGCATCCCGCCCACACCACCCACACACACGAGACGCCAACACCACCCACACACACGAGAGACACCCACACACGAGACACCCACACCACCCACACACACGAGAGACACCCACACCACCCACACACGCGAGACGCCCACACCACCCACACACACGAGAGACACCCACACCACCCACACACGAGACACCCACACCACCCACACACGAGACACCCACACCACCCACACACACGAGACACCCACACCACCCACACACGAGACACCCACACCACCCACACACGAGACACCCACACCACCCACACACGAGACGCCCACACCACCCACACACACGAGAGACACCCACACCACCCACATACACGAGAGACACCCACACTACCCACACACGAGAGACACCCACACCACCCACACACGAGACACCCACACCACCCACACACACGAGACGCCCACACTACCCACACACGAGACACGCACACCACCCACACACGAGACACCCACACCACCCACACACGAGAGACACCCACACCACCCACACACGAGACACCCACACCACCCACACACACGAGACGCCCACACCACCCACACACGAGACGCCCACACCACCCACACACACGAGAGACGCCCACACCACCCACACACGAGACACCCACACCACCCACACACGAGACACGCACACCACCCACACACACACGAGACACCCACACCACCCACACACGAGACACCCACACCACCCACACACACGAGACACCCACACCACCCACACACGAGACACCCACACCACCCACCCACACACGAGAGACACCCACACCACCACACACGAGAGACACCCACACTACCCACACACGAGAGACACCCACACCACCCATACACACGAGAGACGCCCACACCACCCACACACGAGACACCCACACCACCCACACACACGAGACGCCCACACTACCCACACACGAGACACGCACACCACCCACACACGAGACACCCACACTACCCACACACACGAGAGAAGCCCACACCACCCACACACGAGACACCCACCCCACCCACACACGAGACGCCCACACCACCCAGTCCCGTGCTCGTGGGGCCGTGCCAGCTTGACCCAGACTCCAGCGCACGAGATCCGCCGCGTCGTTCACTCTGTGTGTTGCACGCACGTCCGTACGTGCAACTTCTTTCGCACCAGTACGTAGCCATCCGTGCTAATTGGAGGTGTGCGGGGAAGGACAACAATATAGACACCAAAAGCAGTTTCAAAGACATTATTGATCGATCGAGATGATTTGAAAGTGCATTGTTCCGGAGGCTTCCTATTGTCGGAAGTAAGAAGTATCGGGATTTGTATGAGAGCCAATTCACACCGCCTGGCCTCGTATGCGCGTGCGTACGTGTGGAACTTCTTTCGCACCGTACGTCGTCACCCATGGCCTCACCACCTCCTTGTAACCTTGGGCGTATCTGAAGTCATATACAAGTGAGTCACAGTGACGTCCTATACACGTGCATCACAGTGACGTCATATACACGTGAGTCAGTGATCTGCGCAAATGACTTTGGAAGCATTGGCACTCACCTTCCGTCTCTACAGCCCTGCAGAGCAAGTGGCGAACATTCCACATTCCTATGGTGAGGAAGAGTTTTTTTCCACAGTACAAGTCCTACTCCCACTTCATCGGCCCCACCGGAGGGACGACGGGGTGAGTCAACCCCCAACCAGGGATTGAACTCGCGACGTTCCTCTCGCGAGCCAGGGAGAGGGGATTGACCCCTGACTGAAACGTTGCGGCGAGCACCTGGTGGCCGTTGCTCCCCGGTGGAGACAAACCCAAACATCGCCCTTGCGCTGCTTGGCTTCTCGTTTTGTTTTGGTGACATCACTTCCCTTCCTCACCCCTCTGCTTCCCCATGAAGCTGTACGCGGTCGATCACTGCCCTCCCGAGGTGGCCCTCCCACGGTGGTAGGGCAGTGAGTCCAGGGGCCTCCGGACGGACCCCCCACCGCCCACCATTTGAGGAGTGCGTTGTTTCTGGGTGTTCGTTACACGTTCTGCATCTCCCCCTCTGCGATGTTTGAGTTTTGGGTTCTGGAATAAAAAACACAAAATCTTGTGGAGAGCGACGGTCACAATCTCAATCTTGATTTGAAGCTTTCGTGACTGCAGGAATCCATAGTCTTTGGTTCTTTCGGTGAAGTTCCAAAAAATCCAGCAGTCCCACCGCTGGTTTTTTTTTCTTCCACCTGAGGACGACCGCTCGTGTTGCGATCGAAACGTCGTGATATGTTATTTTTTGTTTTATTTAATTTTTTCTACCTACGTCACTTTACCGAAAGAACCAAAGACCACGGTCACAATCTCCTTCCCCGCCACTCGCTGAACCTCGGCGCTCACGCGTCCCCGTTTCCCCTGGCCGCCTTGCAGGAGCCTCGTGCCAACGGGGCTGTCCGAGAAGACGCGGGCGCGTAGGGGAGCCGCCGCCGAGGGGCTGCGTGCGGGCGGCCGGGGCAGCCGCTGCCGGTGCTGCTCCGGCAGCGAGGACTGCGGCCTGCGCTCTGCTCTGCGCGTCCCCGGCTCAGAGCCGCGACCTCTCAAGGTGACCCCGTCGGCGAGGCTGCCACTGCGTTTCGCCGGTGCTAATGGTGGCGGAAGAAATATCCGCGGTCTGTTGGGACACCTTTTTATGGACGCAATCATAATAATAATAATAGTAACATCCTCTGTTTTATAAAACGACTTTCGTATTGAAGTATCTCAAAGCTCTGTACGTAAAAGTAAAACTACGCAATCGGAAGCTCCGTGGTCGACTTATCTCAAGGGTGAGCGTCACAACTCATCGTTGACTCGCGCGGGGTGGTGCACTGCTAGCTGCAACGATGATGCACGTCCACGATTCCATCTCTCTTACATGATCTCAATACCACAACTGCATTGTTACTTTTATTTATCATGGACCCATCGTACAAGAGGCTTGTTATTCAGCCATAAATTGTCCTATTGGTTTAGTTCCCGATCGGTAATGGCACGGTGGAATCGTTTGACCTGCATGGTGCGCAGGTTCATGCGCCCTCGATCCTCAATTAAAAGAGCTCTCGGTTATTTGGTCTACTTTCCCATATTGACCAGACGTGTGTATATGTGCGTATGTTGAACTTCTTTCGCACCGTGCGTCGCCAACTGTGCTAATGGGATGTGTGCGGGGAAGAGGTGGGGGGGCGAACCCACATTTTACGCCACCGCACCGCGCACGACCTGCTGATTTGGCCGCGGCGAAGCCACGAACGCCGCTGCTTGGGGGGACAGAGGCGGCGGTGGGGGCTTTAATGAACCTCTGCCCCTTCGCTTCAGCCGCCGCGCCGGGAGATAGAATCCGACCGGCGACCTCAGCACCGCAGATTCCGGCGCGGTCAGCACGGCACAACAGCCGTTGAGTCCCACTTGACGAGCGACGAATGTGTCGCTTTTTCTTTTTTGGCGAGATATTAATACACGCCACGACTTGTATTGACATTAAGCATGGGGCGCGGCGGTGGCTAGGAGATGTTAACTACCTCGCCTGGTATACAGGAGGTCGCGGGTTCGATCCCGACCCTGGCGCCTGCTGCTGTATATTTGAAGTTGACGTGTTCTCCCCACATTTAGAATCAACATCGCGCGTTTAGAGTATTTGGCGGCTAGACATTACCACGTGATGACAAGCCACTTCGTTGAGCTATCATTGTGGCCAGGTCGCTTCCTAAAAAGAGCTATACAGCTCAGTGGACCTTACCTGGTAAAATAAAAAAACAGTTTAGTTTATATTTAGTTTAGTTTAATACATGCCATGGCTTTTATTGAGACCCATACATGCCACAGTAAACCGGTAAACGTTTTTTTGCTCTTTCATGATGGCCAAAAAATCAAATAACCCCCCGCAAATCATAGACTTAAGCAACATAATTCTGTCCACGTAATTTAAGGCGTTTTTTTTTCAACGCTTAACTTTCATCAGATGTGAATCGCACACCACCTACTACAACACACCTTCTCAACAACATTAACAAACTGCATTTGATTCAATTCGTTTTTGTTTTACCGACAGATGATCCTCCCGACCTGTGAACAACAAAACGTGGACCTGCCGACCGGACACCTCACCGCCGGTGGCCACATATTTATTGTGGGACGGCGTTCGCGCCGGAGCCGAGACGCCGCGTGCATTGCGTTTCACAAAAATCCGAGGAATTCCCAAAAAGCCTCCATCGCAGCCTCCAGCCAAGATCAAAACGTGTTGTGTGTGAAAGGCTCGCGGCCGCCAGATAAGGCGGGCGGGTGTCTGTGAATGAAAACCACGCAGGCTTTTACAAGAAGAGAATACGGAGCAGGTGTTCCAAGTGAATATGCATTTCTCAGAAGGCAGAAGTGGTAACGCCCGCGCCGCACAGCAATGAGGACCCCGGGTTCGATTCCCGACTCGGGCGCCACCCTTGTGGTGTTTGTGTGTTCTCCCTCTCTCTCTCTTTGCCCCTGTTCTGCGAGGAATTCCTCTGGGTTCCCCAATTTCCTCGCATGGCTAAAAGAACTCGCACACAGTGCCACTGGTATTGGCCACACGTCCCAATACTGAAACATTTCCTGCAAATCGTTCAGTTGGGATTGTACATTAGCAGCAGCAGGAACATCGCCTCTCTCTCCCGACTGCGAAAACTTGGCAGGACCTGCATGAACACATCAGTGCGCTCAGGTAGACTGTGTTACACCCACAATGCATCTTCATAGGATCCACGGGGGATCCCATTATATGAGCAATGCACCCTCTAGCTACGAGTAGTACTTACTGTCGTAGTATTTACCAAGACAAATACACTTCCGCGGTACCAACAGCATATTTGTTTGGGGTGTAATGTCTAGGATAGTATCATGAACTGTATCCGAGTTGCGAGCCTACCAGAACCCTCCGCCCTCCCTCCCCCATATCGCCCTGAGCAGCAGAGCCTCACACTGCCCTGGAGGATACATACGCGTCACGTGTGTATGCTGAACTTCTTTCGCGCCGTACATAGCCAACCGCGCCAATCGGAGGATGCTGCCCGTTTGTACCACATCAATTGAGTATCGAACGGGCACGCGTCTTACACGCGTGGGACCTTGCGGCAGTCACGTGGTCTGGTCACGTGGTCTGGTCGCGGGCTCTGGCAGCGTGCGTTTCGTGTAGTCGTGGGTGACTGAACTGCAGCTGCCGACGACACTTGTGAACAAATCGTCTGGATTCGTGCCCAGAAGGTCGACCGTGAATGTTCATTCGGGTACGCATGTGGAACTTCTTTCGTACCTACGTCGCCAAAACGTGCCGATCGGAGGGCGCTGTGACGCAACTGTGATGGACACCCCCGAGGCATTCGGGGACACGGCAGTTTCGATGTGTTCTCTTCGTGACGCAGACATGAAGAAACGCCACAAGCCACAAACTTTGCCGATGATATATTATGCACGGTCAAGAGCCATCGCTCGGGGTAACACGGACAATCGGGGGGGGGGGGGGCCGCCCCGGGCCCCGCGCTTTGGGGGCCCCACCGCGGCTTCGATGTCAAAGTGTGAGATGTGAAGCCTCCGGTTTAGCTTGAAGGCGTCGGGGGAGCCGACAGTGTGATTTCCCCCGGGGCCCCGCACCGCCCTACGGACGGCCCCGTATACATGTTGTATGTTATGTTTCATGTCTTTTAGTGCCGCAGATTTATCGACGAATTCGATGAGTCTGCGTCGCTCGTGCACCAGGGTCGACGCGGCGGCGGCAGCGGCAGCGGCGGCGGCATTGTCGCGGGGCAGAATTTGTTTTCACGTTCCGAGGGGTTTTTCTGCAAAGAGAGAGAAACCAACGAACGTGGACAGGTTTTAAACCCCAGTGACGTGATCATCGCATTGCTAGTCCACCAGGGCTTCCGGTTCGTTTCAGACGCGCTGCCTCTGCGGCCGTCTGGAACGCTCTTCCTGCCGATATTAGGAAGCCATTGGGAGCTGTGCACTATTACATCTAAATCGATAACTCATTTCTTTAGAACCGCGTTTTGTGTTTGGTTTGTTGTCCTTTCCCCGCACCTCCGAATATCACGGTTGGGTGGGTACGGTGCGAAAGAAGTGAAACGTGCATACGTACGTACACACTTCTCTTACCCAATTAGAACAGCAACAATTCCCCTCCAGATGCAGATGCCTACGCACGCTTCCTCTGACCTCCCCTCCTTGGGTTGGAGGCACGTGACCCACTCTGCCAAACCGCCACCAGCTCGCCTGGCTCAGGACGAAATTCAAAGAGGGCATTCTTGAACAAAATCCAAATCCAGAGGTTGGAAAGTGTAAAGTTACACTTCTCGTTATGAATAAATGGGGGCGCTGCGGTGGCTAGGAGATGTCTCCCATGCCTGGTATGCAGGAGGTCGTGGGTTCAATCGCGACGCTGACGCCCGCTGCTGTGTATTTGGATACGCTCTGATTCTTTCGGTAAAGTCACGTAGGTCGATAAATAAAATAAAAATTAAAGAAAAATAATCATTACTAATATTTATTTCATTTTTCTACCTACGTGGCTTTACCGAAAGAACCAAAGAGTATGGATTCCTGTAGTCACGAAAGCTTCAAATCAAGATTGTATATTTGGAGTTTGCGTGTCCCTCTCTCCCCGTGGTCACGTGGATTTTCTCCGGGTCCTTCGGTTCATCCCCTCCACAGTTACTAAATGTTAAGCTGCTTTGTTGAGCTATCATTTGTTGGCAGGTCGCTTCTGAAAAAAATCTAATAAGTCAGAGGGCTTTACCTGGTAATTAAAATAGTAAAACAAAAAATCCGACAAAAGTAATATTTAAAAAAACGTTTTTAAAAACACGCTTTAATTAAATGTACCCCACTAGTAATGGAAGAAGTCCACGACTCCAGGAAGTGGCCCCGAAGCTTGCCACAACGTAAGGGACCGTGGTGATTTACAGCCAACGTCAGTTGAGCGTGGACAATTAGACCCAAGCCGAAACATAACATATAAAAAAGATGCATTAAAATGTTTTTATTTCATTTTTATGATAGAATAAAGTCCATTCGATGTGTTAGTGAATTTTTTATATTTTAGGCAGGAAATTCTTTTCAAATTTAGATTTTTTTTTTCTGGGGGTAGACCCCCAGACTTCCTGGAAGATTTGGTCCCCCCCCAATGTTGACTCCATGGCTACGGCCTTGAAGGGCATCACTTCTGCTACAGCTATAATTGGAACCCAGTGGCTGACATTGCTTTACTTGGTTAAAACATCGACTTCAGACATCGAGTGCATGAATCCATGAACCTTGGTCCTGCTTTGCTGTTTTATAACTCCAGTGAACATAACGTAATATATTTCTTCGTGCACGAGCGCCTTATTTGTGTTCATTAAACGTTGTAAGTTTCTACGGATGTGCGTCTTCTGAAACGTTCGCGTGACGCGTCACTAAATTTGTTTTGCAGTCGATCCACAAATGGGAATCTCGCTCGATCCCACGATCTAGCTGCCGTATGTACTTGCCGTACAGCTACTCCGCCGCGAGGCTACTCTTGCCGTACGGTTACTTTCCTAACAATACTTCAGATGAAGCGACCAGAGCAAATTACAGTTATAGATGAACGTGTGGATGTTGAACTCCTTTCGCATCGTACGTAGCCAATCGCGCTGAATCAGGAGGCGCGTGGGGTGTGGGGGGAGAACGATAAACTAAAGACCAAAAGCATTTGTCAGGAAGTGGATTTCCAATTTAGATTTAAGAGTGCAGAGCTCCCAATGGCTTCCTAATATGGGAAGGAAGAGCGTTCCAGACGGCCACAGAAGCGCATCTGACAGCGCCGCGCGTTGCGGTGACCACCACCTTTGTACGATGAATGGGTCAATAGCCACTGAGAATAGATCGACCCATTGGGTACCTCCGTGCGGCAGAGTGCTCGATTAGTCCATCTCAAACACTTAACGCTGATCGCCGCAGCCAATGAACCAATCACAAGCGGAACGCCTTGTGCAGGGATTTAGCAATGCGCACGGAGATGTGCGTTGCATGAACAAAAGCTATCGGCCTTATCGGGACATTGATGGCCGTACTGCACTGATGAGTCCTAACGAGGGACGACTTTGGTCGACGGTTGTGTCCTTGTTGCACTGCTGCCTGTTATCTTGCAATGGCCACATTTCCCCAACTCTTCGGGGGTGTGGGGGTGGAGGTGGAGCCCAGTTCTTGTCAACCGTTCTCACTCCACGTGGCACTCGCGCCTTCGAGCTCGCCGCCACACAGAACCAGAGAGAGAAATAATAGCCGTGGGCCGTTCATCCAGCAGTGGATTGGTCATGGCTGACGACGACGATGTGTGTGTGTCTGTGTGTCCGCGCGCGTCTCTTTCTCAAGCGATGCGCAGCTACGGACGGACTTGGTGCCGTCACGGAAATGAATATTTTTTTAAAATATGTAAATAAATACATATATTTGTAGCACAACATTTAACAAGTCCGCGATCGCGTTGAGAGGCTCTCGCCTCGGTCACGCCGTGCTCCCCAGGAGCCTCGCCGCCGCGACTCGATTACAACCGCGGACGCTTCAAGCCCGAGTTGAACCCCACGCCCGGTGAATTCAAGAGGAGGGGGGAGGTTTGTGTGTGTGCGTTTGTGTGTGTGCGTGCATGTGTGTGCGTGCTGAGTGCGTGTGTGTGTGCGTGTATGTGTGCGTGTGTGCGTTTGTGTGTGCGTGTGTGTGTGCGTGTGTGCGTGTGTGTGCTGAGTGCGTGTGTGTGCATGTGTGTGCGTGTGTGTGTGCGTGTATGTGTGCGTGTGTGCGTTTGTGTGTGCGTGTGTGTGTGCGTGTGCGTGTGTGCGTGTGTGTGCTGAGTGCGTGTGTGTGCATATGTGTGCGTGTGTGTGCGCGTATGTGTGTGCATGTGTGTGCGTGCGTGAGTGTGTGTGTATGTGCGTGTGTGTGCGTGTGTGTGCATGTGTGTGCGTGCGTGTGTGTGTATGTGCGTGTGTGTGCGTGCGTGTGTGCGTGTGCCGGATGTGTGCCCGTGTGTGTGTGCGTGTGTGTGCGTGTGTGCGTGTGTGCATGTGTGTGCTGAGTGCGTGTGTGTGCATGTGTGCGTGTGTGTGTGCATGTGTGTGTGTGCGCGTGTGTGTGCGTGTGTGTGTGCATGTGTGTGCGTGCGTGAGTGTGTGTGTGCGCGTGTGTGCGTGTGTATGTGCGTGCGCGTGTGTGTGCGTGTGTGTGTGTGCGTGTGTATGTGTGTGTGCTTGTGTATGTGTGTGTGCGTGTGTGCGTGTGTGTGCGTGTGTATGTGCTTGCGTGTGTGTGTGCGTGTGTGCGTGTGTGTGTGTGCTTGTGTATGTGTGTGCTTGTGTATGTGTGTGTGCGTGTGTGCGTGTGTGTGCGTGTGTATGTGCTTGCGTGTGTGTGCTTGCGTGTGTGTATGTGTGTGTGTGCGTGTGTATGTGTGTGTGCTTGTGTATGTGTGTGTGCGTGTGTGTGTGTGCGTGTGTGTGCGTGTGTATGTGCTTGCGTGTGTGTGCTTGCGTGTGTGTATGTGTGCGTGTGTGTGTGGGGAGTGGTGGTGTAGCGGTTAGCGCTACGCTGCGCTCCGAACCCGGCGTCCCGAGTTCGATTCCCGCTCACGGCAAACACCACCAGTGACAATTATCTGAACAGGTCCTGGGCCTTCCCTAGGTCGACTCAGCCTCAAACGAGTACCTGGTGGAGACAAAGGCGGCCGGGCGTGGTGATGGCCACCCACCCCCTCGTGTGCCGTTCCGGCCTTCATAGGGGCTCGCTAACAGCACTTGCCCCAACCAAGCCCGTTCGAGGCGAATGTGTTTCTCAATTCGAAAAAAATATCACGTGACACCTGGGGCTTGCGAAGCACTGGGTCTAAAACGCCAACACGGCTCCTACACGTTCAGTTCTTTTGAGCAGGTGATCTGGATAAGGCCGAGAGGTGTTTTTTCTCTCTCTCTCCTGTCCGTGAGACGGTGCACACGCATCTCTCTGTGTGTGTTGTCGAGGCTGAAGTAACACTCGGGTTTGGCCTGTCGCCGCTACCTCTGGAGCGGCACGACGCTCGCGTGAAGAATGTTTCTGGCGGCGGGACTCACCACGGCTGCTTGGCGGTGACCCTTTCATTCCACCCTGGACTTCGGTGGGAGCGGGGGGGGGGGTTAGAAAGATGCCCAGTGGGGTTTCCTCGCACACGCGGCAGATACTCGGGAGAGGAAACGCTCAATCTTGATTTAGACAACAACTACAAATGTAGTTGTCTTAAAAAGAAGAATCAATAAAATCGATTTAGAGGAATTCATATTCTTTGGGCCTTTCTGTAAAGTCACGTAGATAGGTTATTTGAACCCGACCACGTGACTTTACCTAAAGACCCAAAGGATATGAATTCCTATAGTCACGAAAGCTTCAAGTCAAGATTTGATTTAGAGGCAGACAATTAAGAGGTCCCACGTGACATCGTTTGTCGATGTCATGTTGCGGGGTAGGTGGAGAGGAGGTGGGGGGGGGGCCATACACGGACCCTCTAAGAGCGGCTGCTGACTGCCCCAGTGGACGTTGGGCTGATATATTGAATGAGTGAACGTGCTTTAGGAGCAGCAGCAGCAGCGGGCAGCCGACAAACGCGCAGGTATGTTCGCTGTATTCCTGGAATTCAGCACCTTTCAGCTGAAACTTGAAAGGCATTCCCAAATTCCTGCCGAGCTTTAATCTATTAATGGTGCAATGTGCTCTGTGATTTGTGGCGTGTAAGTCATTGGAATTGTCATTGGAATTTGTGATGCTGCTTGCTAACTGCGCTTGATCAGAAAATACAGAATGCGAGTTAGGAGCAGGGCTTCCATTACGTTGAGCAGAATGAAACAAGGTGAGAGTGCACTCGGCACACCACATCAAGTATACGATGTACACATTTTTTTTTATTTTACCAGGTGAGGCCCATTGAGCTATGTAGCTCTTTTTCAGAAGCGACCTGGCCACAAATGATAGCTCAACGTGGGAATGTATAGCAGCACAATACTCTAAACGCATGACGTTCAGTCTAAATGTGGAGGAAAAAGTCAGAGGACCCGGACAAAAATCCACGCGACTCCGGGGAGAACATGCAAACTCCAAATTTTTTTTTTTCAAATTCCAAATATATTGCAGGCGTCAGGGTCAGGATCAAACCCACGACCTATTGCATACCTGGCGAGGTAGTTAACATCTCGCCACCGTGGCGTCTGTGGTTATTAGCCATGTGCCACCAACTCCGATCTACCAGCGAAATGAATCCCCGGGGCAGAGATAAACCCATTGGACATGCGACGCTGCACGCCGCTGTATGACTCTGCAGCGGCGTGCAGCCTGGGCTGCACTCCGTTTTATGTCGCGATGGGTTGACGTAATCATTTACGGATTTGAGGCACGTGCAGAGTACGAATGTCTTCCGTGCAGTGATTTGGTCACGTTTCATGATTGGGTTCAGTTTTCCAAAAAGCACTCGAAGCTGTCTCCCCCCCACCCCACCCCCTCTTTAGAAAACTCAACTTAGCAACGAAAGGCAACGTGCAAATGGCAGCTGAAGACGAAGCCCACTTGAAGTCAGTGCGTATATCTTCATGCGCTGTTACTGCGGACGATTGTCTCGGGCGCTGACGAAGGGAAACGGAACGAACGTTGAACGGTGCGCGACGGCGCGTGGAGAGGAGCACGCGTGAACGTGGAGAGGGGCACGCGTGAACGTGGAGAGGGGCACGCGTGAACGAGGCCCAGGAGCCACACGAAGCGGACAGCAGCAGATAGACGCGGAGACACTTCCTGTTGGTGTTCTTCGGCTCTTTCGGTAAAGTCACGTAGAAAAGAAAATAATAAAAAAGCTTCCTGTTGACTGGTACGAGGCGCCACGGTGGCGAGGAGATGTTCACTGCCTCGCCCGGTGTGCAGGAGGTCGGGGGTTCGATCCCCACGCTGACGCCTGCTGCTGCTGTAGATTTTGAGTGTGCGTGTCTCTTTCCCCGTGGTGGTGTGGATTTTTATCCGGGTCCTCCGGGTTTTTCTCCCTCCACATTTATAATCAACAACACGCGTTTAGGGTGTTTGGCTGCGATAAATGTCCATGTGATGATCATACGCCACTTCGTGGAGCTCTTATCAGTGATTGCCAGGTCGCTCCTGAAATAGAGCGACGCAGCTCAGTGTGGCGCTACCTGGTAAAGTACAAACAAGTTTAAAGTTTTATAGTTTGAAGTTTTATAGTTTGAAGTTTTTTAGTTTGAAGTTTTTTAGTTTAAGTTTTTTAGTTTGAAGTTTTATAGTTTGAAGTTTTTTAGTTTGAAGTTTTTTAGTTTAAAGTGTTTTAGTTTGAAGTTTTATAGTTTGAAGTTTTCAGTAACGGGCTTAGCCAGGAGACGAGCAACTAAATACATTTGCATATTTAAATGTCACTTTTTGAGGCCGTCCCTAAATGACGTCACGCGATTTTGGACGATTTTTGACCCCCCCCCCCCCCCCGTCGTCACGCGGCGTCACAAAAAGTCAGACCCCCCCCTCAAATATGACGTCACAAAGCTCTGCCCCCCCCCCCCAAAAAAAATCATGCTTTAAATCGCTTTAAACTGTTGTCATTGTAGTGCGTATTTAATGTGGCGCTGCACTCTGATGTTGTAGGAGAAAACATTCATTAAAACGTCTATTTAATTAAGTAGAACGTGTTGTCGATATTTATTCAAAGTTGCTCATTTTGATGTGACGTCACATTTCTCAACCGCCCCCCCCCCCCATCGTCACACATCGTCACACATCGTCACAAATGTCTGACCCCCCTAGGTGCGTGACGTCATTTATGGACAGCCCCTTACCTGCCAACAGAAAGCTGTCCTCGTGAACTGCCGATGCGAACGCGGTGGCATGAGGTCACGTTCTGCGCAGCGCTCCTTTGCTGACGACGCGTTCACGAACCAACGAATGAGTGGATGCATCTCGGACTCTCGCCAAATTGTTTTGTTGTTGTTATAAAAACAACAACCTCCCAACTGGTAACCAGAACATCCCAGCCGTCCTCACCATCAGCCACGGACAGAGTCGGCAACCCACACGCGACGAGAAGAGAAACTTGTTTTCGAATTCTGTGAAAAAAAATACAAACCTCAGTATTACATGGGACCTTTTTTGCCGGTAGCTGCTCAGCTAGACGTGTTCTGATGCGTTGCATTTCGGCGTTCGCTGGTCTGTCACTGATGAGACGAGGCCACGAAGAAGGCCAATCAGTTTCAAAGAATGCAAATAACATTATGAGAGCATGTTTAGTGATAGGCTTTTATCCTTTCAACTGGTACAAAAACTGACACCTACATACAAGGCATCATGTTTGGTCTCATAGTGTAAATGCTTACCCCGAGCTCTCAATACTCTGATAGTGCGCTGTTTTTGAGTTGTACGCCTTTTGGCGTCTTCTGATCCAATACCAATAGAGACTAGGCTCTAAGGAAAGCTGTCTCGGGTGTGGACCAATCAACTTCAAGGACAGTGCATATCATTATCATTATCAGAGTAGTTCTTTTTGTTTGCATTTTGACTGCTTGTGTTGTGGTTATTGCAAACATGATGCCTTGTATAAAGGGGTCAGTTTTTGTACCAGTTGAAACGGTAAAAACCTATCACTATATTTTGCCACTGGTAAAGGAGGTCTCATAGTGAGAGCATGTTTGTTTGCATATTAACAACAAGTGCTCTGTGTTCAACGCAGTACTGGATTCCTTGCAAAAGGTTTCGACTTGGTTGTTTGAACACCTTAACACCTCCTGTTTTATTGACATAAATGGTAAAACCCGATTCTTATTTTTTCAAACCTCAACATTTTAAGAGCTACAGTGCATTGTGGGTGAATACAATAAGGTGGTCCCCTAACGAATAACGTCACGAAGCCCGCGGGAGGCGCTGGTGACCCCTGTTCATGGTCAATCCACTGCTGGATGAAGGTCTCCCTGTCCACCTATAAGCACCTGCACACAGGCTGGTTGGCACTGCTTCACCTCCGTCAGCTTTCTTAGCAGGCCCTAGGCGGATTATGTCATGTTAAGTTTCGATTGAAAGCTTTCGTGACTGCAGGGATTCATATTCTTGGTTCTTTCGGTAAAGTCAAGTATAAGGGAAATAATAAAATAATAAAAATAAAACAATAAAATTCTCACGACGTTTCGATTGCAACACAAGCAATCGAAACGTCGTGAGAATTTTATTGTTTTATGATAATTTGTATAATGTAATTTTAAATATTCTTTTATTATTTTCCTTGTACGTGACTTTACCAAAATAACCAAGAATATGTTGTGTTAAGTTTGAATTTCACGTCAATTACCGGGCGATGTTTATCAGCTGTATAAATTGGTTCTGTTAATTTGGTACAGAGTCGTTTACGCTTTTAGGTTTTGGGTCCATGTGGTTAGCGGTCGCTTCTTGTGTTTGCATGACCTCTCGTGCGTTCTGCACGATCAATTATTCATTTTTCGCGATTATCAGAATCTGGATTTATCCTCAACAAATCCGACGAGTTTCGAAGCTTTTTGTTCCCAGATGTCGCGGGGTTACCCACGGGGTTACCCACGGGGTTACCCACGGGGTAACCCACGGGGTTACCCACGCATCGCCGCTGGTGCAGTGAGCAAGGCTGGAGTTGAGAGACACATTGTGCCCAACACACTTTCGCGTTCGTTACACGCAGTGGCTCTGCTTCTTAACGCTGGTGCATCACGAGACGCCCTTTCTGGGGGGGTGCGAGACATGGACGGACAGATTTGTTCTAGAAGGTAATTAATCGAAAACCCAAGTTAAGGCACGGGGCATGTTAAGTTGCACAACTACTTTGTCTCATCAACCCCTAAGTAGTTATTAACAATATTAAAACAATTACGATCGAGAATCAAATGGGTGCAAGGCTGCAGTAAAGGTTGTGGACCACTGTGTTAGGGTTAGTGGTAGTGTTAGTGGTAGTGTTAGGGGTAGTGTTAGTGGTAGTGTTAGGGGTAGGGTTAGTGGTAGTGTTAGTGGTAGGGTTAGGGGTAGGGTTAGTGGTAGTGGTAGGGTTAGTGGTAGTGTTAGTGGTAGGGTTAGTAGTAGTGTTAGGGGTGGGGTTAGTGGTAGTGTTAGTGGTAGGGTTAGTGGTAGTGTTAGGGGTGGGGTTAGTGGTAGTGTTAGTGGTAGGGTTAGTAGTAGTGTTAGGGGTGGGGTTAGTGGTAGTGTTAGTGGTAGTGTTAGTGGTAGTGTTAGGGGTAGGGTTAGTAGTAGTGTTAGGGGTGGGGTTAGTGGTAGTGTTAGTGGTAGGGTTAGGGGTAGGGTTAGGGGTAGGGTTAGTGGTAGTGTTAGTGGTAGGGTTAGGGGTATGGTAGGGTTAGTGGTAGTGTTAGGGGTGGGGTTAGTGGTAGTGTTAGTGGTAGGGTTAGTGGTAGTGTTAGGGGTAGGGTTAGTGGTAGTGTTAGGGGTAGGGTTAGTGGTAGTGTTAGGGGTAGGGTTAGTGTGTGGTTAGGGGTAGGGTTAGTGGTATGGTAGGGTTAGTGGTAGTGTTAGGGGTAGGGTTAGTGGTAGTGTTAGGGGTAGGGTTAGTGGTAGTGTTAGGGGTAGGGTTAGTGTGTGGTTAGGGGTGGGGTTAGTGTGTGTGGTTAGGAGTAGTGCTCGTGCTGGGCGGAGTGTTAGAGAAGTGGTTCTTCTTAACCTGGGTGCATCACAGAGCTCCCTTTGGGCAAGCTGTGAGATGCCCTTTCTGGGGGGGTGCCAGACATGGCCAGATTTGTTTTCGAAGGTAAATCATCGAAAACACAAATTAAGCACGTGGCAACGTAAGTTGCGCAATTACTTTGTTTCATCACACCGATGTAGTCATTAACATTATACATTTGTGTAACGCTCCAGAGCCAAAGGGGTAGAGTGAAGGTTAATGACCACCGCTTCAACGCGATCCAGACGTCTCGCGGTTTCGCCCTTTCCTCTGGCACAACTCTCAGCCCGGCAAGACTCTTCACATTTTCGCTGCGGCGTTGGTGGTTTGTGCGTAGCGTGCGGTGCGTCAACATCGCCACTGGGGAGACAAAGGCGGCCAGGCGTGGTGTTGGCCATACATTCCCTGGCCTTTAATGGTTCTCGCTAACACCACTTGCCCCTACAGTCTGCTACAGATTACACGGGGGATCTATGTTGGTGGTGGTGTGTGTGGTGGTGTGTGGTGGTGTGTGGTGTGCGCGGTGTGGTTTGCGCGTTGTGGTGGTGTTGTGTGTGGTGGTGTTGCGGTGTGCGTGTTGTGATATGTGTGGTGGTGTGTGGTGGTGTATGTGGTGTATGTGGTGGTGCGCGGTGTGGTTTGCGTGTTGTGGAGTGTAGGCGCAAGCACATGGCGAGCTGGTAGTTTAATGTGTCACGTCCACCGTGAACTGGTAGTTTAATGTGTCACGTCCACCGTGAGTTGGTAGTTTAATGTGTCACGTCTAACGTGAGCTGGTAATTTAATGTGTCACGTCTACCGTGAGTTGGTAGTTTAAAGTGTCACGTGGACCGTGAGCTGGTAGTTTAATGTGTCACGTCTACCGTGAGCTGGTAGTTTAATGTGTCACGTCTACCGTGAGTTGGTAGTTTAATGTGTCACGTGGACCGTGAGCTGGTAGTTTAATGTGTCACGTCTACCGTGAGCTGGTAGTTTAATGTGTCACGTCTACCGTGAGCTGGTAGTTTAATGTGTCACGTCTACCGTGAGCTGGTAGTTTAATGTGTCACGTCTACCGTGAGTTGGTAGTTTAATGTGTCACGTCTACCGTGAGTTGGTAGTTTAATGTGTCACGTCTACCGTGAGCTGGTAGTTTAATGTGTCACGTCCACCGTGAGTTGGTAGTTTAATGTGTCACGTCTACCGTGAGCTGGTAGTTTAATGTGTCACGTCTACCGTGAGCTGGTAGTTTAATGTGTCACGTCTACCGTGAGCTGGTAGTTTAATGTGTCACGTCTACCGTGAGCTGGTAGTTTAATGTGTCACGTCCACCGTGAGCTGGTAGTTTAATGTGTCACGTCTACCGTGAGCTGGTAGTTTAATGTTTCACGTCTACCGTGAGCTGGTAGTTTAATGTTTCACGTCTACCGTGAGTTGGTAGTTTAATGTGTCACGTCTACCGTGAGCTGGTAGTTTAATGTGTCACGTCTACCGTGAGCTGGTAGTTTAATGTGTCACGTCTACCGTGAGTTGGTAGTTTAATGTGTCACGTCTACCGTGAGTTGGTAGTTTAATGTGTCACGTGGACCGTGAGTTGGTAGTTTAATGTGTCACGTCTACCTTGAGCTGGTAGTTTAATGTGTCACGTCTACCGTGAGCTGGTAGTTTAATGTGTCACGTCTACCGTGAGTTGGTAGTTTAATGTGTCACGTGGACCGTGAGTTGGTAGTTTAATGTTTCACGTCTACCCTTGAGCTGGTAGTTTAATGTGTCACGTCTACCGTGAGCTGGTAGTTAATGTGTCACGTCTACGTGAGCTGGTAGTTTAATGTGTCACGCTGGACCGTGAGTTGGTAGTTTAATGTTTCACGTCCACCGTGAGCTGGTAGTTTAATGTGTCACGTCTACCGTGAGCTGGTAGTTTAATGTGTCACGTCCTACCGTGAGCTGGTAGTTTAATGTGTCACGTCTACCGTGAGTTGTAGTTTAATGTTTACGTCTACCGTGAGCTGGTAGTTTATGTGTCCGTCTACCGTGAGCTGGTAGTTTAATGTGTCACGTCTACCGTGAGTTGGTAGTTTAATGTGTCACGTCTACCGTGAGCTGGTAGTTTAATGTGTCACGTCTACCGTGAGTGGTAGTTTAATGTGTCACGTCCTACCGTGAGATGGTAGTTTAATGTGTCACGTCCACCGTGAGCTGGTAGTTTAATGTGTCACGTCCACCGTGAGCTGGTAGTTTAATGTGTCACATCTACCGTGAGCTGGTAGTTTAATGTGTCACGTCCTACCGTGAGTGGTAGTTTAATGTGTCACGTCCACCGTGAGCTGGTAGTTTAATGTGTCACGTCTACCGTGAGCTGGTAGTTTAAATGTGTCACGTCTACCGTGAGTTGGTAGTTTAATGTGTCACGTCTACGTGAGCTGGTAGTTTAATGTGTCACGTCTACCGTGAGCTGGTAGTTTAATGTTTCACGTCCACCGTGAGCTGGTAGTTAATGTGTCACGTCTACCGTGAGCTGGTAGTTTAATGTGTCACGTCTACCGTGAGTTGGTAGTTTAATGTGTCACGTCTACCGTGAGTTGGTAAGTTTAATGTGTCACGTCTACCGTGAGCTGGTAGTTTAATGGTGTCACGTCGACCGTGAGTTGGTAGTTTAAGTGTGTCACGTCTACCGTGAGCTGGTAGTTTAATGTGTCACGTCTCACCGTGAGCTGGTAGTTAATGTGTCACGTCTACCGTGAGCTGGTAGTTTAATGTGTCACGTCTACCGTGAGCTGGTAGTTTAATGTGTCAGTCACCGTGAGCTGGTAGTTTAATGTGTACGTCACCGTGAGCTGGTAGTTTAATGTGTCACGTCTACCGTGAGCTGGTAGTTTAATGTGTCACGTCTACCGTGAGCTGGTAGTTTAATGTGTCACGTCTACCGTGAGCTGGTAGTTTAATGTGTCACGTCTACCGTGAGCTGGTAGTTTAATGTGTCACGTCTACCGTGAGCTGGTAGTTTAATGTGTCACGTCTACCGTGAGCTGGTAGTTTAATGTGTCACGTCTACCGTGAGCTGGTAGTTTAATGTGTCACGTCTACCGTGAGCTGGTAGTTTAATGTGTCACGTCTACCGTGAGCTGGTAGTTAATGTGTCACGTCTACCGTGAGCTGGTAGTTTAATGTGTCACGTCTACCGTGAGCTGGTAGTTTAATGTGTCACGTCTACCGTGAGCTGGTAGTTTAATGTGTCACGTCTACCGTGAGCTGGTAGTTTAATGTGTCACGTCTACCGTGAGTTGGTAGTTTAATGTGTCACGTCTACCGTGAGCTGGTAGTTTAATGTGTCACGTCTACCGTGAGCTGGTAGTTTAATGTGTCACGTCTACCGTGAGCTGGTAGTTTATGTGTCACGTCCACCGTGAGCTGGTAGTTTAATGTGTCACGTCTACCGTGAGCTGGTAGTTTAATGTGTCACGTCTACCGTGAGCTGGTAGTTTAATGTGTCACGTCTACCGTGAGCTGGTAGTTTAATGTGTCACGTCTACCGTGAGCTGGTAGTTTAATGTGTCACGTCTACCGTGAGCTGGTAGTTTAATGTGTCACGTCCACCGTGAGCTGGTAGTTTAATGTGTCACGTCTACCGTGAGCTGGTAGTTTAATGTGTCACGTCTACCGTGAGCTGGTAGTTTAATGTGTCACGTCTACCGTGAGCTGGTAGTTTAATGTGTCACGTCTACCATGAGCTGGTAGTTTAATGTTTCACGTCTACCGTGAGTTGGTAGTTTAATGTGTCACGTCTACCGTGAGCTGGTAGTTTAATGTGTCACGTCTACCGTGAGCTGGTAGTTGAATGTGTCACGTCTACCGTGAGTTGGTAGTTTAATGTGTCACGTCTACCGTGAGCTGGTAGTTTATTGTGTCACGTGGACCGTGAGCTGGAAGTTTAATGTGTCACGTCTACCGTGAGCTGGTAGTTTAATGTGTCACGTCTACCGTGAGCTGGTAGTTTATTGTGTCACGTGGACCGTGAGCTGGAAGTTTAATGTGTCACGTCTACCGTGAGTTGGTAGTTTAATGTGTCACGTCTACCGTGAGTTGGTAGTTTAATGTGTCACGTCCACCGTGAGTTGGTAGTTTAATGTGTCACGTCTACCGTGAGCTGGTAGTTTAATGTGTCACGTCCATCGTGAGTTGGTAGTTTAATGTGTCACGTCTACCGTGAGCTGGTAGTTTAATGTGTCACGTCTACCGTGAGCTGGTAGTTTAATGTGTCACGTCTACCGTGAGCTGGTAGTTTAATGTGTCACGTCTACCGTGAGTTGGTAGTTTAATGTGTCACGTCCACCGTGAGCTGGTAGTTTAATGTGTCACGTCCACCGTGAGCTGGTAGTTTAATGTGTCACGTCTACCGTGAGCTGGTAGTTTAATGTGTCACGTCTACCGTGAGCTGGTAGTTTAATGTGTCACGTCTACCGTGAGCTGGTAGTTTAATGTGTCACGTCTACCATGAGCTGGTAGTTTAATGTTTCACTTGGACCGTGGTGCGTGCGCCCCGCGGTTTGCCCGCTCGCCAACAACCCCCGCACGAGTCCCCGTGTCGCAAATCAACAGCGATAGGAAGCACGCGTCGGACCAGACGGGTTTTTTTTACTTATTTTTTTGTGCAAAGATGGAATGTGTTTTATTTTCCCCCTCCTCACGCAAACCTTGCGCCGAAGAATTTTGCCACAACCTCGACAAGCACACGGGACGCATGCTCGTCTTGCGGGGGCGCGCAGGACACGCGCGCGCGCGCTGTCGTTCGAGGTTCATGGGGCGTAACGGCGCCTCGGAATCCTCCAAAATGAGGTGGTCGCCGGTGTGATCGGTGGGCACCTTTGGAGGCAGGCAGGACACACGCGGGGGTGATGCAGCTAACAGGATCGCGCCAACCTGCTACTCACCCCCCCACCCTCCCGCCGCCAGCGGTGATGTTCGCATCCTGTATTCGGTGCTCGTTTTAGGCTGAGTCAACCTAGCGGAGGCCCACGCCAGGTTCCATTTCTTATAATTACCAGTGGCGATTGGTTTCGGAGCTGAACCGCGTGGGTGGGATGGTAGCTGCGTGTGCGTTCAGTGCAAGTTCAGGCAGGTGCATCGTATCGACAAGGCTCCATGATTGCAACTCACTACTCTACGGGACGTCTGGTAAAACCCCCAATATGAAGCGGCAGCATGTGCACAACGTTCTGTGGCACGTGTCGTGACGGGCACCGCAAGATCCGGCCGTGTCCTGCCGGCGCTCACCGAGCTGCATTGGCTTCTGGTTACCGAACGAATACATTGCACTGGTAGGAACCTCCTGGTTACAGCAGCCCACAGGGGATTATTGTGTCCGTCCGTTGTGCAGGGAGGGGCTGGGTGGGGAGGGAGGGGCTGGGTGGGTAGGGGAGGGTGGGGTGGGGAGGGTGGGGAGGGGCTGTTCACCCCGTGGTGCCCTTATAAAACTCAACGTTTAACCTACTCATGCCGGCTTGTGCCCGCCCTCACAATCGGGCATATTTGCGGAATACACCACGCCGCCGTTGACCCTGGCCATTGACCGAGCAACCCAACAACGTTCCTACCAGCTCCCTCCGCAGGAATGTGTTGAGGTTGCAGTAAGTGCACCTAAAGCGCTTGCCACAAACGAACCATCACACCTCGTTGCCAGTGTCGTCAAGGAGCATAAACCGTTATCACGCAAACTCCGGTCATCATCACAGCGGCTTTTGGCGAACCGTCGAACAAAGATGGTCACTGCATCGTGCGATTTCTGATGCGCTTCTGCGGCCGTCTGGAACGCTCTTCTGATATTAGGAAGCCACTGAAGCTTTTTTAATCTCGATTGAAAACTAATTTCTTCATTACTGCTTTTTGTGTTGAGGTTGTTGTCCTTCCCCGCCGCACCTCCGATTAGCGTGGCTGGGTCGTTCGGTGGTGCGACAGAAGTTCAACGTAGGCAGGTCCGTACGCAGCTCCACTAAGGCTGGAGCAGAGACCAAGTTGAGCTCTGTACATGAGCGTCCTGGAAGAGTCATGGTCGCCGCCCGGGTCATCTCGAGAGCTGCCCTGCGTTTTACTCCACAAGCCACCGTCCCCTCTCACGCTCATTCTTCAATGGCAGAGTCCAGTTTGTTTGAGCGTTATTTTACAACTTGTGCCGACTTAATAGGGGGTCTCCCCCTTTTTTCTGGCAACAAAACAGTTGTGCTAAGATGTTGAAACACCAAACTGAAACCTTTTACGAGGAATCATGTGTGCATTCACCACAATGCTTGTGGTCACAATGCAAACAAAAAAACACTCTGATAATATCTGCATTGTCCTTGAAACTGATTGGTCCACACCAGAAACAGCTTTTTTTGAGCCTCTGGTCGAACACCGTTTGAGACGAGGTCTCTGGCTCATTCACTGGGTCAGGATGCGCCAGGAGTGAGCCGTCACCAGCCCGTAACCCCGAGGCACGCTCGCGTCTCTCAACACCTTTGACATCGCGTGTCACGTGATAGTTGCATTGTGGTCGGATGGCCTCGTCCCTGAATGAGTTCGAAGCTCAGCAGACACGGGACTGCACGGCCACGTGGCATGCGCCACTTCAGTTGCTGACACGACAGCTGCCACGTGTTACACATCGCGCCTCGTACACACGGAGATTGATTCAACTTCCTAGCCTGTGAATGTTCTGCATTTTTACGCTTTTTTATTGCATCAAGAAGGGCGCGTTCCCCCCCCGCTCCCCCCAAAAAAATCCAAGGAATTTGTCTCCAGAGGCCCAAAAACGAAACCCAACGCGCGGCAAGCCGAGCGCGGGGGGTGTCACCTGCAACAGCTACAGGTTGTGTCGATGACTTGTGACTTAAAACTTTCGTGACTGCAGGAATTCATATTCTTGGTTCTTTCGGTAAAGTCACGTAGATATAAAACAAAAAATATATAAATAGTAAAATAAAAATTTCACAAAAATAATACGTTGAAAATAATAAAAGCAAAAAACACAATAACAAATAAAAATCTAAATAGTAAAATATAATAAAAATTAAAATAAAATGTGTAGATGAGCTGCTCCCAAGGTCGACTGCTCCCTTAGAAGCGAAGTCCACGGCTGCCCCAGACGCCGCCCGAAGTCCCGGGGCGGCTTCCAGGGCGTGCCCGACACGGCGCTCGTGCGCTCGGTCCTGACGCTGTCCAATTGCTTGGCTCGCAGTTGTTTCCGTCACCGGGAGCGTCAACAACAAACACATGGTGCCGTCAGAAGAGGACGCGACGTGAATTTACGTTTAAAATAAAAACAACGGAACGAGTGGCACTCGATCGAGGGGTTCGCGTCTGTCGCGGAGGTTCGTGGTTCGAATCCGTTGGGCCACCCTGGTTAATTCCGCGTCTTCACCGCTACATACCCAGCCGCTGTCTGCTTCACCCACAGCGGACGTTGAAGACCCCCCCCCATGACGTCATTCGGAACGAGCAGTCGGTCACCTGTGTGCGGCGACGTCACGGAGCAGATTTGAAAAGCGACCCATTCGTGGGGGGCCACAAATGGGTCACAATTTGATTCGACACAGCGAAGTCGCCCCCCACTGTGACACCGCCACAGGCAGTGTCTGTGAAGCAGAGAGCAGCGCTTTACGTTTGTGCTTTTATGTTTCATGAAACATTTTCTGTAAAATTTTTCACGTTTAATTTTATTTTTTATGTTTATTTTTTATGTTTAATTTTATTTTTCATGTTAATTGTTTATGTTTAACTAGATTTTTTATGTTAAATTTAACGTTTAATTTGTATTTATTTTATTTTAATTTAATTTTTATTTTCTATCTCCGTGACTTTACCGAAATAACCAAAGACTAAGAGAGCAGTGGCCACGCTTCGTGGTGATCGCCTCTGCGCTACCGGAGCATCGCGAACACCAAACGAATACCACACGAATCACAAATTGTTACATTCATTGCAGAGAGACAGAGAGCACGGCGGGCCAATCAATGCCCCGTTACCAACACCGTCCCAACAAAGACGGCGTCTGATGCACACGGTCAAACACGGTCAAACTTCTTTCGCACCGTACGTAGCCAACCGTGCTAATCGGAGGGTGATTGAGTGCTATGTGAGTGCGTGAGTGACTATGTGAGTGGGTGAGTGACTATGTGAGTCTATGCACGTATTTATGTTGAACTTCTTTCGCACCGTACGTAGCCAACCGTGCTAATCGGAGGTGTGCCGGGTTCAGCTGGCAGGCATGAATATGCACCACCACTACCGCCACCACCGCTACCACACAAAAAAGAATTAAGCTTTCCCAAGTGCAGATCGCAGATTAGGCTGTCAGACGTGTTCCCCATTAAGCTGTCCGACCACCTGCAGTTATGCACGAGCCCACTGCACATTCGGACCGCAAAGGAAAACATTTTGTTGAAAAAATAAAATAATAAACCCCCGACGATATTAATTCCCTCGGGGGACATTTTTTGAAAACATGTTTTATGGGGTTTTTTTTTCAATTGACGTTTTTTTTGCATTCCAACCGGAATCGTTGTTCACTACGCGCGGAGTCGCCGGGTAAAATCTCATGCGCCAACTCGGGAGGTATCGGAGATAGAGAGAGAGTTTTCAGTTTTCAGTTTCATTTATTAGGTATAGCCCTGTGAGCCTTTCGGCTCTTGAATCGGTGCAACCGCAACAAACCAAAAACATGAACAAGAAAACATCTTAAAGTGACTATGTGACTATGCGCAAACAGAAAAATCCAGGAAAAAGCACCGTACACCAACGCTGTGTGCAAAAATCCCAGTGGGATGCAAGTCAAACAACAACCACAACAACAACCACAAGACAACTTAGATGAAAGCCATCAGTCTAACTCCGTACTACAACAGAGAGCGAGTGGCGTCGATTCTCGGCATGCGCCGATGAAGGTACAGAGTGTCCGCCAAGTTCGCACTTTAGATGACTCTGCGCCACGTTGGCTAGCAGATGTTAACTACCTCGCCTGGTATGCAGGAGGTCGTGGCTTTGATGGTTCACGCAGACAGGATTCCTTGCAAAAGGCTTCTGTTTGGTGTTTTGACATCTTAACACAACTGTTTTGTTGCCAGCAATGGTCAAACTTATTCTTACATGTATATTTGGAGTTTGCATGCCTCTCTCTCATCATCATCACGGTGGCTAGGAGATGTTAACTACCTCGCCTGGTATACAGGAGGTCGTGGGTTAGATCCTGACCGTGACGCCTGCTGCATATTTGGAGTTTGCGTGTCTCTCTCTCTCTCTCTTTCCCCGTGGTCGCGTGGATTTTTCTCCGGGTCCTCAGTGTGTTCCCCTTCACATTTGGAATCAGTGTCACACGTTTAGAGCATTTGGCTGCTAAAAACTTCCACACAATGATAAACCACTTCGTTGAGCTATCATTTGTCGTCAGGTCGCTTCTGAAAGAGAGCTACGTATCTCAGCGGGCCTATAGCTGGTAAAATAAAACAAAGTTTAGTTTTAGTTTAGCAGAGGTTCTGAAAGCACGGATAATGGAGAAATGTGCCAAAAATGTGAACACATTCCTGCGGAGGGAGTTGGTAGGAACGTTGGGTTGCTTGGTCAATGGCCAGGGTCAACGGCGGCGTGGTGTATTCCGCAAATATGGCCGACTGTGAGGGCGGGCACAAGCCGGCGTGAGTAGGTTAAACGTTGAGTTTTATAAGGGCACCACGGGGTGACCAGCCCCTCCCCACCCAGCCCCACCCCTCCCACTCCCCACCCAGCCCCACCCTCCCCACCCAGCCCCTCCCCACCCTCCCCACCCAGCCCCTCCCTCCCCACCCAGCCCCTCCCTGCACGACGGACACAATAATCCCGTGTGCGCTGGTGTAACCAGGAGGTTCCTACCAGTATAACGCTCAATGAGTAAGGGACCAGTGCCGAAACGTCCGCAGTGGCATTGACGAATGGCATTGAGATGTCCTTTGCGTCGGGCCACGTTGCTCCGCCGTGTCTGCCGCAGCGCGCTTCAGGTCCGCCGGAGCGGTGGCAGAATCCGTGGAATGAACGTAATGAACGAGCGGCTGCTCGTTATTCGAGAACCATCAACAGCAGCAGAACGTCGCCGGCAGGCCCGATGCGCCACGTCTCCTTCGCGAATGGAAAATTAAAGACGTGAAACTTGATTCGGAGCTTTCGTGACTGCAGGCTCTTTCGGTAAAGTCACGTAAGAAGAAAAATAAATTAAATAATAGCATACGACTTCTCGATTGCAACACAATCATCATCAGGTACGAATGAATGATAAAACAAACATAGTAAACTTAGAAATATAATACAATACAACACAGAGAGTCGGCTAACACAAGTCAACACCCTACCTGGTTGATTACGTTCTTCCAAAGATTGCTAAATTTGAGAGAGACAAAACACAGACACGGAGACACACAGACAGACAGGTAAACAGAGAGAGAACACACACAGAGAGACACACAGAAAGAGACACACAACATAGACACACAGAAACACACACAGAGAGACACACAACATATACACACAGAGAGAGACACACAACATAGACACACAGAGACACACAGAGAGAGACACAAGCAGAGAGAGATAACACAGAGACACAGAGAGACACAACATCGACACACAGACAGACACAAGTAGAGAGAGACACACAACATAGACACACACAGACACATACATAGACACACAGACAGACACACAAGCAGAGAGAGAACACACACAGAGACACACAGAGAGAGACACACAACATAGACACAGAGAGAGATAACACAGAGACACACAGAGAGAGACACACACATAAGTAGGGTGTTGATTGTTATGTTAGCCGACTCTCTGTGTTGTATTGCATTATATTTCTAAGTTTACTAAGTTTGTTTCATCTTTCATTCGTACCTGATGATTACTTGTGTTGCAATCGAAACGTCGTCTGCTATTAGTTAATTATTTTTCCTTTCTACGTGACTTTACCGAAAGAACCAAAGAGTAAAGACATTGTGGCCATGCGACACGAGCTACGCACCACGCCGTAGACCAACCGAGGCTCTGCTCCTTCAATGCCCACACCAACTCTCTCCCGAAGTCATCTCTCCACAGCTAGCAGGCCTCGACATTTGCGTGGCGAGATGTTAACTACCTCACCTGGTGTACAGGAGGTCGTGGGTCCGATCCCAACCCTGACGCCTGCTGCTGCTGCTGTACATTTGGAGTTTGCGTGTCTCTCTCCTCGTGCTCGCGTGGACGTTTTTCCCTCCACACTCAGCAACACGCGTTTAGAGTATCTGGCTGCTATACATTTGCACGTGATAAGCCACTTCGTTGAGCTATCATTTGTGGCAGCAAGGTCGACTTCTAAACAGGAGCGAGATAGGTCAGTGGGGCCTTACCTGGTAAAATAACGTAAGTAGTTTTTCTTTATAGTTTCATATTGCCATGCGCAAGGACATACTGTTTGTGCGCAAGCCGTTGGAAAGGTTGCGGTGTCTTCATTCCGATGCCTCCTCCATGCCGCGCCATTACAAGTCGCTGCACCGACTACGAGACGGATACACCCAGTTCGTGTGAAGCGGATTACAATGATGACGATGATGATGATTCCACTTGGAGGTGAGTGTACGCTCGCTACAACCTACAAATGCAGAGTGAGATCATTCCACTTGGAGGTGAGTGTACGCTCGCTACAACCTACAAATGCAGAGTGAGATCATTCCACTTGGAGGTGAGTGTACGCTCGCTACAACCTACAAATGCAGAGTGAGATCATTCCACTTGGAGGTGAGTGTACGCTCGCTACAACCTACAAATGCAGAGTGAGATCATTCCACTTGGAGGTGAGTGTACGCTCGCTACAACCTACAAATGCAGAGTGAGATCATTCCACTTGGAGGTGAGTGTACGCTCGCTACAACCTACAAATGCAGAGTGAAGATCATTCCAATCAATCAAATTACGGGCAGGATGAGCGACTTGCCGTTGGTGTTCATCGGAGTCGTCCGACCATACTTCACCACTCGGGGCATCGCTTGCCAGCCGACGTTGTCCCGTGCTGGGAGTTGAACTCGGGACGCGCGACAACAACCAACCAACCAACCCCCTCTCGGCCATTCCAGGAAACAACATCAATCTCTAAAATCATTATACATCACTCGGGCTCGCGTGCGTGCGAGGGTAGCGCCCCTGGGCATTCCTGGCAGCGCGAGTGTTGAGAGTTGGGGAGCCCCCATTCGCGTGGCTCGCAGTTCCAAGCTGTTCCACGCCGGTGACCTCCTCCATACAGGCCGCGGGCACAACAAGCTGCCGCTGCTGCCGCTGCTTCTTCTGCTGCCTCTCGTGTACAAGCCGTGACGCACGGAGGAACGCGACTCGTGTTTCCTCCGGGTCAGTCCAGTCACGTGAGAGGGTGCGCTGCGGTGACTAGGAGATGTTGACTACCTCGCCTGCTCTATACAGGAGGTCGTGGGTTCGATCCAGAGCCTGACGCCTGCTGCTGTATATTTGGAGTTTGTGTGTCTCTCATCATCATCACGGTGACTAGGAGATGTTGACTACCTCGCCTGCTGTATACAGGAGGTCGTGGGTTCGATCCAGAGCCTGACGCCTGCTGCTGTATATTTGGAGTTTGTGTGTCTCTCTCTCTCATCATCATCACGGTGACTAGGAGATGTTGACTACCTCGCCTGCTGTATACAGGAGGTCGTGGGTTCGATCCAGAGCCTGACGCCTGCTGCTGTATATTTGGAGTTTGTGTGTCTATTTCTCATCATCATCACGGTCGCTGGCGAGATGTTAGATACCTCGCCTGGTATACAGGAGGTGGTGGGTTTAATCCTGACTCTGCTGTGTATTTGTAATTTGCGGTGTCCCTTTCTCTCCCCGTGGTCGCGTGGATTTTTCTCCGGTTCCTCCGGGTTCTTCCCTCCACATTTAGAATCGACGTCACGCATCTCGAGTATTTGGCCGCCGATATATGTCCACGTGATGATACGCCACTTCGTTGAGCTATCATCTGTGATCGCCTGCAGGTCGCTTCTGAAAAACAGTTCAGTGGGGACTTACCTGGTCAAATAAAAACAAAGTTTTACGCTCGTTCCTCGCCAGAACCATGTGGCCGTTTCGGTCACAGTTTGGCAGAGTCATGGACCCCTCCTCTGGAGCAAAGGGCATCACTGCCTGCGCACACGGCAGCTACGTCACTGGAGGAGGCCTTCCCTGTGTTGTTGCTACACGCTGGCCACGAGAGACTGGGAGAGAGCGAGACTCGACGAGACTCGATGTCACTGGAAGTCCTCCACTCCGCGTGGGTCTCATTCTGGGCATTTTTTGGCGGTTGACAGCACTGAACGTACGGATGTGAAAAGAAGGGCACGGTGCCTGGTGAGGCGGGTCCGTGCGTGGTGCAAAGAAGCAAGTACGTTTTCACTTACCAACGACACGTTTGGATGAATTCCAAAAAGCGAAGAAAAACCCCTCTGATATAAAAAAGAAAGTTGTCAAGTGAAGAATTCGGGCATATACCCTTCGGGAAAGATAACTCAAAGTGCACGCAGGCGGTGCGTGCGTCATCTGAATCCACGTGCATCGAACACTCGGCGGCGGTGGTAACTGCCGTCACTATCAACCCCCGGGGTGACACATACATCGCAGGCACCGCATGTTTAAGCATTCACTTGATAACCCCAATTGTGAAGCCCTCCTGCCCACCGATCTGTCGCGTTAGCAACCCAGCCCAGCAATTCAACCAACTCACAACCCCACAGAACCTCTTATCCATCAACCTATCAACCACAACAACAAAAAATAATCACCCTCTCAAACTGTCACCTCACCAACCAATCAACCAACCAACCAATGAATCCACAGAACTACCCAATCAATCAGTTGGCAAACCCAGAGGGTGCTCGATTTAACAAAAAAAACTGCCTCCAAGAATTTGCGTCTGCAAGTCAGTCACGACGCATGGATACTCGCCACCACAATAAACACGGGCACTTGCAAAAGCACAACGACAATACAACGAAGAGCAAAAACTCCCCCGTGTCGGCGCGCAGCACCTGTGAAGGCCGGCACGGCACACGAGGGGTGAGTGGCCAGCACCACGGCCGACCGCCTTTGTCTCCCCAGTGACGATGTCTACACACCGCACCAGGCACTCTTTTCCTTTAGGGACGTGCGGTCAGGGGAGGCAGGGGAGGCTGAGCCTCGCCTGTCATACTCCAATGAAAATAGCTGTTACGAAAAGTAAATAAAATAATCAAATTAAATATATATTAAGATTTTCCCACTGATCTGTGTTATAAATGTCATTTCTATACGATTCCAATAATTTTTATAGTCAAAATCGCCAAATTTGCGGAGCTCCGCTGCAAACACAGGAAGAGACGAGAGGTGAGGCAGCGACGAGCTCAGCCTCCCCTCTGATTGCGCAACCCCTCAGTAACTGGATGGAGAGCTGGAGAGCGGGCAATAAGTGCGTGCCTGTTACTATCTCAGTATGTCACCAATGTAATGTTTGTAGACCCCTTCATTTCAATGTCCTCGCCTTCCATACTCCAAGTAACTTATTTCACGTATGTGTATACAGATATTTAGGCTCGCTGGTCTCGTCATGAAACTGCAATGAAAAAGCACCAGGGGAGGCAGCTATCACATCTGCCTCACTGAGTGAGACGTGTCTAGCACGCCCCCCTCCGTGAGGACACGCCCCCTGAGTGTGTGAATCTGGCTCTGACACGAGCCAGTGCCTCCCCAGCCATTGACCTCACTGCACGTCACTGGTTTCCATTGACCTCACCGCGGGGAATCGGAGGTGCCGAGTCGACCTAGGGGAGACCCAGGACCAGTTCAGATCATCGTTGCCGGTGTTGGCGGCCGTGAGCGGGAATCGTGCTCGGGTCGCCGGGTTCGTAGCGCAGCGTAGCGCTAACCGCTGCACCACCTGCTCCCCGTAAAACAGCACGAACACATTTCCACACGCCCCACAGCAAAGAGACACACACGCAAACACACGCTGAAGTTGTTACTGCGGATGTTGGAACTTGTCCGCGCAAACATGCTCCCATGCGATGTACGTGAACACACCTGCTCTCTGGATTTCTTGTAAAGAACTTAAATAAGTAAATAAATAAATAATGAAGTGATGTGCGTGCAGAAATGTACGAAAAATATTCGCGGGAGACGCGTGCGCAATAGGCGAATTTTGAGTTCCTTTAAAGGGGAATGAATATCAGACATTTGTTAAGTTCACATGAAAGCTTCCACAAAACCGATATTATGGTTCATAACACTGGTCAACAAAAAAAACATTTTTTTCTGGCTTGGACTTTTGCAGCTGTTTTAGACTAATTTCAGGGTGCTGATTCCAAATCTGATCTCAGATTTGCTCTATCACATCTCATTTTTATGCTATCGGCATACCCCATTTTCATTTATTTTACCTGAAATTAACTCTGTCACTTATGATTGCAAGTTGTTGCGAGTCAGTGACTGCTTTAGTGTTAAAATATGGTGCTGTATTTTTAGGATAGTGTGTTTATAATATCATTTTATGTAGATATCCACATTTATTTAATATTTTTCTTCTGCAGTTTTTATTGAAAATGCAATATTTGATATCTCAAAAACCTGATGTGATAGACAAAAACTGATGCCAAATTTGGAATCAGCACCCCAAAATTACCTTAAAACCGTTGGAATACCTTATGCCAGAAAAAGTGTGTTGAGCAGTGTAATTGGTTTGGATTCGGTTAGGATGTGATCTCGAGATCTGAGCTCCTGTTAACAAGCGGGTGATGCTACGAAACGTCGCACCAATTAAAACATTGTGAACTCGCTCTCCAACAACAACAATGCTGGTGTTGATGAAGCAGTCACACATTTAATGTCTGATTCACGTGACGCTTTCGTGCCGCGTGGAGGAGGGTTTTCTACACACATTTTTTTCTCACGCCACCTCACCCAAATGAAGCACATTGCGAATTATCGGACATTTGAGTTGCGTGTCAGAGCACGAAGCGTTCAAGTTGACACACCAAACACGCCACTACCATATTCGGGCTCGACTCTGCATCCTTTCTCAACTCCAGCCAATGATCGATCCACGGGATTCGAGCGGCTTGATCATGGTCACTGAGACGGTGGCCTGGGGCAGATCATTTTGTTATCATCAGAATCTTTATTGATCCTGAAGGAGGAATCCGATGAGCTTTAAGCTCTTTTTCACAGATGTCCAGTAGGGGCGGGTCAGAACGTAACAACAAACAGTACACAAACTCGGTCGGAGTGTAAAGTATAGGAAAGGTCAACAAATCCTTTTAAAATATATACAAATAAAACTAAACATTTTTTTTATATCTTACCAGGTAAGGCCCACTGAGCTATTAGCTTCTGTTTCAAAAGTAACCTGGCCACAAATGATAGCTCAACGAAGTGGCTTATCATCACGTGGAAGTTTATAGCAGCAAAATTATCTAAATAATCTCGACGGATGTTTCTAAATGTGGAAGGGGAAAATCGGAGGAGCCGGAAAAAAAATCCACGCGACCACGGAGAGAGAGACACCGCATACTGCAAATATAGAGCAGGCGTCAGGGTCGGAATGGAACCCCCGACCTCCTGTATACCAGGCGAGGTAGTTAACATATCATAGCCACCGTGATGATAATGAGCGAGAGAGAGAGACACACACAAACTCCAAATATACAGCAGGCCTCAGGGTCAGGCCTCACGGCCGACGGTCAACAATAATGAGTGAGTGGCATCCGAGGAATGGGAAGCGTCTGAGAGGAGACGGATCTATTAAATAATCTCGTGTGCAGAGCGGGTTGCCGTGTGGACGACTCGATCACAGTATCTGTGGGAGATGGTAACGGCTTGGGTGAAGAAGCCTTTGTCCAGCGGTGGAGTCAGTCGCGATTTCTGTGAAAAAATGTGTTTTTTAATCGCACGGTGGCTTTAACTTCACGTAAAGGAAAGCATCCTCTCCGTCATTGGGACGAAGGGTTATCGGAGTGCGGATGTGCGCGCGTCGATGCACAGAACTGCCACCAGCGTGTCCCAGAGCCACGAGGCGTCTGGCTTGACTCTGGTCGTACTTCTGAGGCTCATGTTAGCAACATTCTTCAGCCTCATCAAAGCAAACATTCTTCGGTCACCTTATGTCTATTTGCGTAGCATAGCCGAGTACCACGCTCACGCGAAACTATTTGTTTTATCCATAATAGAGCGTTTTTTGGGGTTAGATCGCCTAAATGTAATATATATTAAACTCGAAAGCCTACGGGATAAATCAAACTGTGTTTTATTTTACCAGGTAATGCCCACTGAACTACGTAGCTCAACGAAGTGGCTTATCGCGTATAAATATATATATCAGCCAAATACTGCAAATGCGTGATGTTGATTCTAAATGTGGAGGGAACAATCAGAGGACCCGGAGAAAAATACACGCGACCACGAGGAGAGAGAGAAAGAGAGACATTCCAACTCCAAATATACAGCAGACGTCAGGGTCGGGATCGAACCCAACCAGCCCACGACCTCTGGTAAACCAGGCGAGGTAGTTCGGGGCCGTCCATAAATGACGTCACGCGATTTTGGACGATTTTTGACCCCCCCCCCCTCGTCACAAAAAGTCAGACCCCCCCCCCTCAACTATGACGTCACAAAGCTCTGCCCCCCCCAAAAATAAAACATGCTTCAAATCGCTTTAAACTGTTGTCATTGCTAGTGCGTATTTAATGTGCCGCTGCACTCTGATGTTGTAGGAGAAAAAATGTATAAAAAAGTATATTTAGTTAAGTAGAACGTGTTGTCTATATTAATTTAAAGTTGCGCATTTTGATGTGACGTCACATTTCTCAAACACCCCCTCGTCACACATCGTCACAAATGTCTGACCCCCCCCCCCCCCAGGTGCGTGACGTCATTTATGGACAGCCCCTAATGAGATTGGCCAACGACAAAACCTATCCTTTGCAATGAATTACCTTAAACAAATAAATAAGCTATTTGATGTGAAAATTATCATAACACGAAACATTTTAATCGGTTATAATAAACATAAAGTGAATGTATATTGAGTTATAATCCGTAAACGAACTTACATCTATCGCATCACTTTATCTCTCATCGCTTCATCTCTCATCTCTTCATCTCATCGCGTTCCCTCTCTCTTTCTCGATGCAGCAGTCGTGGTGTCGAGTTTCAGATGCGATTCGCGGGAATTTCGTAATCTGATTATAATAACGAGGGAATACTGTGTAAAGACAAGTGGGGCCTACATCGCAGGGGTTTAGTTTATGTGCTGTCCGCTCACAAATTGCAACGCGCACTGTGTGTGGACGCTTTTTTACCAACTTTTTTTAAATCGGAATGGCCCAAAACTCGAATGTGCCCGGCTGCACCTTTTCCCCGATGTAAATGTTGTGAGAATGTGAGATCACTCCCCAATACACCGCTGTGCTGAAGCAGCAATAGCGCGTTTATTCAGGTGTCAACTTTATTAATAAAAAAACATCATTGGAACCTCCTTTTGGCGTCATCTGGTCCAACACCATGTGAGACGAGGCTCTAAGAAAAGCTGTCTTGGGTGTGGACCAATCAATTTCAAGGATAGTGCATACATTATCAGAGTTGTGTTTTTGTTTGCATTCTGACTGCAGGTATTGTGGTCAATGCAAACATGACTCCTTGTAAAAAAATGTGTCAGATAAAAGGGTAAAAAACCAATTATCAAAAAACCCCATTTTAAACCATGTTTTTTTTCTATTTTACCAAGTAAGGTCCCACTGAGTTCAGAATCGACCTGGTTATCACAAACGATAGCTCAACGAAGTGGCTTGTCATTGTGGAAATTATATTTAAGCCAAATACTCGAAACGCGTGTTTCTAAATGTGTGTGGGGGGGGGGGCCGGACACGGAAAAAAATCCACGCGATCACGGGGAGAGACACACGCAAACTCCAAATATACAGGCGTGAGCTTGGGGATCGAACCCATGGATCTCCGGCATAGCAGGCGAGGCAGTTAACATCTCGCCAGCGCAGCGTGTTGTAAGTGACCGTGTCAGGTGGAGGATTTAGGACACGCATTTTATTTACGCAATCTAACCCCCCCCCCCCCCCTCAAAAAAATATCCACTGGAAATCAAAACTTCCGAGTGAGATTGTTGGGCCCGCCTGTGGAGGAGCGGACGGTGATGATGGAATGGCCTTGCCCAGCAGCGTGACAGCAATGCCGCACCGCCACCTGCTGATAGCATCGTGAAGTGCACTGCAGCATCTGGAACAAACCTCGGTGCAATTGAATGCCCTGAAGTCATGGAATCGTTAATGCAGAATTATACTGGTAGGAACCTCCTGGTTGCATCAGCCCACAGGGGATTATTGTGTCCGTCCGTCCGTCGTGCATCCAAAAATGGGAGGGGTGGTGCTGGGTGGAGAGGGGAGGGTGGGGAGGGGCTGGATGGGGAGGGTGGGGAGGGGCTGGGTGGGGGGTGGGAGGGGTGGGGCTGGGTGGGGAGGGAGGGGCTGGTCACCCCGTGGTGCCCTTATAAAACTCAAAGTTTAACCTACTCACGCCGGCTTGTGCCCGCCCTCACAGTCGTCCATATTTGCGAAATACACCACGCCGCCGTTGACCCTGGCCATTGACCGAGCAACCCAACGTTCCTACCAGCTCCCTCCGCAGGAATGTGTTCTGTGTGTGTACGAGCATCGGTAACACAAGAACATCAGCAGGTCGATGGGCACACCTCCCTCATGCGTGAAAAAATGAAAAAGGCAAAGCCACAGTGGTGCGATCGTGTGGCAATGCAACCCAAAACGAGTCATCGTTGTCGTAAGCCGCTGTGGTCTGTGCTCCTGTTGGGGCCGCTGGCCCCCGAGGTCTCTCCCTGCTGGGCGCCGACTGCAGGGGTCCCGCCGCTTCCCGACCCCTCGCTGGTGTGCGAACAGCCGCTGCCGCCGCTGGGCTCATCGCTCGCGGGGTAAGGGCTGTCGCCCGACGGCTCCCCTCCCTGGGTCGCACCCCCGCGAGTTCGCGAGAGGCATGGCTCGTCGCCGGCTCTCGGGCGCCTCTAAACACTGCGTTGCCTCTTCGCCAATCAAACGCGACGCCTCCCCTCACACAGCCCCGCGCAGCAATCACACGCTCTGAACGGGGGGTCAGGGGTCGGAGGGCGAATGACTTCGCTCGCGTCCGCGTTGCCGATTGGTGTTTTCGTTACGGGAGGTTTAAAGGGCTGCGAGACGGCGTGCGTAAGGAGGGGTTAGTCCGTACGCGGTGCGGGGTCCGCAGCAGCCAGAGGGAGCGTACACCCGTGGAGCGCTGACTACACCCGCTGTGAGCGCACGAACACACAGCACCACGCGCTTTCACACGCTCGTCGAAACCACACGAGGCTACGATTAGTTATTAATGATTTATTACCGGCCGACTGCGATTCGCTTTTAAGTCAGTAAGGATCGACAAGGCAGGCCTACACTACCGCCCGAGGGTCTGTACCCGATTGATCTAATTTGATGGACTCTAAGCGATGTTGGTTTCCCGAGGCTCAATCCTAACACTCTCTCTCCTCTTACTCACAGTTAGATGCTTACGGCATTCCAGTGGTCTCGTCCTCGCTGCGCACCTCGACGCGTCACACGGACGTTCGAGTGGCCGAACTGGAGACCGTCCCGAGGGCAGACTTTTGGAGCAAGAGAGCGCTCTACCTGTCTGCGCCCCCCTTTTATCGTTAACCTACATCAAAGGAAGCCGATTCGAGGGCCTTCTCGGCCAATCAAGTCGCCGCGCCTGTTCAGCCGCATTCTCGGTGTCCCTAACAATGGGTCCCCCCGCTGACTGCGGTGCCGGCGGTGGTCCACGGGCACCTTTGCTGTGCTAATCAGCCGCGGTTTCCGTAACAAAGGCTCGCCGCGGGCTGCTGCGCGGCGGCGGTCCCCGAGCACACCCGCTACGCCAATCAGCCGCCCACCCCTTGGCTTCTCCCTTCCTTCGTGGCTGCGGACTCCTGCCTGCCTTGCCGATACGTGTGTGTGGGGGGTGCCTTTCAACCGTGGTGGCTGGACAGCCCCCGCCGTGACCATACAATCTCAACCCAGGTCACAGCGCCGCGGTGCGAATTAGCATCAGGGGAGGTCGCCCAATTCCCTGGCCGCAGGAAACCGTGAAGATTATCCCTATGAGGGCTTTCGGGTGAAAACCTGCTGGCCAGGTGACCTCCCCTTGGAGCTCTATGGGGGGGAAATGTGTGAGGGTGTGTTTATGTGGGGGGCGGTGAGGGGGAAGCGGGGTCGGCCCCGTCGCTTGGTGGTGGCGAGGTCGTAGATGGGGCGCCCGCCGAGCGGCTTCGCGGCGGCGGCATCACACTCCTCCAACGCAGGAAGAACAAAACGACTCTGTTGAAGCCGCGTCATCGTGGCGAGCGGACCTCGACACTTTCAGCTCCTTAACATTACGTGAGAGTGGGATGTCAGCACTCCAGTCTGCTCCCGCCCTCCTCATCATCATCATCTTTGTATTCCCAGTCCCCTTTCAGTAACAGCCCCGAGACGGAATTCCAAACCCAGTCAGCCACTCCAAATAATTCGTTGCCACGCGGATCGTGCGGACAGAGAGAGGGGAGCATAGACATGGAGTCGGGAGAGAGGGAGTAGGGAGAGAGGGGGTAGAGAGAGAGGGGGTAGAGAGAGAGGGGGTAGAGAGAAAGGGGGTAGAGAGAGAGAGGGGGTAGAGAGAGAGGGGGGTAGAGAGATAGGGGGTAGATAGAGATATTGAAGGGGTAAGGAGAGCAGAGCGTGAGATCTATTGTGAAATCTTTCGTTAAAAAGGGGGGGGGGGTTACATAAAGCAAAGCATTACAAAAAAAACTAAATGATGAACGAAGCAAAGTGGCGACTACACCGAGCATCTTCTTGTTTCCTCTGATCGTAAAAAAACGAGAAAGAGGCGGTCGCTGAGTTGGAGAGAGAGGGCCTTTTTATTAAAACGAGCCGGCAAGACTCGTGGTCCATCTGTACACAACACCGCGAACCGATACAGGAATCCCCTTCGCCCTCTCGTCCACGACCTGTCGCATGCAAACCCGCTCGGGTTCCACCCCACTCGCGTGACCCCCAGCTCCTATTGCTCTCGCTGGCGTCGCGAACAAAGACGTGTGCGTCTTTTACTTCCTTTCGGCGATTTAAAACGACGCACGCAATAATTTTTAACACATTTGAAGGGGTATTTTTCCACACGTTCTGAACAATCACATAGACCAGCGAGACGCAGACATACCAAGACAAATATCCGCCCGTGTGTAGCCTTAACAGACTGTTGGGGCAAGTGCTGCTAGCGAGCACCTATGAAGGCCGGCACGGCACACGAGGGAATGGGTGGCCAACACCACGCCAGGCCGCCTTTGTCTCCCCAGTGGCGATGTTTACACACCGTACCAGGTACTCATCTGAAGCTGAGTCGACCTCGGGCAGACCCGGGACCGGTTCAAATAATCGTCACTGGGTGTTGACCGTGAGCGGGAATCGAACTCGGGTCGCCGGGATTATAGTGCAGCGCGCTAACCACTCCGCTACAGCTGCCCCCTCACACGCACACACGGGGTGACACCTTCACACACACACACAGGGTGACACCTTCACGCCTCCTCTTAACGGTTGGCACTAGTTCTGCCAGCTAACGCCGTCCGCTGGCATTGCTCGTTGGCACAAAATCTGGACGATTTTTTAAATCTTTCCCCCCCCCCCGCGGCCCGCATTCAAATCCGTCGATCTCACAATCGCCAAGTGGGGGTTGATGTGGGGGGGGGGGGGGTAGGATTTCGGGGTCCAGGCTTGGACACCAAAATATCATTGACGGAGTTCTAACCTGGCAAAGGGCCCCACGCCGCCGGCTTGGACACCAACCTGGCAAAGGGCCCCACGCCGCCGGCTTGGACACCAACCTGGCAAAGGGCCCCACGCCGCCGGCTTGGACACCAACCTGGCAAAGGGCCCCACGCCGCCGGCTTGCCGCCTCATTGCAAAGCAGCAAGTGAACAACGACTCGCCGGGACACACAAGACAAAGGTCCCACCGCATGTTAGCCTTGACAGACTGTTGGGGCAAGTGCTGTTAGCGAGCACCTACGAAGGCTGGCACGGCACTCTAGGGCGTGGGTGGCCAGCACCACGCCCGGCCGCCTTCGTCTCCCGAGTGGCCATGTTTACACACCGCACCCGGTACTCATTTAAGGCTGAGGCGACCTAGGGGAGGCCCCAGGACCGGTTCAGATAATCGTCCCCGGTGTTGTCCGTGAGAGGGGATCGAACCCGGATGGCCGGGTTCGTAGCGCAGCGTAGCGGCTAACCGCTGCACTACATTAACATAACGCGCACACGCGCACACACATGCACGGATGTGTTTGGTCACCAATTTTTTGGCCGCGAGGAATGCGACCGGTGACCGTGACGACCAGCGAATGTCCACCGACGCAATGGCTGTGGACACCAGACGGGTGATGATCACACAAATCGTGGCCGCGGATAACAATGAGCGATGGCCCTCCGGTCGCAACGGGCGCACGCCCTCGAGAGGGCCTGGTGCATTTGGAGGCGAGCGCGGTTCAGCGAGAGCTGTGCGGAGAGACGCCGCCAAACCACCAACCCCGGTGGCCCATGCTCCCCCCCCCCCTGGGCGTGCCCCCCCCCCCGTCAGTGCTCTCAGCCCCCCGCCCCCCCGCTGGACAGACGGGAGTCGCACCACCAACCCCAACTGCTGCTCACAGATGAATCTCCACAAGCCGCGGCCATCCGGCAGACACCCGGCAGACACCCGGCAGACACCCGCGGTGTTCCAAAACAAAAGCGGACCAAGTTCGCGATGTGCGAAGAGGGAATGAACGAGGAGCCACGTTGGGTTTTCTTGATTCGCACTCGGATCCCGTGAGGCTGACAGGTCTGGAGGGTGGGGGGGGGGGGTGCGTTTACATTTGAGGCGGACCGGTCTCCAGCGTGCTGCTCGGGATGGCCTCGGCAAACAAACCGACGACACTAAATGTACGCGCAAAACACAGGTCCGTTGCGAAACTGCAGGCCCGCGTGCGTATGCAGGGACGGTCGAATTTGTTGCGGCTCCGGAAATAAAGGAACAAAAATCCTCCCCGCCGATATGTCTGTCGAAGTAAAAAAAACTATAAATGTGGGATGTGACTTGTGGAAGCACCAACATTTGACACCTGACGATCGGAACACGTGCGCACAGCTTCCTTACAAACAGTGCAAGGGATCATAACGCAGTGGATGATTTCGTGACTAAATCTGAGGATCTTAACACTTTCATGGAAGTTGGAAAAGAAATGAAAGAATCCCCGTGTTTAAATGCGCATTTGGTGGTACCTTATCTGTTTAATGCAGGAAATTCCACGTTCTCAGGGCAGGATAATTGAAGCGTGTATATGCACCGCAATAAAAAAAACTAAGTGTAGGGTTTGAATGTGCAACGTGCTCTACATTCGCAATATGTGACCTGTTCTGCCGGGAGAGCACAGCCGACATTCAACCGCAGTCCTCCAGCGCCCTACAGCCGTGGAGGTTCGGCTGCTGTTCTCGCGCGGTGCGTGGGGTCGGGTAACGCCACGCCGGAGCGGGCAGCACGCGGGTCACAGGTCACAGGTCACGTTGCGGCGCTCTCCCTTGGCACACCGGCACCGCGCGTGCGGCCGCTCAACACGCTTGGCGATATGGAGACGAACTTTTCCGACATCAACAACTGAATGCGTTGACCGTGGCCTATCCGTCGGCAGCCCGCGCTGGCCTTCACCCAGCGGTGGATTGATTGAGGCCGACGATAATGATCACCATGATAATTACCGCACGTGTCGAGCGCACGAGTGTTGCTTCGAAATTACTTCAGTCCTTTGTAGCAATGCACGTTCCAATTTCGAGACAAGTCACAGAGACTACGTTGGCAGCGGTGTGAGAAATCGAGAGTGTAAATACGTGGCAGACATACCCCTGGCAGTGAGCACAGCACGAGATTACAAACTGGGAGAAAAGGCCCTCCCCCTCCCTCCTTCAGTAGCAAAGCACTGACGACCCCTCGTGTGAGAATTGGCACGTGAACAGTGACGAAAACGGCGACTGCATCGTGGTCGCAGTGCTTTTGAAAACTCGCCCAAACACCGCCCCCCTCCTCGCTTTTTAAACACGGCTTGCTTCCGCGTTTCCGAGGCCATGCGTCAAAAAGCCTTGCCCGGCACCAGGCCTCATCGGAGAAGCACGCAGCGGTGCCGAGCGTGGAGTAAACCGTGGGGTTCAACCAGGGAAGTTTTACGGGTTAATTCGCAGCAGCAGCAACAACAAAAAGGTAGCACAATAACCTCGCCATCATTTTGCGTTCCCCAACGACACGCGGCCGATGGGCGGGCGACGCCGCGTCCTCCGAGGGCTGCAAATAATCGAATTGCACCGATGATACAAAACGCAAAGCGGGATCGGCACTGGTATCGGTCGTCCTCCCCATTATGCAAAAATGCAAAGACCATTACGTATAAAATAATAAAGGGTTTTTCTTAAAGTAATGAATAACATCACGTAAAACTGATATAAATCCTTTTCAAGTAAAAAATATTTTTTTACAGCTGTAAAATAACACATCGTCATCCCTTGCGTTTTACGTATTTTTTTTTATCACAGTGCAGAGACGTGTCTCCATGAAAAGCTAAGGGAGGAGGAGAACCCACCTGCTGGGCCCGCGTGCTTGGAGTGCACGCGACACTCCGATGGCCTCGGGAAACAACATCGTGAACTGGAACCTCGACCGATCGCCAAAGCGCTTTCCTCTTCCACTACGCCACGTTAACTCCTCACATTTTTCTGTTCAAAATAAATAAACCTCGATTGCTTGCCAAATCAAAACGACCCGGCGTATCGATAATATTCCATTCGGCAAAGAATGAGCGTTGTGCTACTGCTGGACCGCGTAGACGTCGCCGTCCGCGTCCTAAAGATCTGCCCGTGTGTGGCCTTGCCAAGGCTTGACGGCCGCTCACCCATCGCAGCCACGCGGCTCGGGTCAACCTGCGCAGTCCCCCGCAAACTCGAGAACCAGTTCACCGCAGACGGCGGCGGCGGCGGGCGGTGAAGAGCCTCCAAGCTGCGGCTGTCCCTCCACGGTGGATCGCAACGTGCCGCGTGCCACCATCCCTCCCTCTCTCCCTCTTCGCGTTGCCCTCCTCGCGACAGGAAGGGCAGCCCGGGCCGACCCAGCCGCAAGCTCGCTCTCTTCGCTCGGCCGCCGTGATTTCTTTTTTTTTTAATCGGAGCCAAATCCATCGACAACAACAGCAATTTACTGAAACCGCCGCCGTTAAGGAGAAACAAACTCAAACGTCCTCTCCCGCGCTCCTCGCGAGGCTGTGCGGCAGCCACCAGCGCCACAATGAGAAGGAGGATCCCAAAGCGATTTCTCTCCGCCGAACAAAGAGACTTTGGCGACGTTCACAGATTTTAGCGAAAGCTGCCACCGGCGTTTGCTCGGTGTTTTTTCTCTTATTCTTCCTTTTTTCCCCGCAAGAGTTCAAAGTTTCTAAATCGTAAATTGGAAGCTTTTCCCGTGCATTGCGTTTGAGACGTCTCGCTCGCTCCGTGCCAGAAGGCTTGGCCCACCCTTTAGAAGAAAAACTCCTCGTTCTTCATCAGGCACTTGTGAGGCTGCCTGTGGACACCAGGTTGGGGTCCGCAGAGAGGAGAGAGAAACAGAATTCCGGCCAGGAGTATGGCGGCGAACGGCGATTATGGCCGGTGGAACCTGCACGAAGGAAAGACACGTTGGCAGTTTAGTGAGCGCACGATCGCCAACAGATACAAACAAACCCCCTTTAAAAAACACAAAAACCATCACATCAGCAGAGGTGAGCTTTGGACTTGTATCAACTCGCTTAATCTGTAGCCGTCACTGATGAATGAATACACATTCAGAAACACACACATTTAATCATGCATTCAACTGTTACTAACTTGAACACGATGCGTGGATACAGTGAATGCATACGCAGTTAAACGGATTGCACGTATGCACCCACAATGTTCCACTCGGTGAAGCAAACGGCCGTGAAGTGAACTCTGCCACACACGTCAGCGGGCTTGCGAATACAACCACAGTCTGACCCCAGCCACTTGCACAGTGCAGGATTATTGCTTCAAACTCTTGCTCTCTGCGATCAGGGAACTGCTTTGCCAGGGCTCCACTTCTCCCCTTGCTATTCTCCAGAACGTTTCTACATATTAACGGCGTAAGGCACTACCACTACCACTAGAGCACACGGTCCCCCCTATCCATAATAACCCTATATTACTGTGCCCTATAGTCGTACAATCCTATTAACGTGTTGTTAAAAAAAGGTACCGCCTATCCATAATAACCCTATATTATTGTGCCCTATATTCCTATAATACTATTAACTGTTCTTAAAAATAATAATAGGGTAAAGTAAGGCGAGAAGGAGCGCCATAAAATAATTCCCGGAGAAGCGTTCCGGAATGTTGTGGCCGAGACCTAAGCAGGGTGCTTTGCCGGCAACGAACCCCACGTGACCCCCAGCTAAAGACGCGCACCGGTAAACGATGCCACGGCAGGTGTGCGTCGTGGATGGAGCAATTCTCAGAGGATCTAGGAAAGTCGGAGCTAGCGGTGACTTTCAGGGTTTACTTTCAATCCAATCTCACGTCACTTTACGCGAGAAGAAACCTACACCGGGGCCATGTCCATCCGTAAACATCCTCATTGGCAAATCTGCGCGATACTTTAGCTCATTCGTTAACCCCATTGTCAAGGCCAAGACCCCTAAAGCGTCCACCCCTAATTGCTTTTTAACTATCCAAAAAGCAAGACTTGAAAGCGATGACAATGCCTTTGCCGTTGCAGTACCACAGTTTTGGAACGACCTTGCGTCCTCCCTTAACATCGTAAATCTTCCTTCGAAAAATATCCTGAAGCAGAAGATTAGTGCCGGATACAACTGGATTTGCCAATGTGATTTGTAGCTTTCATCCTTATCCCGCGTAGTATCGATAGTTTCATTTCAACATGCAATTTCAGTGAGGGGCAACTGTGTGTTGTCTTGCTGTGGTCTGGGACTGTTCTTGTTGCTTCATATATTTTATTTATATATAATTTTTGTGATTTGCTAACCGTCCCTTTCCTATACTTTGCACTTCATATCTCATCGCATTTCTCCGGGACGATTACGGATTCTGAATCTGATTTCAGACTGCCGGAGGAATTCGAGGTTCAATATCGCGTCAAAGTCCCAGCAATTATTGCTCATAACTCTCTGAAGAGGCGTGCGGGTTAACGTGTCAACCTCGGCTGCATGCAGTTGTGTTGTAGTCGTCAAAAATTCACAACAGTTCACGTTAAATATCAGAATAGTGCCACGCCCATGGCTACCTTTGTCTCCCCAGTGCTGATGTTCACACACTGCACCAGGTCCTCATTTAGGGCTGAGTCGACCTAGGGGAGGCCCAGCACCGGTTCTGATAATCATCGCCGATGTTGGCCTTGAGCGAAACTCGGGCAGCCGGGTGGGTGGACGTGCGGCTCTACCGTGTGAGGTGCTTGCTGTGCTCGTGGACTTCCATCTCCCGGCTCTTGTATTCGTTCAGCTCCTTCCGTATTGCTGCCTGCGAGCGCAAGAGTCAAGCAGTCGTTAAAGCCGGGATGAAGAATCACGCTCGTGCGTGGATTCCGTTGAAGCTTCCCGACGCGCACTTGCCCGAGGAAGTACAGTGGACTCTCGATTTAATCCGTGCTAATGACGGGGAGGGGATGGCCTCGGATGATTAGAAATCACGGATAATCCAAAAATATCAACCGATCGATGCTCGTGCTCAGTAATAATAACAACACTTTCCTGCTCCCGCACAGAAGACTCGGCCCACTTAGTGGATGATAGCAGAGCCACGCCAATCAACATCAATCAAACTCCGCCCGACTATTGTAAAGATCTGGCAACTACTGCACTGTAGAGGCGATCACGTGGATTTTGGGTTAACCGGAGCACAATTTGTTCAGTTTAAGCACGTGACCTGCAATAAACATTTCCAAGAACAATGTATAACTATTTTTACGTGATTAATTTGGGCTCGAGGGAAAATCCACACGTTATTAAGTTGTCAAAATCTCAGGCGCGTGGTCAATCCGCAAATCGGTTAAACCGCACGCGGATTAATCGTGAGTCCACTGTCGACTCAATTGTCGACAGTGTCGGCACGCCCGGAGGCCACGCGAGACGACTTCGTATGGCGGGCGACGTCCAAAGACGTTGCAGGGTGTGGCACCACGGGGTATGACGTCATCGGCGAGTGTGAGTGCGGGGAGAGTGCGAGTTTTCTCTTAGCGCTGAGTGTTGCGTCCAAGTTTTGAGAAACTCTTTGATCAATGCTACCGGTTCCCTATTATTACGTAAGGCCCCACACAGGGAAAACAACTTTATTCTGTACTGTAGTTTCATTCGTGTTGGATCGTCATCGTGTCTCTACGCAAGACTTTGCTTTTCAGAGAGACAGACGGACAAAGCTGGCACGTGAATATTTCCACCTCGGTTGAAAGCAGTGTGGATCATTGCCGTGTGTACGTTGAACTCCTTGCGCACACCGTACGTAGCCAAGCGTGCTAATTGGAGGTGCGGGAGAAGGACAATAAACTGAACACAAGAAGCAGTTCTAAAGAAACGAGTTGTCAATTTATATCATTTAAAAGCGCTTAGCTCCAGTGGCTTCCTAAAATTGGAAGGACATATTTTTTAGTCGTTTGACTGTAACTCGATAGCTACTAACAGCTAACTCTTCGTACGCCTATTTAACCGACATTTTACAGGGGACATTTCAATATGTAATTCTTATCAGGCCCCATGATGTAAATAAGTTGCAGTCTTCTTCTTGGTTCTTTCGGTGACTTTACCGAAAGAACCAAGAAGATGAATCCCTGCAGTCACGAAAGCTTTAAATCGAAATTTAAGTTGCAGTCTCAACATCTTATCGTTATTCAGTTTCTCTGGCCTCTCTATGTGATATGAAGTCGGGCCAATGGCCCAAAATATCGCCTGTTACGTACTTTTCCATTCAGGCCACTGTGCTCTTGGCAAATGTTTAGAGTTTTTTGTTGGTTTAACACGTAATAGGGCTTTCGCGACCAATATTATCCATAATATAGGTTTTTTTGGGTTAGATTCCCTAAATATAAATGTGGCGTTAAACCCGCCCCCACCTGACAGCCAATTATTAAAGTTTGTCACGTAAACGGAACGCAATGTTCCGTTGTTATTTTTGCTTGTGCACCCGCTGCCAACGCAGAATCACCACTATGGCATTTCTTTTCTCTTCTCGGCTAATCGAGGTGAAATCCACATCACTGGACCTCGGGCTCGGCGCGTTGTGCCCACTGCCGGGTGCAACGCAGTGATGCCCATCTTGCCACTGACGGTGGCCCAACGACCTTCGGCTGGCTCAGATCAGAGAGCACGAAACAAAAGGCCACATCTCCCACACCACGGAGATCTGTAGCTGTTACAGAGTTTTTGCTGGAATGTCAGCTGATGATAATAATTGCCTAATCACTCGTGAAAGAATCCGTAGGCTGATTTTCAGGAGGGTCCCCGCTACGTTGGGATGTTTGGCCAGCGACAACGGCATTGCACGATTTTAGCCACGCGAGGAAACCGGAGAACCCCGAGGAAAGCCCGCGCAGAACATGGGGAGAGAGAACACAGACTCCACGCAGAAAGTCGCACGAGTGGGGAGTCGAACCCAGGTCATTCCTGACGTTTGCGGCGCAAGCATTATAGCCACGCTGCAAGCACCCGCTTTCCCTTGCCCTGAGCTGCCCATCCTCAGCCGGTCCGCGAACCCCTGCCCAAGCAGGACTCACTTTGTCCGCGGCCGTGAGCCGGGTCCAGGGCTTGTCTGCCCGCCGGTCGTAGTCCTGCGCGTCCGACACCTCCACGTAGTCGTTGAAGCGGATCAGAATCCTCTTCTCCCGGAGCTCCTCCACCGTCGGCCTTTGACTCAGCTGACAGGTGACGGGGGGGGGGGGGGGGGCAGGAGGGCACGGGGTTACTTGGGTTAGTCGCGTCGCTCTGTTGCGCGCACACAACCATTACAGAGGTGCAACACACAAGGCGGACGTCTGCACGGGCAGCACAGTGCCGTGGTTCATCATAGTTTTTGGGTTAGGCCAGGTAAAGATCTGATAATGTAACAATGGTGCCAGGTGATCATTATCCCGTTGCCATTGTTACCGATAACGTAACAATGGTGACAGGTGTCGTTATCCCGTTGCCATTGTTACCGATAACGTCCGGGCTCGGTGCTCCACAGCGGTAAGGGGTAACGATTGGGAGCGGTGTGCCCATGGGGGAGGGGAAAACAACGGGCGATGGGCGAGGGGGGACGGGGTGGTTGGGGTGAATGTCCGCGGCTCGTAAGGAGATCTCTTCCCACCTTTCTGGAGAGCCTCTGCTTGATCTCCCTCTTCTCATCTCGCTCCTCGTCGGTGTTTCGCTCTGCAATCAAAGTGGCAGCAACACGGGATCCATGAACATCCAAGCAGGTACACGCACGCACGCGTTTCGGTTTGCAACGCTCCTGGTTTAGCCCTCACTTCAAACTATTAAACCTAAAAGTTTGAACTATTGTTATTTTATCATGTAAGGCCCACTGAGCTATGTAGCTCTTTTTGAGAAGTGATGTAGCTACAGGTGGCTTATCATGTGGAAATGTAAAGGAGCCAAATACTCGAAATGCACGTTGATTCTAAATGTGGAGGGTAAAACCGGAGGACCCGGAGAAAAATCCACGCGACCACGGAGAGAGACACACATCAAACGCACGACCTCTTGTATACCAGGTGAGGTAGTTAACATCTCACCACCGTGGGAACTTTGGCTTCCAACCACTTGGAATAACCGCACTGCACACTGAACTCACACTGTGGCCATGTGCTCGCCAACGACGCTGACCAGCATGGAGAAGTATGGTCAAGCAACCCCTACGACCCGCATGGTGTAGGCACGATGCCATCCAACAGTGGAGGGCTGTGTGTGTACTCTACACATGGACGTACCAGGCCAAAGATTCAGGAGGAGAGAAAAAAATATCATTAATTACGTTATTATTAATTATATGACATTTAATAAAAATTCGTACTGATTTAATTAATAGTATTAACTGTTATATTTATTGATTGTTATTAATTATGATTGTTATTGATTGATGCTAATTTCTGATTCACTGTGGAAAATGTTAATTCTTCACATTTATGCTTCATGAGAAACGCACACGCCCACCCATCTAGCATGGTATTATATATATGTCTATGATGGCCGTTTACCCAGGAAATCCTCGCGGAGTCTCAACACTCTTTCCAGGAGGATCCTGCCACGTATATTGCAGGAGGCAGCAATGCTGCTGCTGTATGCAATCGCAAATTACCAATCAAAGTTTACATTTATTTAAGGCACCTTTCTTAAAACCGAGGCCCCCTGTATGGAAAACTATCCTCCATTTAACATTTTAAAACCAACTGTTAAAATGAGTAATTTCAGATTGATGTTTCGGCATTGAGATGTTTGGCTAGTACCAGTTACATTGTGTGTTTGTGTTTATCTCTGGAAGGAAACCGGAGAACCGGGAGAAAATGCATGCAGAGCACGGGGGAAGAGAGGAACACCCAGACTACACGCAGAGAGGCACTCGAGTTGGGAATCGAACCCCGGTGCTTCTTGCTGCGAGGCGCGGCGAGTGTCACCAGCGCGCTGCCGCTGCTGCCGCTGCCGCCACCCCGGTGTTGGCGTACGCGGCGCGTGAGGCTGTGATCTCGCGGCGCGTGAGTGAGGCGTGTGTGTGAGCCGTGTGCGTGAGGCTGTGATCTAGCGGCGTGTGTGTGTGTGAGGCACGTGCGAGGCGTGTGTGTGTGTGAGGCTGTGCTCTAGCGGCGTGCATGCGTGTGTGTGAGGCTGTGATCTAGCTGCGTGCGTGCACGCGTGTGTGTGAGGCGTGTGTGTGTGAGGCGTGTGTGAGGCGTGTGTGTGTGTGTGTGAGGCACGTGTGTGTGTGTGTGAGGCACGTGTGTGTGTGTGCGGCGTGTGTGTGTGTGAGGCACGTGTGTGTGTGTGTGAGGCACGTGTGTGTGTGCGGCGTGTGTGTGTGTGAGGCACGTGTGTGTGTGTGTGCGGCATGCGTGCGTGTGAGGTGCGCCGCGTGCCACACTCACGCTTCAGGATGTTGCGCTGCTCGAGCTCCTCCGCGGACGGCCGCTGGGTGAGCCTCCTGCGGAACAGAACGTAGATGACGCTGTGCACCATTTTCGCTCGCTCTCTCCACGTGCTCCGCTCTCTGCTCCTCCTCCGCCTCGACTACCGCCACTGACAACGCAGCTTCTGCTCTCTCTCTTTGTTGGCCAAAAAAAAAATGTTAAAAAAATGTTTTTCCTCTCGCCGCTCCTTGATTAAATTCACGAGGAGCCGTGCGAGCCCTGGCGGCACAATTGTCCCGCTTCTCCGCCGCCTGATGCTGCGCGAGATCCCAATCGATGATGAGGGAGGCGGTGGCTCGCTTCCAAGACCGACTCCGATCGAGACTTCACCGAACTCGACTCGCGAGCGACGAGAATCAGCGAGACGCCGCTCTTCGGACAGGTTCGGGCCCAGGAATCCTTTCACCAAGTACAAAATGCACGCAAACGCAGCGGCTTCACGCAGAGGTATTTGTCGTGAGAGGAGGGCTCTGCATGAGCAGACGAGGACTTCCCCTTTGCGCTATCGCGATCGAGAGTGCCCTGTGTGGCGGTGGCAATTTATAGACATCGCGCGTCCTCCCACGCACGGCGGGCGCGGGCGGGGGGGGGGACGCGGGAGATTCGTAGGCGGGGGAAGCCGATGCTATTTTTGGCTCTGCGGTACGACACGTTCAGAGGTGGCGTGCTGCATACGCAATGAGATGCTCCCTCGCACCGCGCGGAAATCCCTGCACCGCCGTTCGTGCGCGGAACAGCGTAGCGGCGAGCCCTTTGCAAGAATCCGAAATGCCTCCACTGGGCACAAAGACCGACTGCTATTTTTAGCATTTTGTGCTATTTTAAACTATTTTTTACCATGTAAGACCCACTGAGCTATGTGCCAATGTTCTATACAGAAGTGACCTGGCCACCACCAATGATAGCTCAACGAAGCGGTTTGTCGCGTGGACATTTACAGCGGCAGCCAAACACTCTGAACGCGTGATGTTGATCCTAAATGTGGAGGGGTAAACAAGCGGAGAACGTGCAACCTTCAAATATACAGCAGCGGCAGCAGCAGGCGTCAGGGACGGGATCGAACCCACGACCTCCTGTATACCGGGCGAGGTAGTTAACATCTCGTCACTACGGTGCACGCTCGCGCTCCGAACACTATCCGGAGAACACGGTGAATTTTATCAGCGAATGTGCGATTTTGCTAATTATTTGCTGATGCTACGTAAATAGGGTGATGCAAATTCCAAGGGAGATATTCCCCTATGGCCTACACAGACCGTTGATATTAGCGAGCACCTATTAAGGCTATCACAGTGCACAATGGGATGGTGCAGCTAGTAGCACGATGCTTAGCCGCCTTTGTCTCTCCAGTAGTGATATTCACACAGCGCACCCGGGCACTCAATTCAGGACCGGTTCAAATATTCTCTACTGATTATAGCCACAGCCAGGAATCAAATTCAGGTCAGACTGTTGGGGCAAGTGCTGTTAGCGAGTAGCACCTATGAAGGCCTGCACGGTACTCGAGGAGGTGGGTGGCCAGCACCGTGTCAGGCCGCCTTTGTCTCCCCAGTGGCGATGTTTACACACCACACCAGGTGCTTGTTTGAGGCTGAGTCGAGCTAGGGGAGGCCCAAGACCGGTTCAAATAATCGTGACTGATGTTGGTCATGAACGGGAATCGAACTCGTGTCGCCGGGTTCGTAGTGCAGTGCACTGACCACCGCACCACCGCTCCACCCGTACACAATACACGGACACGCAAACGCTCAGGCATGCAATTTCCTGTCTCGCTACATCACAGTATAAATTGTGCTCTCCCTCAATGTGCGTTGACTGTTTATGCTGATAAATGCTGCAGGCTATTTTTAAGTGGTTCCCACCGTGCAGTAGATAACAGGGGATTGTCATCGTCATCACCGTCACACACACGATGGCAATTGTGGCACTTAGGCACGATTGTTTTCTCATTCTGCACAACTGCCAGGAGATAATATTGACCTCATGATATCCGCTGAAGGTTATTAGCGCGCCTAGAAGCAGCAATTTATGACGATGACATTAGAAACCGGGGAAAGCACCGATGATTGATCAGCGCGATCGCTGTACTGTCCTATCGGCGTTGGGCGATTCCCACTCTCCGGAGCTCACAAATCGCAATGAAATTCCTGAAAACAAACTGCGATTCCCAACGGGCGTTGGCGGATTCGTCGTGAAACGATTTGCGTAGGGACGCAACGGTTCACGTGTCCAACGCACCGCTGAACTGCAAGGATCCACAGTCGCGATTTAATGTATACTCTTCGCTCTTCAGAGCAGGACCCTAGTACCCTCCCAGCCTCGGCTCTTGCACTGGACGCTGGGGACGTTGGGTCTTCTCAAGCGCTGCCCCCCAACAATCTGGAATGCCTTGCCGGCGGTGATCCGGCACGTGACAGGGCCTCAGTGTGTTGAGGAGGGAGTGCAAGACTCACGATTTTCTCGTGGCTTTTACTTAAACATTATTTAATTGTCTTTGCATTTTATTTTAGTGTGCAACGTTTTCATACCCCCTTGAGTGGAGGTGGTTTTACATTAAAAATAAATACGGTTTACGGTTTGCAATTCAGAAGTGGGTTATTTTTATTGTCTAATTTCTCACCTCTGTTGCATCGCTTTCTCCCGCGTTCCTTTTGTGCACAGACTTTGTTCACTCTATTAGCCCAAATTGCAACATTAGCAAGCCAAACTATTTGCACACATTGTAATGCATGTTAAATTTTACATGCACTATTCAAGGTACGCATGTGAGAGATTAAGAATAGGGCGCCGTGGTAGCGAGATGTTAGCTACGTCGCCCGGTACGCAGGAGGTCTTGGGTTCGACTCTGACGCCCGCTGTATATTTGGAGTTTACCTGTCTCTCTCTCTCTCCGCGTGATCGTGTGGATTTTTCTCCTGGTATTCTGGATTTTCCCTCCACATTTAGAAACATGCATTTAGAGTATTTGGCTGCAATACACTTCCACATGATAAGCCACTTCATCAACTGCCGATTGTATTATGATCGCCGCTATATTACGACTTTGATACACACGAGCCCTGTCGGAAACCCGCCGAGTCCTCCGTTTTTCTTCCTCCATATTTAGAATCAACATGCGTTTAAAATATTTGGCTGCTATACATTTCCACACGATAAGCCACTTCGTTGAGCTATAATTTCTGGCCAGCTCGCTTCTGAAAAAGAGCTACATAGATCAGTGGGCCTTGCCTGGTCAAATAAAAAAAAGTGCATTTCTCAGTGCCTTCAAGGAATGTTAAAATCACGTGTGATGTTCGGGGGAAATCCATGCTTACAGATCTGTCTTAGATTCTATGATGGTGACAGCAGCACGATCCCAGAAGGGATGGGATCGCGATTTGAGTCGGCGGTGAGGAACATCGTTCAGGTCTTGGTTGATGATAGTTGTTGGTGGTTGTCATTGGCAATGAAACGTGTAAACTCACTTTCAGTTTGCTCGTCTCTGCAGATTTTTGGATCACCAGAACAGGGAGCCAGAGGAATGGTGCCAGCTTCAGTGTTCTGGTTATGATGCGCATTGCGTTGTTAAATCGAGTACGATTCCTGCAGGAACTTCCCGGCACTCATGTCGGTGTTGAAGGGAGCTGTCAGTGTGCTGCCCAGTGAGTCCACTGCACAACAATATTGCCAACTCGGGTTGAATTCCTGATCATAATCCAGATTACTGCCAGGATTTATGTTGAACTTCTTTCGCACCGTATGCAGCCGTCCATGCTAATCGTAGGTGCGGGGGAAGGTCAACAAACTAAACACAAAAAGCAGTTCTAAAGGAATGAGTTTTCAAACTAGATGATTAAAAAGTGCATTTCTCCAGTGCCTTTCTAATAACGGAAGGAAGAGCGTTCCGGACGATCCGCCAACCCTCGCTGCCTCCACAGTGCTGGATCAAAGGCGTGCGTAGCCACCGCCACCGCCCAGATGAGTTTGTGCATAACTCTAGAATCCTTTACGTGACTCCAGAGCCACTGGCCGATTGAAGTTGATGTCTGAGCAGGGCCCAGTGTGAAATTTGGCAAATTCCAGCACCAGCCCACTGGGCAATATAATTCGGATTTGAAGTTTCCGTGACTGCAATTTCTGAAGTGCAAGAAACAATTGCTGAAGTGTAATTGTTTCTCGCTGTGGTTGTCCCACCTGATGACGGACGCTTGTGTTGTGCCCGAAACGTCGTGATTTAATTTATTTTATTTTTCATACCTACGTGACTTTACCGAAAGAACCAAAGAGTAATATAATCTGGGTTTAGCAGCATCGACCCCCCTGGCACCCAGTGACAAAATAATTTCGTCTTGGGCAACGGTGTTGATCCCAACCCAAGGTCTCAGCAGGTGCTGCTAGCTGCACTGATGCGGTGACCGTCTTTGTTCGATGGCCAGCCAAAAGCCGCCGCGGGGACGACTGGAGTTTGTGCGGCGATGGTTTATGCCCCTTGACTAAGGAGCGGCGAGTCTGCTTCACAACAAATATTGGCAACCCGGCCTAAGTTTCCGGCCTTAATCGTGATGACGGTCAGGGTCGATTCAGGCCTGAATCGAGCCAAGCCCCGTGGCGGTCGCTTTGCTCCAAACGTGACCAACGTGCCCGAGGCGAACGAGGCAGGGCGTGCGTGGGTGCTCACCACGCCGCCCGCTCACAACCGAGGCCATTACAGGTGACGGCTAACAGTGGCCCGCACCTACAGGCTGCGCGAGGCGAGCGTGGCTCAGCGTGGTTCCTACTCCTCCTCTACGTGTAATTCACGGCGCCCCGGCGCTCGGACACAGCGGTGCGTGTGGGTCACACATGTCTGCGTGTTATTCATCTTCATTAGTGTGCGCTTTTAAACGAGCAAGCGTGCATTGCTCACCCTTTCGTTAAAGCCCCCATTGATTTCCTCGCTCTCTGTGTGGAAAATGCATAACGACCCATCCAAATGGTGATTGCATCCGGGGATTGGATGTGGTGGTCTAACCTGTGGATATTTTTGGGGCAGTGACACGGCCCAGTGGTAGCACGCTCGTGGGTTGAATCTGGTAGCCCACCATGATTATTGGTGTGGGTGAGATGTTAACTACCTCGCTTGGTACACCAAAGGTCACGGGTTCGATCCCGACGGTGGCGCCTGTATATTTGAAGTTTGCACGTTTCTCTCCCCCTGGATTTTTCTCCGGGTCTTCCGGTTTTTCCCTCCACATTTAGGAATCAACATCACGCGTTTTTGGCTGTTATACATTTCCACCGTGATACGCCACTTCGTCGAACTATCATTTGTGATGGCTAGATCGCTTCTGAAAAACTATATAGCTCAGTGGGCCTTACCTACTAAAATAAAAATGTTTAGTTAGGTTTCTCACCACTGCATGAGAAACGACGACACACCGACTCAACTTTCAGGTGCTCACCCTGAACCGGACACTCGCATGAGCACCACCAAATGTCCATGGGCCACACAAGGTCACTCGCCCGGAACTAAATCTCCGTGACGCTGCCCCCTCCCCAACACAGCAGGTTTACTGGCCCTCCATCCGAGAGGGTGGGAAGCCAGGCCTACACAGAAGCCTGCGAATATGCTAAAACAAAAACCTCTCCTACGTACAGCAGACTCGCGATTATACGCGTGCGGTTTATCCGATTTGCAGATTAACCGCGCACCTGAGATTTTGACATAAATTAATCACTCATGGATTTTCCCTTGAGCCCAAATTAATAATCTAAAAACAGTTCTACGTTACTATTCTTGGAGATGTTTATTTACAAGTCAGGTGCAGTAAAACTAACAAATATGTTATCACTGAGCACGCACAGTGATAGCGCTATAAATCCACTGCTGGATTACGACCTCCCCAAGCCGTGCCGGTATTGAGGGTGGATTGGACGTACGTCACGGGTCCATGCGGACTGGTAAGGCCGGGGAATATAGCTGTGGGAGCGTAGAACAGTCCAGCAATGTATGCTGCTGCAATGCTCTCTGCTCTCACACAGTGTAGCCATGCAGCCTGGAACGCCTGTTATGAGTGGCTTGCGACCATCTCATAAATATCCAGGCTGCATTCTTGCTTCATTTTCAAAATCAACATTCCGCATTCTGGGTGATTTTGGTCATAGGCAACGCCTGTTACCAGTGGGATATTCCCATCATGCCGTGACTAGCTTTGATCGCATTAAAGAGATGGATTCGTGGGATGTCCCTGTTTCGTGTTTCATTTGTGTTGGAGATGTGTTTTTTTCCCCGCATAATCGCACGCTTGTGTGCGTGCAGCATCCGCCTCTGGCTTTCTGTCGGGCGGGAGGGGGGGCAGCCACCCTGCTACCTGGGGGGGGGGGGGGGGTCGGCGTGGCAGTGATTTACCACGGAGGAAAGTGAACATGGTAGGCCAAAGGGACATTTGGTGGTGCTTGTGTGTGTGTGTGTTGCATCGGCCAGTCATCTCAGTCAGTCAACCCATGGCACCTGGGTCTGTCTCGTGATCTCCTGCCAGCAGGCCTTCAACACTTCACGTGGCCTTAAAGTACACTTAGCCTGGCACAAGCGCCGTGGTGATGTTGTTGTCGTGTTGCGGTGGTGTAGCAGTTAGCGCTCTACGCTACGAACCCGGTGGAACCGATTTCGATACCCACTCACGGCCAACATTGGTGACAATGATTTGAACCGGTCCAGGGCCTCTCCTAAGTGAACTCAGCCTCAAAAGTGCCTGGTGTGGTGTGAAAACATCGCCAATGGGGAGACAAAGGTGGTCGGTTGTGGTGCTGGCCACCCACCCCCTCATGTACCGTTCCGGCCTTCATAGGCACTCGCTAACAGCACTTGACCCAACAGTCTGTTCAGGCTACACGGGGGATCTTTGTATTTTTTGCGTACAAGCGTGAGCACATGCCGAGGGTGCTTTACCTTTTTTTCCCACGGTGAAAAAACACAACCCAAGACCTACGTTGTGGGCGTTCGCAGACGACTGACCTAAATCCATCGCACAATTCATCTCGTCGAGGGGAGGAACTAATAACAGGTGGGTCTTGCCACGTACGGCTGTCACCATCCTAGAATCTAAAACAGATCCGTAAGTACACTGGCGAACAGAGTGGAACAACGTGGATTTCCACCGAACATCACACCTCATTTTAACTTTCCTTGAAGGCACTGAGAAATTTCCTGTTTTTATTTGACCAGGTAAGGTCCACTGAGCTATGTAGCTCTTTTTCAGAAGTGAGCTGGCCATAAATGATCGCTCAACCAAGTGGCTTATCGTGTGGAAATTTATAGCAGCCAAATACTCGAAACGCGTGTCGATTCTAAATTTGGGGTCGGGATTCACGGCGCCTGCTGGAGAGGCGCGGCTTGGAGGGCCGCCGAGCTGCGGAACCGGCAAACCGCCATGGGCCTCACGCAAAAGAATGGCCTCACAGTGGGCCTGGTTCGTTGTTGTTGTTGTTGTCGTCGTCACGAACGAATAAGGAACCTTACGGGCAGGGCAGCCTTGATGACGCATATCATAACACGTGCAAAGGGGACCGTGAAACTATTAATGGGAACCATCCGTGGGCCTCCTGTAAGTCTGCAAATAACTGAACAGGCTTGAGGCTGTCAAAATTGTGGTGAACGACAGACGGGGGTTGAGCAGAGAAGCAGGTTGTAGCTGAGAGGGAATGATGCCGATGGATGAAAACAAAAAATTATGAACGTACAGAAATATATGCAGTGCACTCACGATTAACCGCGCTAATGACGGGGAGGACGGCTGCGGATAATTAGAAATCGCGGAAAACCCAAAAATATCCATTTTCCGCAGACTATTTCGATTGTTACTCTTTCGATTTAGAATGACTAACGATCAATGCGCGTGCTCAGTGGTAACACTTTCCTGCTCCCACGCAGAAGACTCAGCCCACTAAGTGGATGATAGCTGAGCCACGCCAATCAACATCAATCAAACTCTGCCCATTGTTGTGAAGATATGCAACTACTGCACTGTAGAGGCCATCATGTAGATTTCGGATTAACCAGAGCACGCATTTAATCGGTTCAATCAGGTGGCTTGTAGTAAACATTTACAAGAATAACAATGCATAACTGTTTTTAGATGATTAATTCGGGCTTCAGGGAAAATCCACGCGTTCTTTAATTAATGTCAAAATCTCAGGTGCACGGTTCATCCGCCAATCGGATGAACCGCACGCGGATAATCGAGAATCTGTTGCATTGAGTCGCCTCTTGTGATTGGAGCACGTGAACACTGCGATACAAATTGGCTGCCAAGTTGCGTCGCACTGGGGGTCTTCAGACACAAGAGTGTCTCAAGGTGCCGTCCACAGAGCGTGGAGCCCACAAACACACTGACCTCGGCATCACACCCACGGGCACTCTCCTCCGCATACAAAGCGCGAGCCCATTAGGACCACGTGAGCCCCAGGGAACGGCAGGCGGGCTCACTCTGCCGAGCGTGCCTATTCTTGCCGTTTAATCATCGCAGCCGGCTCGATTGCCGCAGCCTCGGCACTCTGCACGAGCCGCGCCGTAAATAGCCGTCCTTTGCCAAAAATAGCACCGACGATTCATGGTCGGCAAAAGCAGAAAAAACATTAACCCTCGAGCGTCAGGAACCTCCCTTCGCGATTCTTGGAGAAAATTACATTCCTGTAGGAGAACACGACATCCACCCACAGCAGCTGCCGAGTTGCCGAGCGTGTCATACTCGTGCATCAGCGTGGGAGTTGTTGGAATTCCTGTTAAGTACATGAACATCGGTTGACACACCAGACATCCACGATTTCCCTGCGCATCTAAGATGCGTGCCAGGCCGTCAGAACACCGATCGCTGGGCAACTCGAACAGTGGCTTTAATCCAGTTCTCATTGCAGTTCTCTACCGGATTCGTTTAGGCGGAGAAATGACAACAGAACGTGTGCTCTGAAATAACGTGAACCAACATTTTGTTATCTTAATATTATAGTTACATATTGTCTTCTTCCTGTCCGGATGAAAGCGGCAAAGGCAGCATTGTTGAGGCCTTCATCCAGCGGTAGATAGATAGTGGCTGACGGTGATGATGACGTGGTGCACGTGCACGAACGGATTTTAAATTCGTGTGAAGTTGGGGAGGAGTCTGCATCACCCATCAGAGGCAAAGTTCAAAGAGGCTCTTTCTTCATGCAGCTGCAGAGCGCCGCAGACCTTTGGAATATTTTAAAGGTTTACGAGTTTATTTTATCATGAATTATTAACACATGAACCACCGAATGCGATATTGCATGACCGTTAACGTAGGCTGATTAATACTGCTCTAGATTTAACACTATTGTCATGATTTTCAACAACTCATGTCGAATTATATAATTTTCAAGTATTTTTTTGTGGCTCCAGGCCCCGGGCCTTGTGACGCTGAGAGTTTTGGGCACAGTTTGCACGAAGAACGCTGCATAAACCGTAAGCTATGAATAATATTACTGCGATTATAATTCAACTCAAAGCATTCAGTGTAACTGAACACTTAAAACTCCGATGGCACTTGAAAGAAACTGTTTGGGACTCTATCTGATGACGCGAACCGACCCACTTGTTTTTCCAGAAATCGGGGAAATTCCAAATCTGAACTCAAACACTGGTGCAGCTGTCATAACAAAAACAACAACCAGCTGTGACGATGGGTTACACAAAGATCGCTGCAATGTTGGGCTCAAGATAAATACGAGCAAAACGATCATTGTGCGGAACTACACAAAACACAATGATTAAAATTAAACTATTTATATTTTACCAGGTAAGGCCCCGCTGAGCTACGTAGCTCTTTTTGAGAAGTGACCTGGGTATCACAAATGATAGCCCAACGAAGTGGCTTATCACGTGGACATTTATAGCAAAAAAATACTCTAAATGCATGTTTCTAAATGTGGAGGGAAAAACTGGAGGGCCTGGAGTCAAATCCACGTGACCATGGGGAGAGAGACGGGTAAACTCCAAATATACAGCAGGCATCAGGGTAGGGTTCAAACGCACAACATCCTGTATACCAGGCGAGGTAGTGAACATCTCCAAGCCACCACATCGCCACCATGATTGTTGGAGAGACACAGCAAAATACGTAGCGCTGCTTGGGGCGCGTATTGAGGGCGGATTAGGATGGCAGCAATGTGGGTCAGGGAAGCAGTTGTAAATCCGAAGCGTCGTTTCGACTTCAACAAAGTGTCGGCTAGGGGCAGACGTCGCTGCTGAACGCCTTGGATGACGGCCCATGGACAAAGACCGGCGGTGGAACAGCAGCCACAGGAGGGCACAAGCCGGAGACGGAGCAATGAAATGAGCTCATGTAACGAGAGGCGACCGGAGATCCGCGCTATATAATGTTGCAGGGCTGCCCATGAATTAAATGCAGCAACACCCTCGCTTTACGTCGGGGATGCGTTTCTGAAAGGTGCGACGGCGATGATCGAATCGACGTCAATCGAAGCGATGTACAGGGTAGTAGTAGTGGTTGGTGGTGGAGGCGAAGGCTAACGAGAGAGGGGGGCGGACGATGGCGTCAGCGACGTGAACGTGCGGAGAAAAGGTGACACAAATAACAAAGCGATGACGTATCTGCGAAACGACGTAGGAGGGGGAGGCGTTCATTGGGATGTTACTACAAATACAATCAACACACCACGAGAAGGCCGAGGCACGGGAAGGCATTCAGCAGCGGATTGACCACGGTTGATGATGATGAAAATTCAACGTCAATATTAAATTCTAGATTTTAAGTTTTCGTGACTTCAAGGATTCATGCTCTTTGGTTTTTTCGGTAAAGTCACGTAGGTAAAAAAATAATAATCACGACGTTTCGGAGGCAGTAATTTTGCTGTGACGGTTCCATCTGAAGATGGAGGCTTGTGTTGCCTCTGAAACGTCGTTATTTAATTTATTTACATTTTTTACCTATGTGACTTTACAAAAAAAACCAGAGTATCAATATTAAAATTGCAATTACTCATTTATACTTTTTATATACGCTTCACATTGTCTCCAAACAAGTTTGCATTTTTCCTTCACGTTGCATTATGTTGGTGCAGAAATTGGCTGGCCGATGTGTGCATCACCCCTAGCAAGGGGTTAACCAGCGAGGAGGTGGCGTCTCAGCGGTGCAACAAAAGTGCGAATCGCTGAGTCAGGGCCTCGGTCTAAACATTTCATACACATCTAACAAACGCCCGTAAATGCTCACGGCGTAATTCCTCAAAAATTACTCTGTGGTTTGCATTCCCCAACACGGGCAGATGGATGGCTCCTAACTCTATTACAATTTTCACAGGCATTTCATGCCACATATTCTTTCAAGTGCAAATCGTCCAAAAAATAAATGTGTAGCGATCACGCTGCTAGTACCAATCCACGTAGCCCTGCACGTGCGCTACGTACAATCGCGTTCGCACCCCAGACCTCTTTGCAAGAAGAGGTTGCGTGAGCGTCAATGACGACCTTTCCTCTCCCCGCCAGCGAATATTGCGTGAGCGCGTGCGCGTTTTGTGATGTGCTTTCCGTGTTACACAATGTTGGGCCATTTGAGCAGCGTAATCAAACGCAAATCCTGATAGCGCGCGCGTGCAGTGGAGATGAACGAGGGCGCCCTTGAATAGGAGGGTGAACACATTCCCCGTCACGCTCGCTGCCAGCAGGGTCTGTGCCCCGTCAGCACCCGGAGGGAGTTTACCCAACGAGGTTGGACCCCGTCCACCACCCCCCGGACCCCGCGGGCGAGCCACACCCCCCGCCCGCCGTCGTAGACGCCGATATAATCCGCGAGAAACGGTCCGCCAATTCCCGTGGCGCCGACGCTGCTTACAGCTCACGCCACGTGCGGGACACCCCCCCCCACCCCCACTCGTCCTGCACTCCTAGCTCGCTAAAGAGAGCACTTGGAGAATATGGGCACATTCGTCCGTGGCAATAATTATCGTGACCCAAGAAAGCCACAACCGAGTCTCACGACTCTTCTTCTGAAGCGTCCTGCCAAGGTTTCGCAGTATTGGGGGGGGGGGGGGGGGCGGTAATTGCCGTCTTGATGCAACTGAGTTTTTGGCAAACTGCACCTCGACAGCCTTCGTCGGTGCTTTGCTAACAGCGCTCACCATAACGGGGGGGGGGGGGGGGGGGGGGGGTTAGAATCTTGTCTTTGTGCGAGTGCGCGAGCGAGCGGCGTTTCCGTACCGCGACAGCTTCGTGCCGATCTGCTGCCGCTGCTCCTGCCGCTCGACGGACGACTGCCGCGGCAAGATGTTCTTCCTCTCCAGCTCCTCCTTGCTGGGCCGGTTCCGCAGCTTGGCGGCCAGCGAGTCGCGCCGGGCCACCTTCCGCGCCAGGCCTGCTGTAAAAGCGCACGCGGCACACACCCCACCCGATGTGAGAGGTCACCGTCCGGGGTCACGGTGAACTCCCCGTGGTGGCGGCGGCGGTGAGCGGGCACCACGGTGCGGCCGCGTCCCCCCCCAGCGGAGGGGTCTCTCCAGGTGACGGTGGCGACGTCGCAGCAGCAGCTTGATTACCACCCCCCCCCCCCAAAGACGCGACAACAACCTCGTTATTGTGACCAGACAACCTCGTCGCAGCACACTGGGAGTTGGGGGGGGCTACACTTTCCGCTCGACGTTCTCTGGAACGCTGCTCGGCTGTCTTGGAAGCAGGGATTATCCGCACAAGGCACTACCCCTAGGATGTGTGATCCTACGTGATCGGCAGTATGGAAGTTGCGTGCCAAAATAATGGCTGGTGGTGTACGGGACTGTTCTGGTTAAAATCAAGCACTGGCAAAACTCCCCAAGTTTCAATATTTGGCAACAACAATTCATCAGGGAAGGTGTCTAATGTTGTTCCCTTTACCCGGGAATGTTTCACCTGAATGTCCACATCATCTATGTCTACTCCTCATGATTGCGGACACGCCGTGCGATCGTGGACATGCAACCCAGATTCCTGGACCGTACAGAGACACACATAGACGGAGACTCATTGAGACACCTAGAGACACGTATAGATACATAGAGACCCGCAGAGACATATAGAGATGCATTAAAGATGAGCCACAGTGTGATGAGGGCCATGCACCAAAACTATGGACCGATAAGAAACCCATAGACACAGCGATCCCTTCCTGCAAACCGCCGCGGTTAGCAAGACTAAAGGCTTATGGAAAGTAGGGGGTTAGGTTCCATGGCCTAAATAGCACATCCTATGCATTCAGCAAACGTGAAAAATATGTAAAGTAACTACTATTTGATTCTTTCGGTAAAGTCACGTAGAAATAAATAAAATAATAATAGAATACGACGTTTCGATTGCAACACAAGCTTCTATTATTATTTAATTTATTTCTACGTGACTTTACCGAATGAACCAAATAGTAATTCCTGCGGTCACGAAAGCTTCGGATCTAGTTTGTACAGCAACTGTCAAACATACCGTACTCTGTATGAACTAAATTATGTTCACATTAATACTGAACACAAATACTTTTGAATGACATTTAACATTGCTACTCCGATCGGCACGGGTCGGCTACGTACGGTGTGAAAGAAGTTCAACAAACATATTGTAGCGAATTCCAGATAACGATGGCAGTGACGTTGATGTTGATATTAGGGGAGGGTTGGTAGGGGCTGTCCCCCTTCCTTAGAACTTGTTTCTTTAAAGACAACGCTACGCTCACCTTCACTACCACCAGCTCGACGCTTAGGGGCCATGATTAAGGGCTAAAAAGTGAGTAATATTGTGCAGTAATTGCGCTGTAACTTTCACGAGGTATAAATTCGAGCACTTCTACGATTTGAGAGACTGCTGCACAACAACTGAACGACGCTGACGTGTACCGTACTCCATAACATCAGGTTTTATGGGTTAGATCGCCTAAATATAAATGTGTCATTAAGTGGCGTTGTATTAACGTGATCTAACCCGCCCCCCCAAAAAAAAATCGATATTACGGATGATATTGGTCGTGAAAGCTTTCGTGTTAAACCAAAGTATTGTACTGCACGCAAAGGCAAGCGTGGTGGGTTACACACGCACTTGATGCGCCCCTGGTGGCGGATTGCTGGAACGGGGCTGGAGATTTGAAATCGCGGGGAGTGGGGAAAACCAAACTGTGGTTACGCGAAACTGTGTACCATGGTTGGCAAACACATTCCTGCGGAGGGAGCTGGTAGGAACGTTGGGTTGCTCGGTCAATGGCCAGGGTCAATGGCGGCGTGGTGTATTCCGCAAATATGGCCGACTGTGAGGGCGGGGACAAGCCGGCGTGAGTAGGTTAAACGTTGAGTTTTATAAGGGCACCATGGGGTGACCAGCCCCTCCCCACTCAGCCCCGCCCCTCCCCACCCTCCCCACCCAGCCGCTCGCCACCCTCCCCACCCAGCCCCTCCCCACCCTCCCCTCCGCACCCAGCCCCTCCCCACCCTCCCCTCCCCACCCAGCCCCCCTCCCTCTCCACCCTCCTCTCCACCCAGCCCCACCCCTCCCATTTTTGAATGCACGACGGACGGACACAATAATCCCCTGTGGGCTGGTGTAACCAGGAGGTTCCTACCAGTAAAACGGTATACGTAAGATTATGCGTGGATACTCGAAACCACGGTTGACGAGGGATTGCTGTACGGTACGTAGATCCGACCGTGTCCGTCCAGTATTCACCGAGCTGCATTGGCTTCCAGTTGTCGAACGAATACACGTTAAGGTCGTGCTCAATACACACAAAGTGCTTGCCACACATTAACCATCATCATGCAAACTTTGGTCATCCTCGCGGTAGCGGCTTTTGGCTGCTGCCATCGAACAAAGACGGTCACCGTATTGCGCGGCGCTTTCAGATGCGCTTCTGCGGCCGTCTGGAACGCTCTCCCTTCCGATGTGAGGAAGCCACTGGAGCTATCCACCTTTAAATCATCGAGATTGAAAACTCATTTCTGTAGAACCGATTTTTGTGTTTAGTTTGTAGTCCTTCCTGCGCACCTCCGATTAGCACGGTTGGCTATGTACGGTGCGAAAGAAGTTCAACATGCTTGTATAAATACTCATTCAGATACACAGAGGCACATAGAGACCCATAGAGATGCATTAAAGACAAGCCAAAACATGACTGGCCATGCAACCCAAACTAGGGACCGTGTAATAAACCCGCTGGGATCTGCGCTCCTTCAACGGAAGAGGAGCAGCGACACGACACGAACTCTCTCTCTGGTGAAACCCTCTCGGCGTGGCTAACAGACCTCGACATTGGAATTTATCCCTGAACGCATTGCTGCCATTCACACACTTGAACAGAACAGAATGACGAAACAAAGGTCATGAATTATGTTTGTATGCAAGCAGTGCTGTTGTGACCTCACGAACCAAGACACATTTTCTATTAAATATAACTTATTAGCAGAGACGGATTATTTTTTTTCTTCCAAGTTTAGAATAATCAAGGTTGCAGTTGGCCGACTTGGCCATCAAGGAAGATGTCTCGGCATGTAGAGGAGACGGTGATATATCACTTTCAGTGCACTCAACGAGCGTGCTATCCTGGGCTTGGCATGAGGGATCAATGGTGGAGAGCTGTAAAAGTGTTGGGGATGTAATGGAGGCCTGAGGGACGTAAGGATTCATGGGGGACTGGGAATGGTCAGCGAGTAAGCCAGTCGTTGTTGCTCAGGGTAAACGGCAGGCGATGGGAAGCAGGGAAGCATCACAAGCAGGACACTCGGCCTGAGCGAGTTACTCTCATGAGGCCAAACTCCGACCCTTCGTTCATGCTGATGAAACCCAATCCAGTTTGAAGGTCACAAACTTATGACTGTAAATTCATCAATTGCCCAGCGTATTTAACCAGGCGCTTACCAATCAAGTTCAAATCCTAGCTGGGAGCCAACTCAGTCCATCATCCCTCTGGGGTCAACAAAATTGAGAACCACTTTGTGGGGGAGATCAAGGGTGGTTGTCCCGAAGGAACTTGGAATTTCAACCACTGCAGGGCTGTAAACGCTCAATTCCACAGCAGGAGGAGATCGCTGTGACTGACTGGCTAGGATCTAAAACTAACTGAACAATTTGTTTTACCAGGTAAGGTCCACTGAGCTGTAGAGCTCTTTTTCAGAAGCGACCTGGCTATAACAAATGGTAGCTCAATGAAGTGGCTCATCATGCGGAAATGTATTACAGCCAAATACTCTAAAGGCATGTTTATAAATGTGGAGGGCAAAACCGGAGGACCCGGAGAAAAGTCCACGTGATCACAGGGCGAACATTCAAACTCCAAATACACAGCAGGCGTCAGGGTCGGGACCGAACCCACAAACTCCTGTACACCAGGCGAGGGAATAAACGTCTCCTAGCCACCGCGGCGTCCCGTCATCTGCGACGCGTTTGTTAGCCGATGGCCGCGCCACGTACTGTAGGTCTCGATCTCGTCGCCGTGCTCCCAGTGCAGCCAGGGCCCCCCCCCGTCGTTCTCCCGGTTCTCCTTGTTCTCCTCCGCTGGAAAGGCCACAGAGGCGGGAGCGGACGGGGGAGCCTCCGTCGTGTCCGCGAGGCCCGTGTTGGTAGTCCGCGGCGTCGGGCACTCCTTCTCCAGCCTCAGCGACGACGTCGACCTTTGCGGGGGAGGAAGCAAGCGGGGCCCACGGGGAAGAGCGTCAGTCCGCGGGGCCCAGGGGGCGCTTCGCGTGACACGGCCACCTGACGTGGCATCGCCGTGGCGAGGTTCCGGTTCCTACATTTACTTGCAAATTCCATCTCTAGCCCGGCCCACTTACCCTTGGGTTGTACACACCTCAAACGTGTATACCCTTTGGCTGCAGTAGCTCTCTCGCTACATTTCTTCCTGCCTCAGCAGTCCACCTGCTGTATTTTTTCACCTGAAGACGATTGCTTGTGTTGCGATCGAAACGTCGTGATCTATTAGTGATTTTTCTATCTAAGTGACTTTACCGAAAGAACCAAAGAGTATGATTCCTGCAGTCACGAAAGCTTCAAATCAAGATTAATACGGGGAGAGGTGAGTGGAATTCTCATGTTTGCCTGGGACAGATTTTTTTTTTAACCCGGGACAAAACGGGGACTTACACAAATGCTTCAGGAGTACAATGGACAGCTGACCTGAAACCCAGACATTCCCGGCCAAATCAGGGCATGTGACGACAGCCTTAGGTTACACACAAAGACTCCGCACAATTCTCGATTACTCATCTAGAAACGCTTTCAAATGACATTTCTATGAAAGCCCCCACAGTGCAGTCTCTATTGTTCACTCAACCACTCTGGCCTCTCTATCTCTCCGCTACACAGAAGGGCCATCGCCCAAAGCGACGTTCATTATTATTACATCTCTCTTACTTCAAGGGCAGTCGTTACGACTGATGAACGCGAGCTTTTGTTATTTGTGCGCCACTACCAATGCGGCATCGCAACGCGAACGCTGCGCAAAAGTCTGAACCGAGCCGCCACTCGGGATGGTGGAGCAGGCAGCCCACACCTCGGCATGGCCACGGTGTAGCCCTCGATCCTCTGCGCAGCCTTGGCGAGCGCTCGGTTCAGCTCCTCAATCACGCTGCTGGGCGGCTGCAGGAGGAACGCCTGCGACGCCAAGGAAGACGGCGGCGCCTGCTGCTGATGATGCTGCTGCTGATGGGGCTGATGATGGAGCTGAGGCTGCTGGGGCTGCGAGCTCTGTGGACTCTGCTGAGTCGGCTGGCAACCAGGCAAGCTGGCAGGCTGAGAAAGGAAGTGCAGGCCCCCGCTGGGCCTTGCGGCCGATGAAGCCTGTGGGTGACCATGTTGATTATAACCCCACAATGGTAATGATGTATTTTTGATGAAAAAAAAAGAATAGGTTTTACCCTTTCTGGCAATAAAACAGCTGTTAAGATGTTCAAACACCAAATACATACCTCTTTCAAGGAATCAAGTCCTGCATTAACCACATGTACTGTACGCGTGGTGAACATGCAAACACACAAGCTCTGAAAATATATACAATGTCTTTGAAACTGATTGGCCGACACCAGAGAAAGCCTTCTTTAGGGCCTAGTCTCACCAGTGTCAGACCAGAGAACGCCAGAAGGTGAACAGTACAAAGACAATGCCACTCTCAGAGCATTTATAGCTCGTGGTGAGCAGCTACAAAATGGGACTTTTTTGCCAGTATCAAAGTATGAAAATATAAGAATAGCTTTTACCCTTTCTGGCAAATATAAACCTCTTGCAAGGAATCTGCATTAACCACACATGCTAGTGGTGAACATGCAAACAAACATGCTTTGATAATATATGCATTTGTCTTTGAAGCTGATTGGCCTACACCAGAGGCAGCAGCCTTCTTTATGCCCTTGTCTCACCGGTGTCAGACCAGTGTCAGACCAGTGTCGGACCAGCCACAGCGAGAGTCACACTGGATGTGGTGTGCGGTATTGTTTTACGGGTCACCGAACTCGGAAAGACCCAGCCGAAATCTAGCGGCATGGGAATGTTGTGCCAAACATAAAAAAACACCGCCAAATATGATCTAAAACGTGTGTGTTGGAGGCAGACCAGGAGCAGAAAAGCACAACTACATTGTAAGGTATTTGAAACTGCCCTTGAGAAAGTGCGGTCACCCAAGTTGCCGTTGTAAAAAAAGTATAATCTAAAAAGCCTCTATTGTTAAAGGCATGAATTAAAATAATCCAGCTCTTTTCAAGATAACTCTTCATAAAACGCTTTTACAAGCGGCACCCGAAATAATCAAAACGTTATGCAACGTCTGACACGCTCGTGACTTTTAGGCCAATTATCCACGTTAGGGGAATCATTGAATGAAAGAGAATGTTACGTAATTAACGAGGTTGCAATGACACATGCGAGTGCACAAAGGCAAGTGTGATTATGCTGCTGTCTCAAATTATCGCCATTTCCAGCAAGTAAAAGTTATCACGTGCAAGCCAGTTTCCAATCAAGAAAACTATGAATTTGCATAGACTTGTCAACGAAATGTATTTGTTGTTGTATCTTTGTTTAACCAGGCGAGAGCTCGCTGAAAGTTCACTGGTACTCAGTTGAGTGGTCGTGGTGGCGGTGGCTACGCACGCGGTCTGCAATCCAGCACTGTGGATCACACACACACACACACACACGTCACGAATTCCCCTTTCCGTGGGCGTCCGGGTTGACATATCCTGGCTGCCAGGTACAGCAGGTGGGTGAATCTCCGACTGTTTCCATCAGTACGGGGATAGAGTCTCTTTTGCACGCATGGGTTTTCTCCGGGGGAACTTTGGTGTCATCCCACCCGTTTCATCACTCGCTAACGTCCCAATGTAGGGGCCACAGAGCTTGGTGCCGGGTTCCGGCTGCGTCGCCGCCCGTTGGCACGTCGTTTCTCTTTGCACCGTACATAGTCGACGGTGTTAATAGGAGGTACGGGGGTGAGTGTGGGTGAGTGAGTGGTGGACTGTGTATGTACGTTGAACTTCTTTCGCACCGTACGTAGCCAACCGTTGCTAATCGGAGTTGCGGGGGTGAGTGGGTAGATGAGTGGGTGAGTGTGTGGGTGAGTAGGTGGGTGAGTGTGTATGTATGTACGTTGAACTTCTTTCGCACCATACATAGCCAACCGTGCCAATCGGAGGTGCGGAACGTGTGCCATGTAGTGTGCACGGTGTGTTCCGTGTAGTGTGTGTGCACCGTGTGTAGTGTGTGTGCACCGTGTGTAGTGTGTGCGCAGAGTATCCCAACGCCGTGAGTGTGCACAGGGCACAAGGCACCGCGCGGGCGTGCAGCAGGTGCTGTGCGTGTCGTGCGTACGCAGCGTACCGCCAGCTGCTGCTGCATGCGCAGGATGGCCGACTCCATGGAGGCCGGCGCGAAGCAGACGCCCATGCGCTTGTAGGCCGCGGGCGGAGAGGCCCTGGTCGGCCCCGGGCCCTTCTGGGGTGGCCCCGAGCACTCGCCTGCAGCGGAGAGACGAGCAACCCACGAGCAACCCTGAGCAACCCTGAGTAACCCTGAGCAACCCTGAGCAACCTTGAGCAACCTTGAGCAACTCTGAGCAACCCTGCATCCAAGCCTGTGCTTCAGAATAATTCAGGCATCGAGCCTGTCGACAAGCATCGAGTTTTTACTGAGGCCCTTCAGCAGCGACACTGCCTCTGGAGGTTCCATGTCAATGCAGGGGACTCGCTGTCAGCTGCTTGCATAAAGCGCCTGGTCCACTTACCACGATCGCACAGCGAGACTCACGCCGCCCTCCGTGTCCAAAGCGATTTGCTGCTCAAATGAGACGGTGCTCATCTCCGTGTCATGGCCATGAGCCAGTGGTGGAAATTTCCCGTTAATTTGGCGGGGTGAGTCGATCTCAACTAAACCGTTTCCGTGCAGACAGGGAACCATGAGTGGCTTTCAATTAGAACTCCGACATCGTCCTCCTAATCACTGGCGATGTTTAACTAACATATGTCATGTAGAAGAAGGATTTTGTGCATTTTCTATTTTTATTTTATTCTCTGGATGTGGGCATTGCTGGCGGTCCAGCAATACAACGAAACTGTCAAACATTTTTTTAAGAAAAACGAAACTCTATTTTACCAGGCAAGGTCCCACTGAGCTATGTAGCTCTTTTCAGAAGTGACCTGGCCACAAAGGATAGCTCAACCAAGTGGCGTATCACGTGGAAATTTATAGCAGCAAAAATACTCTAAAAGCATATTACTAAACGTAGAGGGAAAAACCGGAGAAAAATCCACACAACCACAGGGAGAATATGCAAAACATGTCAGGGTTCGGATCGAACCCACGACCTCCTGCATACCAGGCGAGGTAGATAACGTCTCGTCACCATGGTGCCCCTATCCATAGAGAAACCACTGTTGGCTTCCCACATACGGCGGTACTCATTAAAATGACCTTGGAGGAGTGATGGTCCAAGTCACCCGCCAGCCAGAATTGGAGCTCGCAACCTTTACAACTGGGAGCCACTAGCAATTGGGTTTGTTAAACACTGCATGCATCTCCTTGTTATTTTATGACATTATTACATAATTACTATTATATTAATAATATTTTAGTATATTATTACATATGAAATTATTATTGAGTATTTATTATATCATAAAATATGATTACGTTATTATTATTTTATGACATTATTTTACCCAGGAAAGCCTCACCGAGTCTCAGGAGGGTCTTGCCAAGTGTTCGCAGTCAGGGGGCGAGTCATTTTGCAGCTTATTCTTCACCACTGGGAAGTTCGGCCAAAACCGGTTCCACTCTGTGTGGTTTTCTTTTGGGGCGCCGTGGTGGCGAGATGTTAACTTCTTTAGAGCCAGGTGAGAACCCGCCGCAGAATGAGCCATGGACAGGATCACCCTTCATTGGCGGGGGCAACTCCCTCCCGCGGCAGAGAGCGGCGCAGCCAAACACCCGTCGCTGCAAACGCACCCTCGCCCGCCCTCGCCCGCCCTCGCCAGCCCCGCGCTGACCCGGCGTGCCGGCGGGATACGGTGGGGGACGGCGCTCGCCCAGCGGCGGACCGGCTAAACGGGCGGCAGGGAACTCACCTGCGCTTAGAGCGGCGGCCGTCTTGGCGCCACTGCCGCCGCTGGCGGCCGAGGGCTTGGGGGGAAGGGCCGGCGGCTGCTTGGCCGGGCAGCCGCTAGCGGCCTCCTTGGTCGGGTGTGCCGCGTCGGCCGCCGCCTCCGGCGCCTGCCCCGCCGACCTCCTGGGCTGCGCGGGCGACGCGGGCTGCGCCTGCTCGTCTGTTTGGCTCCCGCTAGCGTCCTTGGTTTCTGTGGGATGGGTCGGGGACCGGTATTATCGGACGAGCTTTAGGGGGGGGGGGAGGGGGCGGGGGGGGGGAAGAGATGGCCAGAGAGAGAATCCAGAGTGGAGTGGTGCGAGGGAAGAAGGGGAGGGAGAAGTGTTTTGACCTGCAGTGTGGTGGGTGGGTTGTTTTGATTTGAAGTATGGTGTTTGCGTGAGTAGGTGAGTGGGTGGCTGAGGGAGTGGTAGTGCAGCGGTTAGTGCGCTGCGCTACTAACCCACTCATGGCCAACACGAGTGACGATTATCTGAACCGGTTCTTGGACTCTCCTAGGTCGACCCAGCTTCAAATGAGTACCATGTGAAAACATCGCCACTAGGGAGGCAAGGCAGTCAGGCGTGGTGGTGCTGCCCATCCACCCCCTCGTGTGCCGTGCCGGCCTTCATAGGTGCTCACTAACAGCACTTGCCCCTACAGTCTGTTAAGGCTATACGGGGGATCTTTGTCTTTGCATCTATACCCAGTGAAACAAGTGACGTTGCCCAATGTTGGCACGTGCTTGGAACTGTTGGACCCGACGTTGGTGCAACGTTCCAAGTCGACTGGTTACGTGCACGTCTGCCCGTGTGTTGTGTGTGGGTGAGTGAGCGAGTGCATGAGCGTGTTGTAATCAGCAGTGTTGGCGGTGGTTGAACACAGTTCGATGGATGAGGCGCAGCAGTCAGCGTCTGCTAGAGACCGAGTCTTCAACACAAGTGGAGGAATCAACGAGAGTGAAGTTCACGGGAACAGGAACCATGGTGGTAGCAATATCTATATATAAATCAGAATATTTTTTTTTCTTCAGATGATTTATTTATACGGGAGGAATCCGATCAGCTATAAATCTCTTTATCACAGATGTCCAGTCGGGGCGGGTCAGAATGTTACAAGAACAAACAGTGTGCGTGTGTGCCGTGAGTGAAGCAGGAGGGAATTCTGAAATGCTGGTAGGAACCCACTGGTTCCACCAGCTCACAGGAGATTATTGTGTCCGTCCGTCGTGCAGGGAGGGGCTGGTTGGGGAGGGGCTGGGTGGGGAGGGTGGGGCTGGGTGGGGAGGGGAGGGTGGGGCTGGGTGGGGAGGGGCTGGTCACCCCGTGGTGCCCTGATAAAACTCAACGTTTAACCTACTCACGCCGGCTTGTGCCCGCCCTCACAGTCGGCCATATTTGCGGAATACACCACGCCGCCGTTGACCCTGGCCATTGACCGAGCAACCCAACGTTCCTACCAGCTCCCTCCGCAGGACAATGTGTTTATTTTGCCCGGGAATGCCTGGTTGAGTGTAGAGGACAACGCTTTTCCACACGGCCCTGCCACAGTGTAAATTGTTCATCAAACTGATACTTTTAATTCTCAGAGCTGGAATTTAGCCAAACTAAAACGGTGCTATACCGGACTTCAGAAGGAATCCTCGGAGCATGTATTTGGACTGCCGGAGGAATCCGAGGAGCTCTGAAACTCTTTCTCATAGATCTCCAATGTGGGCGGGTCAGCAGGTCTCAACAGCGACCGTGCGACACAACTGCAAACACCGACCCAAAGGCTTTTATTTTCATCTTCCAGGCAAAGCACATGTACCTTTGCTTTTATCTTGGTCCTCACTTGTGGGATCCGACTGGCTATGCTCAGGAGTCTCCGCACCCTCCTGTGCCTCTGCCTCTTGATTGGCCGCTCCAGGAGTCCCATGAGCCTCTTCCTCGGAGGTTTCGGATGGTGACGGCGTCTGGTCGTCTGGCACCGGGGAAAGACGCAAACAAGTCGGTCAGCAGAGCGGTGGCATGAAGTGTGGGCACTCTCACCCATTCCAAAGATGCTTTGACAGCATGGAAGAGTAGGCCAAATACCCACAAGAAGGACCCTCCAGAGCAGTGGTTCTCAGCCGGGGGTACGCGGACCCCTTGGGGTACACATGGTAATGTCTCAGGGGGGTACGTGGGGTGATTTATAAATGCGTGAAATTATATAATACATGAGTCATTGGTAAATAGTCGTGTATGAATCTGCCAACTTAAAATAACTACGATAAAATGTAGATCCATATGGTAGGCTAAAACGATATAAAAGACCTTTCTAAACTCAATGATCGTTCGCAATGTGATTTCCAAGAGGAACCAGCGTGCACGAACAATCTACGTCATGTGTGCAGAGCGTCCGTTGAATTTTCTTTATTCGCTTGCAGTTACTGGCTACTTAGGATATACCTCACAAAAATGGACAATCGGTTAAAATATTGACGTTCACCTTTGGTGCATTTATTTCTCAGAATGATTACCAATCTATATAATTACAATACCCTCCCCCTCTTTGCCTCGAATCACTGCACCAGATTGAATTGAATTAAATGATGACGTCACCCTGATGCTGCTGCTCTATTTAAGAGCGGAAGCAACAGGAGAGCTTCACCATTCTTGCCCGATGAAGCTGATTGTAATTACCAGCGAAACGTCGGACTACTTAAATTTAAAAATGCTGTTGATTCTCTCTACAGCACACCGGTGGGCTAAAGAAGTGAATTATTTTGTCCTTTGTAAACGTGACATATTTTTTACTGTTTGGCCGTGTCGGGTGGTGGAGGGTTACGACACATTTATAAATAACGCGATCTGACCCAAAAACCTATATTAATTTTTACTTATTTAATAACATTAAACAGTAAATACTTAACACGACTGAAACGACCACAATTTTTTTATTTTACCAGTTAAGGCTCACTGAGATGTGTAGATCTTTTTCAGAAGCGACCTGTTCACAAATGACAGCTCAAAGCAAGTGGCTTACAATGTGGAAGTTTATGGCAGCCAAATAGTCTAATCGCGCGTTTCTTAGTGAGGAGGGAAAAACCGGAGGACCCGGAGAGAAACCCACGCGACCACGGTGAGAACATTCAAACTCCAAATATACAGCAGGCGTCAGGGTCGGGGTCGAACCCACGACCTCCTGCACACCAGGCACATCAGCTTATTGGCACGCCGCACACGTTACAGCAAGTCCCCGGGTTGCGGAAGACCCGACTTACGGAAATACGACTTTACAGAAATTCTTCCATAAGTCATGTTTAAATAAAATCTATACGCGGAATGTTTGTGCGTTAGTGCAAGTAGTGCAAGTAGTGCAGCGCGGTGAGGTTGCGGATGAATACCACGGAGCGAGGCGTGACTTGGGCCACCTTTCGCCTCACTCCACCAAAACGCCGCCTTCACCGAGCCCGAGTTTCACCGGATTAAGCTGAATGGAATTTTCAGTAGCATTTCGTAATTATTTTCCTTTTGGAGCATTACATAATTGTTTGTTTTCTATGCTCAGAACTTTTTTCCCAGGTTTCTATTGCTAGTTTTCTTAATAACTTTATTTCATGAGTTATTTACTGTACGTGCTTTATTTAACACAATTACACTTCAATTGTTTATGGTCTCAGCATACAGCGAATGGGGAAGTCGAGGCCTAGCCTAATGCACCAGTAAAGGAACATTCGGAAGTGACTGCCTTCTGTTAACAATTACTATTACAATGTTTCGTGGTATTCATAAACAATTGGATACAGCATATGCTCCACTAGTTTCATAATGGGGAGTGTTCAGGTAGATATTCGATTAAATGAAAGTGCAGAGCGTATGTACAGCGATACGGAACAGGTAGCGATAGCGCGAGACAATACTGAGAGAAGACGGTAGAGGAGGCACAACCATTTCTGGCCATGGGATTTTGGGGGAAACATTTTTCCGTTTCCGACACAGGGAAATTTCGGGTAATGCATCGTTCTCCGGAACCTAACTCTTCCGTCACCCTGGGACCGCCTGTATTTTCTCTCTTAGCTGATAACATCCCAGTGCTGGGCAATGGCCACTCCCAATCCCTTCCTCTTCACAGTGGCTAGATGTTCACTACCTCGCCTGGTCTACAGGAGGTCGTGGGTGCGACCCCGACCCTGACGCCTGCTGCATATTTGGAGTTTGCGTGTCTCTCTCCCCATGGTCGCGTTGATTTTTTTCCGGGTCCTCCGGTTTTCCCCTCCACATTTAGAAACATGGAGTGGGCCTTACCTGGTAAAATAAAAATAGTTTCGTTTCACCGTCTCTTGCTACCTCCATCCAATGCGCTCCTCCGCATCTTCTCATCTCGTCCCCACCATCTCATTTCTTGTCTCCCTCTCCATTCCCTTCCCTCTATTGGCCTCCTTTCCCTCGTTATTCTTGCACATTCATCATCCAATGTCCTTGCCCAACCTAATTTCAGCTTGTTTTCATTTCGTGAATTATGTATGCTCAACTTCTTTCACACCGTACGTAGCCAACCGTGCTCATCGGAGGTGCGGAGGAAGGACAACAAACTAAACACAAAAAGGAGTTCCAAAGAAATCAGTTTTCTATTTATATTTAAAAGTGCATAGCTCCAGTGGGGTCCTATTATCGGAAGGAAGGGGATTCCAGACGGCCGCAGGGCGCCTGAAAGCGCGCGATGCGGTGACCGTCTTTGTTCGATGGCCAGCCAAAAGCCCACTGCCTGGGAAACATCTGTTACCCTGCTTTTAATTCTCAAGTCCTCATTTCTCATTTTGTCCCTCGGTGCGTCACGTGAAGGCCACCGGAAAGCCACGGCAAGGGGGCACGGCACGTCAGCCGAGCGGCCACACGCACCGCAGCTGCTGAGAGACGTATTCGCCTGACGTCTCATCGCCAGCTGCCCCTGGGGTCTCTGAGAGCCGCGTGCGATCTGAAGATGGGACACTCAAGTCAAGGAGGTCACGATGATGGGAATCCTCCAATTGTAGCGAAAATGCTTTCAGAAGAGATGCTTGAACCGAGACGCCCTGACACGGGATGCCGGTGTTCCGACGGTAATTGCGTTACGCCGGGTCGCGTGTACGTGAAACGAGACGTACACCGGAGCCAACGAGCGGCCGAGAATCACGATGAGCCCGTGAGCCCGTGAGCCGTTCCCCAGCCCCTTGCGATGGAGAGACGCGGCTCGCAAGGTGGCAGCACCTGTACCGCGTGCGGTCGCAAGGCGACAAATCATCGTTCTAAAAATAGCCTCTGCCGATAAGTGTTCTTCTGCTGGCTCTGACAAAAGGGATTTCAAGAGGCAACAAAGGTGCGTTGTGCACAAAGCAGAATCCTCGTGACAAGTGTTTATATTCACTCTCAAGGGTGCACGGAGACTTCATAGATCTCTCCTGGACACACGTGCACGCGCTGGGGTTTGGGATGAGTTTATATTGAATCTTCCAGATTCTGAATATTCAGATGTTTTGGGGAGAAAACATTGTGGGCGATTTATTTTAATCGCTCAACTTCCAATCAATTGGTAATTTGACTAATTTTGCGTTTTAAAGGCTTTGGATTCACTCATTACTTTTCAGTATTTAAACATTCACATATGGATCTGAATGTGTTTGTTTTTAAAGGGCAATGCTGTTTATGTTTTAAGGACATCCTCAATGAGCCTTAACCCCCGGGAGTAGACATTAAATGCATATTCCGCGTGTGTGTACACACACGTCTACTGCATGGAGCAGGAGTGTAGTGGTTACTGCACTGCGCAATGAACGTGGCGGCCCCAGTTTTATTCCCAGCTACGACCAATAACAGTGGCAGCGAATATATGAACCGGTCCTAGGCCTCCCCTCGGTCGACTCAGCCTTAAATTAGTATCTGATGTGGTGTGTAAATACAAGTCATGGGGAGGCCAAGGCGGCCAGGCGTGGGTCCAGGCCATACCATGCCCTCGTGTGCCGTGGCGGACTAAATAAGTGCTCACGAAGCAGCACTTGCCCCAACAGTCTGCTAAGGCTATAGAGGGGATCTTTGTATATTTTTGCTGGTGAATGGAACAAGGGGGGGGCGGGACCGCTGCACATTGTCGGCTTTGGGGTGCCGTGGTGGTGAGATGTTAAACTCCCTCGCCCGGTATGCAGAATGTACATATGTAATGTACAGTACATACATTATGTATGTTGATTAACTGACCTGAAACAGGAGGAAGATTTCTCCACAATTCTGGTTGTCGCGTGACGAGGCTGGTTGTTGTTGTTGTAATTACTGGCGAAACGTCACGGTAGTCGAATTGTAAATGTTGTAGTGGGTTTACCCTCCAACACACAACCGGTGAGTGCTGAATTCATAACTAATTGGCACGTTTTGTTTACGTTACAAACCTTACTAATTATCTGCGTCGGATGGTGGCGGGTTTACCGACACATTTATATTTACACGATCTAACACAAAAAAAACTCTTTCATGGATGGTATGCAGGAGGTTGTGGGTTCGATCCCGACCCTTACGCCTGCTGCTGTATATTTGCAGTTTGCATCTTTCTCTCTCTCCTCGTGTTGGCGTGCATTTTCCACCGGGCCCTCCAGTTTTTCCCTCTGCATTTAGAATCAACATCACGCGTTCAGAGTTTTTGGCCGCTGCTATAAACTTTCACGCGATGATAACAAGCCACTTCGTTGGGCTATATTCGCAATAGCCAGGTCGCTTCTGAAAAAGAGCTGCACAGCTCAGTGGGGGGTTAAAATAATAAATAGATTCAGTTTTTAGCTTCGGTTACGTAAAAGCGACGTTACGCGGTAAAGGACGACGGGCGGATGATACGCACGGCGTGGCGCCGGGCGTATCCCTCGCCCTGCTGCAGCAACGCTCTCGCCGCCTGCTCACGTTCGCGTCCGCACGACCTTCAGAGCGGCGGTGCTTTTTTTGGTCGTTTAATAAATACGTCACGGTCACGTCCCGATTGTGCCGCTCTCAAGAGTTATTTTCACGAGGTTGTTAGGGGAATGTCCTTCCCGAATGCTCGTAGTCAGCAGAGTAATAATAATAATAGTCGAGTCACATTTGGTGTCCGCGCCGTTCGTCTGGCGCATGGCGATCGTCACGAACGACGGCGCTGGAGTATTTGGCTGCTATAAATTTCCACGTGATAAGCCGCTTCGTTGAGCTATCAATTTTTGTCACTTTTGAAAAGGGCTTCTCATCTCGCCCCCATCATTTAATTCCCAGTCTCCCTCTCCATCCCCCTCCCTCTATCGGCCTCAATTCTCTCGTTAATCTCACATAGCCGTCCTCTGATGTCCATGCCCAACTTGATTTCATTCTTTTTTTAACTTTCTGAATTATGTACTGAATGTATGCTGGACTTCTTTTGCACCGTACGTAGCCAACCGTGCTAATCGGAGGTGCGGGCGTGAGTGGGTGAGTGTGTGGGTCAGTGGGTAGGTGAGTGGGTGGGTATGTACGTTGAACTTCTTTTGCACCGTACGTAGGGGCGATATTGCTGCTCCGTGCGATCCCAATTTGAGTAATTTTGCGGGGTAATTTTTGTGTCATTTCCAAAAATTTGGAACCGTGACAAATTCGTGTATTTATTTATGTATTTGTTACTTTTCTGTTTGGGTGGCGGTGCCCGGCCGGTGATGGCAGCTGCTGTGGAGGCGCTCACCTGTCCCGGCGAGCTCCTTCAAGACTCCTTTCCGAATCAGCTCCTCTCTGCTCGCACGGCTCGAAATCTTCTTCTCGAGAACTGCAAATTTTAAAAGACAATCGGGAAGTTAAATTTTCATCATCAACATCATTTAACGGGCGTGCTCCATTCACTGCTGGATGAGGGCCTGCACGTGCCGCTGACGGCGGTGCCTCTCGCACGACCCCGCAAACTCGCTTAGCGCAATAAAAATTTTAAAGCGTTAAATGAACTATGGGATGGTTGACGTTCACTCTCCCAGCAGCTTACAATGTTTCCCGGTGAGCGGAGGAGGTTCACGGAAAAGAAAAAAAACACCAATCTTTTTTAAAGATATGTTTCAACCCGTCGCTGCGACGCGAAAAGACATCGAGCTCACCGTAAGGGAACGCCGCCATCTCTGTACTTCTCCATTTTGGTTTCTTCCGTCCGGTGGTGAGCGGCTCGCAATCGGAAGGTCGCGAGTTCAATCCTGGTTGTGGACTGACTCGAAACTAAAGTGAAACTATTTTATTTACCAGGGGTACAGCAGTAGCCAAACAAGGTTGAGAACCACTGATATACCGCTCCCTCTCGTGCAGGATCTTCTGCCAGCAGGGGCATGAGCGACTTAATTGCAGGGCTGCACATTTACCTCGTGTGGAATAGCTCTACGATTATAATTGACAAATACTTTTAAAAAAAAATGGAAAATAACTAATTTGCTTAACACTACTAAAACCATCACAATTTTTTTTATTGTACCCACTGAGCTATGCAGATTTTCTAAGAGGTGACCAGGCCACACATTATAGCTCATGGAAGTGGCTTGACATATGTGGGAATTTATAGCAGCCAAATAATCTAAATGTGGAGGACAAAACTGGAGGCCCCGGAGAAAAATCCAAGTGACCCCCACAGGAAGAGAGACACGCAAACTCCAAATACACAACAGGTGTTGTCAGGGTCGGAGTCGAACCCACTACCTCCTGCATAACAGGCGAGGCAGCTAACATATCACCACCGCAGTGCCCCATTATCCTCCTGTCCGAGGTCGATAATACAAGTGCCACTTAGTGGACAGACTCAACGCCTCAATACCAATGCAGAATACTCCACCCCCTTACTCAGGCCTGTAAACCGACGTTCAGCGCCGCCCCAACGCTCATTTGGGCAGGAAATCTCCTTGACTTCTCCGACATGGTGACTTAGTGACATTTGTCGCCGTTCACACACAAACACACACGCATCCATCTCATGATGCGCTGCAGCCGCGATACAAATTGTGATACGCTTGACACTGCGTGGCAGTTGATACCATCCACGCGGACCACGGGGAAATCAATTCGCTGGCGCTATTGCTTAAAAAATAAAAAGAGTGGTCATTTAAAAAAAAAAATTCCGATAAAACGTTTCTTGAAAAAATAAATAAAAGGTGATAGCAATTTGGCCATTAGATCCGTGGTGGGGGGGGGGGGGGCATTCGCAAGTAGGCGGAGAGACCCGTGCAGCCTGGCGGGTAAGCCCTTGCGGGGTCTCGCCTTCAGCACCCGCAAGACGGAGCGCGCCGCCCGGTTTACATCTCCCCCACCGCCACCACATCGCGCCACTGCGCCAGTAAAGTGCAATCTAAGGGGCGGCCGGGTGACGCAGTGCTAACACCCGTGTGCCTCACAGCGAGAAGGGCTCTGAATTCAATTCCAGACTCGGCCTCTCTCTGTCTGGAGTTTGCACGTTCTCTCCCCCTGTTCTGCGTGGGCTTTCTCCAGGTTCTATGGTATCCTCCCATAGTTCTGTGGACCGTTTTCCACGGCCCTGCGGACCACCGGTGGAGCCATGGATCTACCGGCTGGGAACCACCGTTGTTGAGTACAGTATTCACAAGACTGGCACATGTATGTCTTAATCGAGCCCGCTTCACCTTCACAGAGCTCGATGCAAGCAAATGCCGTGGAATTCAACGAGATGCTTTCCTGTTGAAGTCGAGCCGACCTTCATCCGAGAAAGGTCACGGTGTGACGAATCTCACAATGGAGATGCTCCGGAGCTCAGTTAAATAGGCTTCAATGTAACGGGGAGGATCTTCTCTTTCAAGGGCTCTTTATTATCCAGACTGGCGCAGGCGTGGAGAGGCCCTCATCCAGCAGTGGATCTACAGGCGCTACAGATGGTCCGTGTGTACAATGTAAATCGGATGAGACTCAAGAGAGGTGTTTTTGCAGATTTTCGCTTTCCAGTGTCCGAGCTACGAGCTCTGCATTCAGATCACACGCGCGGGCCACATAAAATATATTTCATTTGGGCAAATCCAACGCGACCGGGCGTGGGGGGGGGGACACAATAGAATCTACCGATAAAAATGCCGCACCCTGCATGAGCGAATGAGCTCTCTCGCTTTCGGTGCGGCTTCCAACAGCAACACAACTGCACTGCGATCGTGGCATCTGTTGGTCCTTCATTTTTCAATATTCGCCGGGTCGCTGGGAGACCGGAGAAGTTGGCACGTGACCAGCGGTAGCCACGGCCCATGGCAAGAGGCACATTGGGTGTGGTGTGCCGGGGCGCGGAAATATATTCTGGGTCACCGACCCGGCAGAAATTAAAATCCGTGGGATTTTTCGATTCTGCAGAAGCGCCCCGGCCGGCCGGGCAGACGGGAGGGAGGCTGCCCCGGTGCTCTCTCCAGCCCAGCACCCTCCCACCCACCTCCCTGGGCGTTCGCAGCTCTGCTGCCGTACGGCTCTCCGATGAGCTTTCAAGCCGGACCGCGCGGCGCGTTGTTGTCCGGTGCGATGTCCGACGTTCGAGGTCCACGTGCCGGCGGCTTCTTCGGTTAGCAGCTCCCGGTACGTCGTGGAGAGGAACATTCCCGGCACGTCACGTGGATCGAAACTTTCGGACACGGAGTCCGAACCAACGCAACGGCACGTCGTGAGAAACTCTCGCATCCCCTTTTGGTTTCACAGAACGAGCCAGCGGAGAATTCGCAGTCTCTGCTGGGGAGCACCATCCGCATTCCCACCCCCTGCCACCGCTGCCACGCCAGGATGCGCAGCCGCTGGAGCGCCTGGGTAATTCCCTCCATAAAATGGGAAAATCCAATTGTTTATTTATCACGAGCTGGGAGCCCAGCAGAAATGCGCTTTTTTTTCTTTTTTGCAGAGGCACAACCTCAATCGAATTGGGACAAAATGTGCTGCAAAATAGAACGGGCACCTGATCATTAACGGTCACGGGCAAAGAAAAAAACTTGTGGAAATATATACTGTGCAATGGTTAGTCATTCTCTACCCACTGCTGGATGTAGGCCTCTTTCGAGTCATCGACCAATACTCGTGGTGCTGCGACGCTGCAATCCTTAATCAATAATGGAAATTAAAACAGCGTACGGCAGTACCCTCTGCAGGAAAGCAATCCTAGCAGCCTCCCAAGTGTTTGGTTGGGAGCGCCACTGGACAGAGCAACGGCGATTGTTACTATTTATTATGACATTTTGATTTCCCAGGAAAGCCTCGCCGAGTCTCACGACTCTCTGTCAGGAGGGTCCTGCCAGGTTTTCACAGGCACAGGGGCGATAGCTGCCATCTATGATCCCGAACGCGTAATTTGCGGAGTAATTCTTGTTTTCACTTGCACCACGGTAGCCGGCACAGAATGGCCTGCTCTGGCGAAATGACATCAAGGTATGTTTAAAGCCCATTGTGAGCGAAGCAGAGTTATAACAACCAACAAAGTTACAACAACCAACGATAAAAACACACGATCGGAGTGCAAAGTAAAGGTTATGTAAGCAAATCACTAAACATACGTAAAGTAGATAAAGTATATGAGTTCAAATTGCATGAGTACACCAATTCCCAACCTTGGGCAAGGCAGCAAAACAACAGCAGGAACAGGTCCAGACCACACCAAGACAACAAAGCACAGTCAGTCCCTCAATATAATTGTGCATTGAAAGTTGTTGTGACCTGCAGTGTGGTGAGTGGGTGAGTGATTCAGTCGTTGTGACCTGCAGTGTGGCGAGTGGGTGAGTGAGTGGATGGGTGAGTTGGTGTGACCTGCAGTGTGGTGAGTGGGTGAGTGAGTTGTTGTTGTGGCCTGCAGTGTGGTGAGTGGGTGAGTGAGTTGTTGTGACCTGCAGTGTGGTGAGTGGGTGAGTGATTCAGTTGTTGTGACCTGCAGTGTGGTGAGTGGGTGAGTGAGTTGGTTGGTGTGACCTGCAGTGTGGTGAGTGGGTTAGTGACTGAGTGAGTTGTTGTGACCTGCAGTGTGGTGAGTGGGTGACTGAGTGAGTGATTGAGTGGATGAGTGAGTGAGTTGGTGTGACCTGCTGTGTAATGAGTGGGTGACTGAGTGAGTTGTTGTTGTGACCTGCAGTGTGGTGAGTGGGTGACTGAGTGGGTGACTGAGTTGGTTGGTATGACCTGCAGTGTGGTGAGTGGGTGACTGAGTGGATGAGTGAGTTGGTGTGACCTGCAGTGTGGTGAGTGGGTGAGTGAGTGAGTTGTTGTGACCTGCAAGTTGGTGAGTGGGTGACTGAGTGAGTTAGTTGTTGTGACCTGCAGTGTGGTGAGTGGGTGACTGAGTGAGTTGTTGTGACCTGCAGTGTGGTGAGTGGGTGAGTGACTGAGTGAGTTGTTGTGACCTGCAGTGTGGTGAGTGGGTGAGTGACTGAGTGAGTTGTTGTGACCTGCAATGTGGTGAGTGGGTGAGTGACTGAGTTGGTGTGACCTGCAGTGTGGTCAGTGGGTGACTGAGTGGATGGGTGAGTGAGTTGGTGTCACCTGCAGTGTACAGACATACAGCAAAAACAACACAGTACAGACACATACAGTAAAAACAACACAGTACAGATACTACAGTAAAAACAACACAGTACAGAAACGTACAGTAAAAACAACACGGTACAGAAACGTACAGTAAAAACAGCACAGACACGTACAGTAAAAACAACACAGTACAGATACTACAGTAAAAACAACACAGTACAGAAACGTACAGTAAAAACAACACAGTACAGAAACGTACAGTAAAAACAGCACAGACACGTACAGTAAAAACAACACAGTAGACACGTACAATAAAAACACAGTACAGACACGTACAGTAAAAACACAGTACAGACACGTACAGTAAAAACAACACAGTACAGACACGTACAGTAAAAACAACACAGTACAGACACGTACAGTAAAAACAACGCAGTACAGACACGTACAGTAAAAACAACACAGTAGACACGTACAGTAAAAACACAGTACAGACACGTACAGTAAAAACACAATACAGACACGTACAGTAAAAACAACACAGTGCAGACACGTACAGTAAAAACAACACAGTACAGACACGTACAGTAAAAACACAGTACACACATACAGCAAAAACAACAGTACAGACACGTACAGTAAGAACACAGTACAGACACGTACAGTAAAAACACAGTAGACACGTACAGTAAAAACAACACAGTACAGACACGTACAGTAAAAACTACAGTACAGACACGTACAGTAAAAACTACAGTACAGACACGTACAGTAAAATAAAGACACGTACACTAAAAATAACACAGTACAGACACGTACAGTAAAACGCAGTACAGACACGTACAGTAAAAACAACGCAGTACAGACTGGGCCCTGTCTTTTTACACGCTTTTATTTCCTCAAAAAAGAAATCTTGTAACTCAATGTTTACCCACTTCCCAATGTGCTATCGACTGCACACTTGGTATAGGTATGTCATACTGATGACAACACGATATTCTATCATAAAAAATCCAAAACATATATTTTTAAACTTTTGACACGCTTTTATTTAACTTACTGTATGTGTTGTATCCAAAAATATTGTAAATCAATTTCAACCGTATTCCCAATATCATATCGACTTCAAACTTCGTATAGCTTTGTCATAGTGATGACAATACTATATTCTATCATTGAAAATAAAATATATATATTTTTAAACGATATTTTAACGGCCCTAATTGTCCACGCTCAACTGACGTTGCCTGTAAATCACCACGTGGTCCCTGACGTCACGGCAAGTCTCGGGGAGCCACGCCCAGGGGCGGGGGGTGTGGAAGGAGGGGAGGGGCGATGGGGGCAGGGACAGGGGCAGCTCGGACAGTACATTTCATTAAAACGTGTTTAAAAAAAAGTATTTTCTAATATTTTATTACTGTACGAGAGGCATTATAGAAGGCACACACACACACGTGAATGACATCAAACTATTTATAAAATAACGGGCTTTTGGCAGGCCACGTCCCGGCCAGAAGGCATGACAGCCCGAGGGGCTGAGACTATTCGATGGCGGCAAGGGATAGAAGGCATCCGCCGACGAGATGGCATGGGGAGACATCCAGCGGTGAATTGACCGTGGCTGACGACGACGGCTTTGCGCTCGAGACTTCCCTGCCGGCGCCCATCGCTCCCGTCTAGAGGCCGACCGAAATTCGGTTTCGGCGCCGAAAGTTGGCAAATGGCCTCTTTCGGCATAGTTTCGGTTTAGGTCGAAAGTCAATTTTTCACTTTCGGTTCACTTTCGGTTTTGGCCGATAGTCAATTTTTCACTTTCGGTTCACTTTCGGTTTTGGCCGATAGTCAATTTTTCACTTTCGGTTCACTTTCGGTTTTGGCCGATAGTCAATTTTTCACTTTCGGTTCACTTTCGGTTTTGGCCGATAGTCAATTTTTCACTTTCGGTTTCGGATGAAACTAGAAATTCAGTTTCGGTCGGCCTCTCCTCCGGTCACCCTCCCCACACACCGCGCCCGCAACAATCGTCGCTCGTCTCCTCACCCGCGCTCGTCTGCTGGAACTTCTCGCTCTTCTTCTTCTTGCGCCACTTCCACGGCTTGAAGATCCTCCCGAAGCCCGCGAACTTGCTACTGCTGCGCCTGCGTGCGGGCGGCGTGTGCCCGCCGCCCGGCATCAGCGCGTCCGTGCGCATCGCTGCCAGCCGGGTGAGGTCATCCACTGCGCGCACAAACACAATATCAGTAATATTTAAAACAAACTTTAAAAAAAACACGCTTTTATGAAATGTACCGTACTCGTAATGGAAGAACTCCACAACTCGAGGAAGTGGCCCCGAAGCTTGCCACAACGTAAGGGACCGTGGTGAGCGTGGACAATTAGACCCAAGCCGAAACATAACATATAAAAAATAATGTAAAAAAATATATATTTAAATTTTTTTTATAATAGAATATAGTATTGTCATCAATATGACATATGTATACCAAGTTTGCAGTCGATACCACATTGGAAAGTGGATTAAAATTGATTTACAAGATTTGAGGAGACAAAAACCACAACAACGACAACAACAGAGTGAGTTAAAAGAAAGTGTGTAATAATAAAAAGATCCCCGCCACCACCACCACCCCGGTGTAGGCTTAGCAGACTGTTGGGGCAAGTGCTGTGAGGAGCGAGCAGCGGCGCCTATGAAGGCCGGCACTGTGGCACACGAAGTGGTGGGTGGCCAACACCACGCCGGGCTGCCTTTGTCTCCCTCGTGGCGATGTTTACACGTCGCACCAGGTACTCATTTGAGGCCGAGTCGACCTATGGGAGGCCCAGGACCGGTTCAAATAATCGTCGCTGGTGTTGGCAGTGGGCGGGAATCAAACTCGGGTCACCGGGTTCATACCACAACGCTGCACACTCAACACATGGGGAGAAGGTGACACACGATTATTTTTTGGTAAAATTTGAGCTTGTTTACCCAGGAAAGCCTCACTCGGTCTCAAGACTTTGTTGAGGATGGTCCTGCCACATTTTCAACAATAGAGGAAGATGTTGCTCTCTGTGTAATCCCAATTGAGTAATTTGGAGGTAATGTCTCAGAATTGGGATGTTTGCCCAATACCAGGTGCATTGTTGTTGTATTATCTATGGGAGGAACCAAACTAAACTATTGTTATTTTTCGATTTAAAGCTTTCGATTTAAAGCTTTGTTATAAAGTATTGTTATTTTATCAGATAAGGCCCACTGAGCTATGCAGCTTTTTTTCACAAGCGACCTGGTTACCAAAAGTGATAGTTCAACTTAGTGGCTTATCATGTAGAAATGTATTACAGTCAAATACTCTAAACGCATGTTTCTAAATGTGGAGGGGAAAACTGGGAGGACCCCGAAAAAAATACATGCGACCAGAGGGAAAACATGCAAACTCCAAAAACACAGGCGTCAGAGTCGGGATCGAACCCACGACCTCATGTATACCAGGCAAGGGAGTTAACATCTCGCCACCACGGCAGAAACCAGAGAACCTGGTGGAAACCCATGTAGAACATCTGGAGAACAAACTCCACACAGCGAGGTGCCCGAGTCGAGAATCGAACCCTGGCGCTTGTTGCTTTGAGGCGCAAGACGACCGGCTCACTCACCAACCTCCCACATGTGAATCTTAAACGTGCCTCTTGGGACGGCCCTGTTTCCAAACTCGTTTTTGAATCAGTGGCCTCGACATTTACACGACCGGACGTTCAGCTTTGTTGAGCTGGTGGGTCTGGACAAGGCTGAGAGGGTTGGTAGATGCAACGTGGTGGTCACCAGGTGCACACACAGTCGTGAGCAGCAACACAGCCGCCACTGCGTGTTGTGAACTCTGGCAGCCTTCCATGCTCACGTCGTGGATCACCGTCATCAGCCCGAGGGGACCGCGAACTCACGCAACGGCGCTGGCCACACAGGGCCCAGTCACCTGGCCACACGTCTCTCCCACACAGGGCCCAGTCACCTGGCCACACGTCTCTCCCACACGGGGCCCAGTCACCTGGCCACACGTCTCTCCCACACGAGGCCCAGTCACCTGGCCACACGTCTCTCCCACACGGGGCGCAGTCACCTGGCCACGCGTCTCTCCCACACGGGGCCCAGTCACCTGGCCACACGTCTCTCCCACACGGGGCCCAGTCACCTGGCCACACGTCTCTCCCACACGGGGCGCAGTCACCTGGCCACACGTCTCTCCCACACGGGGCCCAGTCACCTGGCCACACGTCTCTCCCACACGGGGCCCAGTCACCTGGCCACACGTCTCTCCCACACGGGGCCCAGTCACCTGGCCACACGTCTCTCCCACACGGGGCCCAGTCACCTGGCCACACGTCTCTCCCACACGGGGCGCAGTCACCTGGCCACACGTCTCTCCCACACGGGGCCCAGTCACCTGGCCACACGTCTCTCCCACACGGGGCCCAGTCACCTGGCCACACGTCTCTCCCACACGGGGCCCAGTCACCTGGCCACACGTCTCTCCCACACGGGGCCCAGTCACCTGGCCACACGTCTCTCCCACACGGGGCCCAGTCACCTGGCCACACGTCTCTCCCACACGGGGCCCAGTCACCTGGCCACACGTCTCTCCCACACGGGGCCCAGTCACCTGGCCACACGTCTCTCCCACACGGGGCCCAGTCACCTGGCCACACGTCTCTCCCACACGGGGCCCAGTCACCTGGCCACACGTCTCTCCTACACGGGGCCCAGTCACCTGGCCACACGTCTCTCCCACACGGGGCCCAGTCACCTGGCCACGCCACGAGCAGCAGCCGCACGAGCGGCAGAGTCCCAATATCGTGACAATTCCCGACACGGGACGCTCCCGGTTTCCCACCCACAACAACACGAACTGCGCTGCCATCAAAACCGTTAACACAAGTGCAGCGATAAAATCTCAAACTGGAGATGGGATATAAAAATAAAATTTACACGCGCAAAAGATTATTATTATTATTTACGACGCAAAGGAATAAATCAGACGGCTGGGAGCGGTCTCCCCTCCTCCCCCCACCACCACCTAGCCGTCACCATAGCGGCGAGGCGGCGGCACCACCCCGCATTTGTCAATTCAAGGTCAACAGAGCCCCGACCCAGCGCCTGCGGAATCCGCAGGGTCCTCATCGCAGCGACGGCGACAACAAAAAGACGCGTGCGACACGAGCGCGCCAAGCCATCGAGGCGATCTCCGATTCCGTAATTGATTTTCGGTGTGAGGCCTACGTAATGATCTTGGGCGTTAGTGAGCCGTGAACCTCCCTCTCCTCTCCCGCACCAAGGGGGGCAGCGACTGTGGCAGCCCCCGGCCGTCTGGGACGCGGCCACCGTCGTCCCGCTGCTGCCGCACATTCGCAACAGCGCGCGCTCTACATCGACCTTTAAGATGCACTCAAAGGCCCCCATGTCTTTATTGAAGTCCATGTCTTTCTTAAAGGCCACATTTTAAAGGCCACCTCTTAAAGGCCACTCCTACTGCGAAGGCCACCTCTACATGAAGGCCACGTCTACATGAAGGCCACGTCTACATGAAGGCCACGTCTACATGAAGGCCACCTCTACATGAAGGCCACGTCTACATGAAGGCCACCTTTACATAAAGGCCACCTCTACATGAAGGCCACGTCTACATGAAGGCCACCTCGACATGAAGGCCACGTCTACATGAAGGCCACCTCTACATGAAGGCCACCTCGACATGAAGGCCACGTCTACATGAAGGCCACCTCTACATGAAGGCCACCTCGACATGAAGGCCACGTCTACATGAAGGCCACGTCTACATGAAGGCCACGTCTACATGAAGGCCACCTCTACATGAAGGCTACGTCTACATGAAGGCCACCTCTACATGAAGGCCACCTCGACATGAAGGCCACGTCTACATGAAGGCCACCTTTACATAAAGGCCACCTCGACATGAAGGCCACCTCTACATGAAGGCCACGTCTACATGAAGGCCACGTCTACATGAAGGCCACCTCGACATGAAGGCCACCTTTACATAAAGGCCACCTCGACATGAAGGCCACCTCGACATGAAGGCCACCTCGACATGAAGGCCACGTCTACATGAAGGCCACCTCGACATGAAGGCCACCTCGACATAAAGGCCACCTCGACATGAAGGCCACCTCGACATGAAGGCCACGTCTACATGAAGGCCACGTCTACATGAAGGCCACCTCGACATGAAGGCCACCTCGACATGAAGGCCACCTCGACATGAAGGCCACCTCTACATGAAGGCCACGTCTACATGAAGGCCACCTCGACATGAAGGCCACGTCTACATGAAGGCCACGTCTACATGAAGGCCACGTCTACATGAAGGCCACGTCTACATGAAGGCCACCTTTACATAAAGGCCACCTCGACATGAAGGCCACCTCGACATGAAGGCCACCTCTACATGAAGGCCACGTCTACATGAAGGCCACCTCGACATGAAGGCCACCTCGACATAAAGGCCACCTCGACATGAAGGCCACCTCGACATGAAGGCCACGTCTACATGAAGGCCACGTCTACATGAAGGCCACCTCGACATGAAGGCCACCTCGACATGAAGGCCACCTCGACATGAAGGCCACCTCTACATGAAGGCCACGTCTACATGAAGGCCACCTCGACATGAAGGCCACCTCGACATGAAGGCCACGTCTACATGAAGGCCACGTCTACATAAAGGCCACCTCGACATGAAGGCCACCTCGACATGAAGGCCACCTCTACATGAAGGCCACGTCTACATGAAGGCCACCTCGACATGAAGGCCACCTCGACATGAAGGCCACCTCGACATGAAGGCCACCTCGACATGAAGGCCACCTCGACATGAAGGCCACCTCGACATGAAGGCCACCTCTACACGAAGGCCACCTCTACCTCAAAGGCCCCAACATCTCTTTGGCCCGGCTTTAGAGCGACATGGAACCTCAGTCATCGTCAACTTATGTCCGTGAAATATCGTGCGCGTTACAAATCGCACCACCGTCATTATTAAAACCTTTCTCCACGGCAAATTAAATTCTGAATCTTTATTTAGACTGCAGGAGGAGGAATCCGATGAGCTATGAAGGTTGTTTTTTAAAGATCTCCAGTATGGGCGGGTCAGCAAATACAACAAACAAGTGTATGTGACACGACTACACGATCTTCCCAAAGGACTTGCTCTTTTCTACTTTTTTTCTTTCTCTCCCCCGGCATTGCCGCGTCGGGTGTGCCAACGAGACACGACGTTTTGGTTGAAAACACGCCAGCCATCGTCAGGGGGGGAGGTCTAGGCTCGAAATAGCCGGCCAGCCACCCGCCACCCCACCACCACCACCACGCCAACGTGAGCGTGGCGGGCTTGGCCTCTTTGTCGGCCGCCGTTCTCGCGACAAGAGTCCGTGACGATCACGGCCACCGATCGGCTCGCACCCCACTTTGACAAAGATGACGCCGGCCCATGGCGGCGGCTGCCAGGCTCGCGTGGCCTGCTTACTGCGGGCGGACAACAGGGCCCGAGGCCTCCCCTGGGGCCTCCCCTGGGGCCTCCCCACCCCCGCGTTATTGTCTCGTGTGTGGAGGATTGCGTGGGTTGCGGTTCGCGATCGACGTGGCCACCAATTGCCAACACACCGGGCCGCCATTCGCCACGACGGTGATGTCAACCATGGCGGCGGGGCCTGTGCCAGGCCAAGTGCACCACTTTGAGGCTGCCACGTGAAGTGTCGGAGGTTCGCTGCTGACGGGAGGTCATCTCGGGACAGACCCATCAGGTGCCTTGGGTCGGCTGACTGAGATGACCGGTAGATACACCACCAGCTGTACCTCCTGCTGTGCCAACTCGCTGCGTTTTAGCCGCCCGGCGCTCTGCTCGTTGTTGTGAGCGTCGCTCCACTGCCCTCCGTTGTTGCTGGAGGGCGACTGCCTCCCACAACATATGGGCAGATGTGCACTTGGAACGTTGCGCCAACATAACGTTGGGTCCAACGGTTCAAAGCACGTGCCAACGTTGGGCAACGTCGCGTGTTTCGTTGGGCAACGTCGCGTGTTTCACTGGGCAAGTGCTGTTAGCGAGTAGCAACCTATGAAGGCTGGCAGGGCACGCGTGGGGGTGGGTGGCCAACACCACGCCCGGCCGCCTTTGTTTCCCCAGCGGCGATGTTTAGCTACGCACCACCACTGGGTACTCATTTGGGGCTGAGTCGACCTAGGGGGAGGCCCGGGACCGCCTCTGTGAGCGGGAATTGACCTCGGTTCATAGCGCAGCAGCGCTATTTTTAAAACAGCAAGAGGTGAGGTATTTAAATACAATTAAAGTTTTTCGCGATTTGCGGGACAGGAGTCGGAATAAGAAGAAACAAAGTCGCGCGACGTTGGTTGACGTCGCCTCGGCAATCTCCCCCACCGGAAATGAAATCACGTCGGGTCCACAAATACTCATTCATACAGCCGCTTCAATACGGACAACATGGATCTATTTGTTTGCGTTTCTCCCTTGTGATGGGACTTTGTAGGATGAACGTTGAGATTTATATGGGCACAGGGTGACCAATAAGGTCTGATTTGGTCTGTAATAAGGTAGGGCACTGATAAGGAGTTGACGGCTATGGATACTGCATGGGACATCGTGATTTAAATTAATCAAAATCCAAACAAGATCAAACGTTCATTCCTCGCGATGTGAGGTGGGGAATGATGTAAAACCGACAGCCACGCCTAATGAAACGCATTAGTGGAGATGGAGTGCGGAGACGCTGCGTGGATTGTACAGATACCGCGAGCCCGTGAGGGATGATGACGGCTCAGGAGAGGCGTTCATGCAGCAGTGGGTAGATCATGGCTGATGATGATGAGACCTGCACATGGGTAACGGAGGCTGCTGGTTGTGTTCGCAAACCGCTCATCGGCTGAAAGCTGCAAACGCAGCTATTGCGTGACGACAACAGCCTGCCTTAGACTTATCATTAAACAGTTGGTGAAAGGCAAAATTACATTCCACTTCAGCAGAAATGTTTCCATACTTCAGGCAAGCAAGGAATCGTCACGGGAACGTCCTAATCGGACTAAACTACACTGGTGCTAATTAATCAATCGGGGGTGTTTGCTTTGTCTGTGAATTTCATAACAGCTCCACCAGGAGACCCGGTTAATGCTCTCTCTGTGCTTTTCAGTCCTCCCCATCCCAATAGTCACTTTCGCTTAAAGTGTTTTAAGATGAAAACCCGCTGCCGCTATTGTGATTCGGGGTGTTAATTACACCGTGAATCAAAAAGAAAATCTATTTCGTGGAATGAAGGCCTGCTCGTTGTTTTGTGGAAACGAGCTCCCTCCGGAGTGTCCCTGGAAAAGCGGTGAAAGTGGCCGGGAAACGCGCTCTGTGGCCTCGTCGACATTCATCCACTCCTGGATGAAGGCCTCCTCAAGCGGCGGCCCGCCACCTCTCGCGATCTTTTGCGACGCAACGGCCCACCCCACCGGCACCTGCGCGTGAGCCGGTTTCTCGTCGCTGCCAAGTCTTCCCGCCTTTGGCTATCACTCCGTTGCCAGTCTCGACCGTCGGCGTCATTCCTTCAACGGGACGCGTCCTCACCCCCCAACCCCCCGCCCCCAGACTTGCTGTTCTTCTCTCAACAGTCCTCTTGGTTGGTGTAGAGTCGCGGTTTGTCGTGACGGCTACCGCACGATGCGACCGTGTCCGTCAATTGCTCGCCAAGCTGCATTGGCTTCCGATTGCCGGAACGAATACGTTATTCATAAGGGGTCGCGCTCACGACGCACAAAGCGCTTGCTACAAATGAACCACAGTACCTCGCTGCTGATCTCGTCAAGGCACATAAAGCATCATCATGCACGGAGCTAGAATGATGGCTTTAATCTGAGTTGTCTTGTGGTTGTTTGTTGTTTGACTTGCATCCCATTGGGATTTTTGCACACAACGTTGGTGTACAGTGCTTTTTTCTGGAAGATTTTTGCTGTTTTTTCCTGGATTTTTCTGTTTGCGCATAGTCACTTTAAGATGTTTTCTTGTTCATGTTTTTGTTTTTTGTTTGTTGCGGTTGCACCCGATTCAAGAGCCGAATGGCTCACAGGGCTATACCTAATAAATGAAAATCAAAACTGAAAAAAGCTGGTTGGCCGTCGAACAAAGATGGTCACCGCATCCCACGCGCTTACGGATGTGCTTCTGTGGCCGTCTGGAACGTTCTTCCTTTAAATATTCGGAAGCCACTGGAGCTATGCACTTTTACGCCATCTAGATTGAAAACTAATTTCTTTAAAACTGCATTTTGTGTTTTAGTTTGTTGTTCTTCCCCCGCACGTCCAATCAGCACGGTTGGCTACGTATGGTGCGAAAGAAGTTCATCATACACACATACATACTCCAGCGACGTTTCGTGCCCGCTCGCTGCCCCCAAAAAACTCCCTCGACTGTTCGCTCCAACAGAGGCCCTTCCCTGAGCAGCGGCGTTAGCGAGCAATTGCAGGGCTGCACTTTTACCTCTGTGTCCGTACCACGTCCGCAAAAGTGCCAATCACCCCTGCCCCGAGCAGAGGGATGGTGATGGACAGTGGTCGAAACGAACAACTTGGAGTGGCAGCCGTGGGATGGCACGCGTCTGAGAGGACGTCAACCGGAGGAAATTGGGAGGCGAAATCCACTCGTGCGCAGGTGCTGGGTGGATTGTTGCATCTCTCGGCATAGTGGAAGGTGGCGGAGGTTTGGGGAGGCCCTCATCAAGCAGTGGATTGACCATGGTTGATGATGATGACTGACACTATAGCAGCATGTTTGTTTGTGCACGTTCTGCAAACTTCACTCTCCAATACAAACAGTGTTGGGCCTCAGCCCGTGACAACTGAGCCCAGGAGTCTACTTTGGTAAATTGTTAATAGACAATCAATTTAATAATCACCGTTTTGCAGATTGTACACGTTAGTCAATTACAACACCCCCAACAGAAACTTACCAGATCGCTGCATTGGGAACCGAAAACTCTCTCACACACCACGCAAACTGGCACGGTGACAAGCACGCCGTTCACTCACCCGCCTTCCGACAGCAAAGGACTCCCAACTGCATGTGCACTACATTATGACCTGCCCCCCCTCCCCCAAATATAATCCCCCCCACCTCGCCTGCTCCAGTGTGCCTGATACCGCCGATGCAACTGGTAATGCCGTGCAGAATGTATGATGTGAGGGAAGGATGTGGGAAAAACATTTTATAAAAAAAAACATAGCAACTAAGCAAGCGTTGAAGATCCACAGCACCGAGGTGCTGGCACGCTCAATCAGGGGTCAATCTTAGCCGCGGCGTATTCAGAGGCTCGCTTGCTGTGAGCCAGCACTGCTCAGACCTTGGGTTGGGATCAACACTGTCGCCCAAGACTAAATTATACTGTGTAACAAAACAATGTTTTTGTTCCTGGGTAGTAAGTGTCCTTTTCCAATTGCTTATGCATTTAAAGTATAGAAAATGGATATTATTCCCCACAAACTTTGCTTTTGTGACCAGGCCAGTAATATTTTGAAATGTACCTATTTTCAATGAGTAAACGCGGTGTGCATTTGTGTCATTCCTTGACGTAAAGTCCTGGTCACAAAAGCAAAGTTTGTGGGGATTAATAGCCATTTTCTAGACTTTTAATGCATAGCAATTAGAAACTAACACTTACTACCCTGGAACAAAAGTCGTGTTACGTAGTGATATTTCCTCACTGGGCGATGGCGCGAGGGATGGGGGCCTATGATGCTGAGCCCAGAGTGTGTTGCCGAGTGGGCTGGCGCTGGAAGTGCCCAACTTCACACTGGGCTCTGCTCAAGCACCAACTCTGATCGGCCGGTGGCTCGTGCAGGCGAGGCCGCAGGAATGCCGTCTGGAGTCACGTTAGGGGCCGTCCATAAATGACGTCACGCGATTTTGTACGATTTTTGACCTCCCCCCCTCGTCACACGGCGTCACAAAAAGTCAGACCCCCCACTCAAATAAATGACGTCACAAAGCTCTGCCCCCCCATGAAAATAAAACACGCTTCAAATCGCTTTAAACTATTGTCATTGTAGTGCGTATTTAATGTGGCGCTGCACTATGATGTTGTAGGAGAACACATTTATTAAAACGTCTATTTAATTAAGTAGAACGTGTTGTCTATATTTATTTAAAGTTGCGCATTTTGATGTGACGTCACATTTCTGAACCCCCCCCCCCTCCTCGTCACACATCGTCACAAATGTCTGACCCCCCCCCCCCTCTCCAGGTGCGTGACGTCATTTATGGACGGCCCCTAAGAAATTCCAGATTTATACACAAACTCATCTGGGCGGTGGATACGCGCGCCGGTGATCCAGGAGGCAGCGAGGGTTGGCCAATCTACCGGAATGCTCTTCCTTCCGATATTAGGAAGCCATTGGGAGCTATTAACTTTTAAATCATCATCTACATTGACAAACTCATTCCTTGACAGCTGCTTGTTGTTGTTGTTGTGTTGAGTTTGTTGTCCTTCCCCCGCACCCCCGATTAGCACGGTTGGCTACGTACGGTGCGAAAGAGTTCAACACACACACACACATACATGATGGTGGTGATGTTGTTGATGATGCGGCCGTCTGGAACATTCTTGCTTCCGATATTAGGAAGCCACTGAATTCGATGCACTTTCAAATCTAGATTGACAAACTCGTTTCTTTCGAACTGCTTTGTGTATTTTAGTTTCGTCTCCCTCCCCCCGCACCTCCGATTAGCATGGTTGGCTACACGCGTACCTACGTACATACATAAATACACACATGTTGGGAAACTCCGTTTTTTGTGGGCGTTGAATTACCTTGCCTTGGCTCAGCAGGGACTGTGGTGCAGCAATGTGGACCCCCCCTCCGTTCCATCGCATGCTGTGACAGCCATTAGTAGTCGCTCGCTAACAGCAATTTAACCCCCGTCAGTATAAGCCTACAGGAGATATTAAGTTCTTCAGGTGCTCCGGTTTCCTGCCGCATGTAAACACTCGTTAATTGGCAGATAACACCTTAATATATAGAGGAACGCAGAACTTGGGGTGGTGGGGGCAGGGTAGGTGGTGGAATTTGGTGCTGGCTCGCACAGCATCGGCCTTCCGCGCTTGTCTGGTTCCTCCTCGCACCTCTCAGGAGCCATGCTCATGGCGATGTATCGGATCCGTTTCCGATTGTACCACCATGGAGAAAAACACTGATCTTGGATGAGGAGTGCGCACCCGCTGCTTTGAGATATCCGTCATTCGTCTTGAGATTTCTTCAGGCGCTATTGCGGCTTCGCGCATCGGATGCCTGTCTGAGCAAATATTCTTAAAACGCCGATACAAATATCCGTAACTACCGCTGTCATCACTTCTGTTCAAGCAAAATCACAAAAGCAAATTCGTGACCGCAATCCGATCAAATTCAGTGGCGGCGGTGATGGCGGCGGTGGTGGCGGCGGTGGTGGCAGCGGTGGCGGCGGTGGTGGCGGTGGTGGCGGTGGTGGCGGTGGTGGTGGTGGCGGTGGTGGCAGCGGTGGCGGCGGTGGTGGTGGCGGTGGTGGCGGCGGTGGTGGTGGCGGTGGTGGTGGTGGCGGCGGCGGTGGCGGTGGTGGCGGCGGTGGTGGTGGCGGTGGTGGCGGCGGTGGTGGCGGTGGTGGCGGCGGTGGCGATGGTGGTGGCGGCGGTGGTGGTGGTGGTGGTGGCGGTGGTGGCAGTGGTAGTGGCGGCGGTGGTGGTGGTGGCGGTGGTGGCAGTGGTGGCAGTGGTGGTGGTGGTGGCGGTGGCGGTGGCGGCGGCGGTGACGTGAGCCGCTTTGTGGGCCCACGACGACGGATCCGCACGTGGTGAAATCGTTTGCCGGAGTGGAGGAGACCTCCCCTAATGATTTTCCAGCGACTATAAATTCACTACTTAAAATGCGGGGGGGGGGGGGGCACAGGAGAGCCAAACGGGATTACGGCGCCCTGGAGCAAAATCAATAGGAGTGGGGGCGGGGTGACCGGCGTTGCCGATGTGTGTGAGTCTCTCTCTGCTTGTGTGTCTGTCTGTGTGTCTATGTTGTGTGTCTCTCTCTGTGTGTCTCTCTGTGTCTCTGTGTGTGTATCTCTCTGTCTGTCTCTGTGTGAGTCTCTCTCTGCTTGTGTGTCTGTCTGTGTGTCTATGTTGTGTGTCTCTCTCTGTGTGTCTCTCTGTGTCTCTGTGTGTGTATCTCTCTGTCTGTCTCTGTGTGTCTCTCTCTGTGTGTCTCTGTGTGTGTATCTCTCTGCTTGTGTGTCTGTCTGTGTGTCTATGTTGTGTGTCTCTCTCTGTTTGTGTGTCTGTGTGAGTCTCTCTCTGCTTGTGCGTCTGTCTGTGTGTCTATGTTGTGTGTCTCTCTCTCTGTGTCTCTGTGTGTGTCTCTGTGTGTGTATCTCTCTGCTTGTGTGTCTGTCTGTGTGTCTATGTTGTGTGTCTCTCTCTGTGTGTCTCTCTGTATCTCTGTGTGTGTATCTCTCTGTCTGTCTCTGTGTGAGTCTCTCTCTGCTTGTGCGTCTGTCTGTGTGTCTATGTTGTGTGTCTCTCTCTCTCTGTGTCTCTCTGTATCTCTGTGTGTGTATCTCTCTGTGTGTCTCTGTGTGAGTCTCTCTCTGCTTGTGTGTCTGTCTGTGTGTCTATGTTGTGTCTCTCTCTGTGTGTCTCTCTGTGTCTCTGTGTGTGTCTCTCTCTGCTTGTGTGTCTGTCTGTGTGTCTATGTTGTGTGTCTCTCTCTGTGTGTCTCTCTGTGTCTCTGTGTGTGTATCTCTCTGTCTGTCTCTGTTTGAGTCTCTCTCTGCTTGTGTGTCTGTCTGTGTGTCTATGTTGTGTGTCTCTCTCTGTGTGTCTCTCTTTGTCTCTGTGTGTGTCTCTCTCTGTGTGTCTCTCTGTGTCTCTGTGTGTGTCTCTGTGTGTCTCTCTCTGCTTGTGTGTCTGTCTGTGTGTCTAAGTTGTAAGTCTCTCTCTGTGTGTCTCTCTGTGTCTCTGTGTGTGTCTCTGTGTGTCTCTGTGTGAGTCTCTCTCTCTGCTTGCGTGTCTGTCTGTGTGTCTATGTGTCTATGTTTTGTCTCTCTTTCAAATTTAGCAATCTTTGGAAGAACGTAATCAACCAGGCGGGGTGTTGACTGTTTTGTTGGCCGACTCTCTGTGCTGTATTGCATTATATTTCCAAGTTTACTATGTTTGTTTTCTCATTCATTTGTACCCGATGATGGTTGCTTGTGTCGCAATCGAAGTTCTATTATTATTTAATTTATTTCTACGTGACTTTACCGAAAGAACCAAAGATTAATAAAAAATATTATTTATTTAAGGGTAACTACGGTGGTGAGATGTTGACTACCTCGCCTGGTATACAGGAGGTCGGGGGTTCCATCCCGACCCTGACGCCTGCTGTATATTTGGAGTTTGCGGGGTTTCTCTCCCCGTGGTCGCGTGGATTTTTTTCTCTGGGTCCTCCGAGTTTCCCCTCCACATTTAGAAACATGCATTGAGATTATTTAGATTATTTTGCTGCTATAAATGTCCAAATGATGGGCCACTTTGTTGAGCTACCATTTGTGGCCAGGTAGCTTCTGACAAAAAAAAGTGAATGCCTCAGTGGGCTTTGCCTGGTAGGATGGGGATGGTTCAGTGTTGTATCTCTATGTCTTTGGGCGATTTGTTTACCGTTCTTGTACTTTGCACGACTATCGTGTTTTTGTACTGTTTGTTGTTGTTGTAATGTTCCTACCCGCCCCTACTGGACATCTGTGAAAAAAGAGCTTCATAGCTCATCGGATTCCTCCAATTTTCAATAAATATTCTGATACTGAATGGGACCACGCAAAACTAGGTCCTACACACAGCCTTGCCCTAGGTCTCATACACAGCCTTGCCCTAGGTCCCATACACAGCCTTGCCCTAGGTCCCATACACAGCCTTGCCCTAGGTCCCATACACAGCCTTGCCCTAGGTCCCATACACAGCCTTGCCCTAGGTCCTACACACAGCCTTGCCCTAGGTCCCATACACAGCCTTGCCCTAGGTCCTACACACAGCCTTGCCCTAGGTCCTACACACAGCCTTGCCCTAGGTCCCATACACAGTCTTGCCCTAGGTCCTATACATAGCCTTGCCCTAGGTCCCATACACAACCTTGCCCTAGGTCCTATACACAGCCTTGCCCTAGGTCCCATACACAGTCTTGCCCTAGGTATTATGCACAGCCATGCCCCTGGCCATATACACAGCCTTGCTCATAAAACTAAAGACCATCTTCGATTGTATCCCACCCGCCATGGAGAAGAACGCGCATTCTGGACGAGGAGCGCCGCCCACTGCTTTGAAATGTCCGTCAGTACCGCGAGATTTCTCGAGACGCTATTGCGGCGTTGCTCATTGAGAAACGGGAATCGTGAGTGATACAACTCCTCTTCAGCAACACGTGAACGCATATGCGTGGTGAAGTATGGACAACCGACTCCCGTCACTGTCACAGCACGAGCAGGGCCGTAAATGATCGTTACTGTCAATATGCCGAAGTCTGAACAGCTGAGTGAGTGTTGAGTACTTTCCACTAAGTCTGAAAACACGTTCCTTCGGAGTGGACAGGTAGGAACTTGGTTGGACAGCGCATTCGTGCACGACAGACAAATATGCACGACAGGCAGACAAATAATCCCTGGTGGGCAGTGTGGAACCTGTTGTTCCTACCTGTAATATCTAAATGCGTTGACAATTTAGCTTCGGTTGCGTGTATTGACCCAGCGGACAAACGCGTATTGCGCACACACATCACTAAATAAGCGAACTGTTGTTATTATGCACGGGCTGCGTTATCACCACAGCGACTGACCACCCCGATGAAATTTGGGTTCGCGGAACATTCCATCGCCAAATCCTCTTCGCGAGGCAAGTTTTTGCACACTTCAACCGCGAACATTCAAGACACACCCACGGCATAAGACGGGGCTTCCGGTGAATGCCAAAAGCGATCGCTGATTTAATCCCAATGTTGAAGGTGACGTGGACCGGCCTCGATTAGTGATCATCGATGGAGCCAATCGTCTGGACACGTGCTGCGTGCGTGCAAGATGAACTTCACCGAGTGAAGAGTCAACTGGTCAAATGTGGAATGGCTTTATGCACCTGCTGAATCTCCCCCCCCCCCCCCCCCGTTGGCAATGGGCGTTGAATCCCCAGAGCGGGGAGACTAAAAGGGGACGAAGCTGCTCTGCCCGTGTGGTCGCGGGCACCGGTGGCGTAGTCGCGACGTTATCAGCTCAGAGCTGCGCGTAAATCGGTCAGGTGGGGCCCACATTTTGTGATTTGACTCGCACGGTCGCACGGTCGCACCTCGTGGCTCTTGGATATCGCGGCTGGTCTTGCCCTCGTCACATCGTTACGCTCACGGTCTCCAACACTGAACGCTGTCGGGGCGCTCCGTTTAAACAAGACACACAGCGCACTAGCTAGGCCTGCTCGTGTGAGGCAGAGTTGACCTCAGTGGTGGCAGGATCATACAAGGGCAGCCTCAGCACACAGCACTGCTCAACATGGAAAGAAAAATAAATAACAACACGATGCACAATCGCAGCGAGCGCTTGGACCGAACCGCCCGTGATGCAGCCGCGTTAGTCTGCACCAGGCTAGGTGCACGTGAAGGCCGTTTGGCACGAAGTCATCGGTCAGAGCCAGGGGCTGTGTGGGTGGGTGGCCGTATCCGAACGGTGACCCCGTTTCACAAAGGCCCACCGGTCCCACGAGGCCTACCACTTCGCAGTAGCACGGTTGGTGACGTTCGGTGCGGAATAAAGTTCAAACATCACCACTCAATGTTCCCGAAAATCATCTTCATCCACCGCTGGCGATCATACGAAGTTAATCGGGCACCGGGCGAAGGGGAATATGTTGTGCCTTGGTAACAGCAGCAGCAGCAGAAGCGACAACAACAACAAGAACGCTGCGTCATTGCGCGAGCCTCTTGCAGTGACACGAGTCGGCTCACATCAAAGTTCACTTTGTCCGGCAAGGCGGCAAGAGGCGTCATGGGTCACGTTGGGCCACCGAAATCAGAGCGAGAAAAACAAAAGCACGGAGATGGAGCAAGTGGAGGGGTGGCGTGCTGTAGGGCGGTGGTGTCAATGTGTGGTGGCCACCAAAATGGGTGTGTTGACCCTGCTTGTTCGGCCCCCCAGTAAGGAGAGGGCCTCCTGCCCCCCCCCCCTGGATTAGGCCAACAGGATTATGCACTCGCTGTGCTGCCCATTGTCAACAGCGCACAAGACGAAGATGCCCCGTGTAGCCTCAACAGACTGTTGGGGCAAGTGCTGTTAGCGAGTAGCGCCTATGAAGGCCGGCACGGCACACGAGGGGGTGGGTGGTCAGTACCACGCCCGGCCGCGTTCGTCTCCCGAGTGGTGACGTTTACACAGCACCAGGTACTTATTTGAGGCTGAGTCAACCTTGGGGAGGCACAGGATCGGATCAGATTGCCGTCACAGATTGTGGCCGTGAGCGGGAATCGAACTCGGGTAGTCAGGTTTGTAACGCAGCGTGCTAACCGCTACACTACCGCTCTCCATTACACACACCACACACATTAAACACACCACACACCCCACACTTCACACACCACACCCCACACATACACCACACTCACACCACACACTTCACACACCACAGCCACCCCACACACCACACACACACCGCCACCACACACCACACACACCCCCCCCCCCCCACACACACCCCACACACACACCACACCCCCCACACCACCCCCCACGTGGCGACCTCGATACAGCAGAAGGCGGGAGGGTGGCGACCATGAGTGGCTCGCTCCTTCCTTGCAGGTCACACGACGTCCCCGCAGTGCCAGTGGCACACAGCCGCTGCACCCCGATGTGTGTCACCGTGCCGTGTGTCACTGTGTGTGTGTCACTGTGTGTGTCACTGTGTGTGTGTGTGTCACTGTGTGTGTGTCACTGTGTGTCACTGTGTGTGTGTGTCACTGTGTGTCACTGTGTGTGTGTGTCACTGTGTGTGTCACTGTGTGTGTGTGTGTCACTGTGTGTGTCACTGTGTGTCACTGTGTGTGTGTGTCACTGTGTGTCACTGTGTGTGTGTGTCACTGCGTGTGTCACTGTGTGTGTGTCACTGTGTGTGTTACTGTACGTGTCACTGTGTCACTGCGTGTGTCACTGTGTGTCACTGTGTGTGTCACTGTGTGTCACTGTGCGTGTCACTGTGTCACTGTGTGTGTCACTGTGTGTCACTGTGTGTGTGTGTCACTGCGTGTGTCACTGTGTGTGTGTGTCACTGTGTGTGCCACTGTGCGTGTCATTGTGTCACTGCGTGTGTCACTGTGTGTCACTGTGTGTGTGTGTCACTGTGTGTGTCACTGTGTGTCACTGTGTGTGTGTGTCACTGTGTGTCACTGTGTGTGTGTGTCACTGCGTGTGTCACTGTGTGTGTGTCACTGTGTGTTACTGTACGTGTCACTGTGTCACTGCGTGTGTCACTGTGTGTCACTGTGTGTGTCACTGTGTGTCACTGTGCGTGTCACTGTGTCACTGTGTGTGTCACTGTGTGTCACTGTGTGTGTGTGTCACTGCGTGTGTCACTGTGTGTGTGTGTCACTGTGTGTGCCACTGCGCGTGTCACTGTGTCACTGCGTGTGTCACTGTGTGTGTCACTGCGTGTGTCACTGTGTGTGTCACTGTGTGTCACTGTGTGTGTCACTGTGTGTGTCACTGCATCACTGTGTGTCGCTGTGTGTCGCTGTGCCGTGTGTCACTGTGTGTCACTGTGTCACTGTGTGTCACCGTGCCGTGTGTCACTGTGTGTCACTGTGTCACTGTGTCCCCGTGCCGTGTGTCACTGTGTGTCACTGTGTGTGTCACTGCGTGTGCCACTGTATCACTGTGTGTCGCTGTGTGTCGCTGTGCCGTGTGTTACCGTGTGCCACTGTGTCGCTGTGTGTCACCGTGTGTCACCGTGTGCCACTGTGTCGCTGTGTGTCACCGTGTGCCACTGTGTCACCGTGTGCCACTGTGTCACTGTGTGTCACCGTGTGTCGCTGCGTGTGTCGCCGTGTGTCGCTGCGTGTGCCACTGTGTCACTGCGTGTGCCACTGTGTCACCGTGTGCCACCGTGTGTGCCACCTGCCTTTGAGAGTGGCGGCGCGTTTGAGTCGGAGTCCGCTGCCGCGACGAGGTGAGCGCGACGAGGGCGGATTCCGAGTGGGCATCCTCACCCCGCCCCCCTCCTCCTCCTCTCACACGCGTATCCCTCTCCTCCTTCTCCTGCCGCTGCTGCTGTTTCTCCTCTCGATCTCTCTCTCTTCTTATCCTGCTGCTGCTGCTGCCGCTGTTTCTCCTCTCGATCTCTCTCCTGCTGCTGCTGCTGCCGCTGTTTCTCCTCTCGATATATCTCTCTTCTCCTCCTGCTGCTGCTGCCGCTGTTCTCTCTCCTCTCTCTCCTCCGCCACTCCCTCCTCCTCCTCCCGCCTCTCTCTCGCCCCCCCCCTCTCTCTCTCAGTGTCGTCCCAGAGACCCAGCCTCTCTCCCTGCCGCGGGTGGCGATGTTTGCGGGGAGCACGATGGCGATGATGATGATGTTGTTGTTGTTGATGATGATAATTGCCGTCCACTCAGCCCCTACGATGTGTTGTCTCCCTGGGACCCCTTCAAGGTCACCGCGGCTGATCCGCGACAGCCACCGCCGCGTTCAGTTCTTGGGCAACAGCGAAAAATAAATAAAGGTGACGGCAGAGAGTGTGTCAGTGTGTGTGTGTGTCAATGTGTGTGTGTGTCAGTGTGTGTGTGTCAGTGTGTGTGTCAGTGTGTGTGTCATTGTGTGTCTGGGCTCGTGCCCTCTCAGCTACCTCCTCCTCCCAGCTACATCCTCCTCACCCAGCCCAGCCCACAGATGCGCACGGGACGAAGAGACTTTTATGCCTCCCCAGGGCACCGCGCATCCTGACGCAGCGGCGGTGGTGACGGTGGTGGTAGCTGTGGTGGTGGCTGTGGTGGTGGTGGCTGTGGTGGTGGTGATGGCTGTGGTGGTGGTGGTGGCTGTGGTGGTGGTGGCTGTGGTGGTGGCTGTGGTGGCGGTGGTGGTGGTGTTGGCTGTGGTGGTGGTGGTGGCTGTGGTGGTGGTGGTGGCTGTGGTGGTGGTGGCTGTGGTGGTGGTGGTGGCTGTGGTGGTGGTGATGGCTGTGGTGGTGGCTGTGGTGGCGGTGGTGGTGGTGGCTGTGGTGGTGGTGGTGGCTGTGGTGGTGGTGATGGCTGTGGTGGTGGTGGTGGTGATGGCTGTGGTGGTGGTGATGGCTGTGGTGGCGGTGGTGGCTGTGGTGGTGATGGTGGTGGCTGTGGTGATGATGGTGGTAGCTGTGGTGGTGATGGTGGTGGCTGTGGTGGTGGTGATGGTGGTGATGGTGGTGGCTGTGGTGGTGATGGTGGTGATGGTGGTGGCTGTGGTGGTGATGGTGGTGGCTGTGGTAGTGGTGGTGGCTGTGGCTGTGGTGGTGGTGATGGTGGTGGCTGTTGTGGTGGTGGTGGCTGTGGTGGTGGTGATGGGCTATGGGTTGTTGGCGGCACGTGCGTGAGAGAGTCCCCGCCGCGCTCCCCACAGATGACACGGCGCCGAATAATTCTTACTCAGAGCCCCTGGGGCAGCGCGCGTCCCGTTGTGCCCTTCCTCCTCATCCCTCCCCTCCCTCCCTCCCCTCCCTCCCCCCTCTCTCCCCTCCCTCCCTCTCCTCCTCCCTCCCCTCACCCCCCTCTCCTCTTCCTCGGCAGCCAACAACGGATCGCGTAAAACAAACCACGGGATGGATTCCGTCTCTCACGCCTCCAACTTTAATACTCGCGCGATACGACGGCAGCTCGCGGGGGGGGGGGGGGGGCTCTGTTGCTCGAGGGGGGGGGGGGGGGGGCTCCGATTTCTCGAGAGGGGGGAAGGCTCTGTTGCTCGAGGGGGGGGGGGCTCCGATTTATCGAGAGGGGGGGGGCTCTGCTTGCTCGAGGGGGGGGGCTCCGATTTCTCGAGAGGGGGGGGGGCTCTGCTTGCTCGAGGGGGGGGGGGGCTCTGCTTGCTCGCGGGGGGGCCAAAGCAACGGGCCACGTTTCACGACGCCGATTGACGACGATTCGCCCGCCGTGGTAACGCGCCACCGCCGCTGCTGCTGCCGCTGCTACAGAGCGCCGCTCGCTCCCTGCCGCCGCCGCCGCCCTCGTCGCCCTCGTCGTCGCGAGCGATCGCACGCGGCCGCGTTCGACGGACTGCAGCGCGCGGGACGGGGTTGGGGGGGGTCTCGTTTAGCTGCGGCGCGTCTCGGAACGTCCCGCCACGCGGAGAGAGCCGCTCCCCGCACGGCTCTCTCCTCCTCCTCCTCCACTGCTGCTGTCCTTCCCTGCCCCTCCCTTCTCTCCCTGCCCATACCCTGCCCCTCCCTTCTCTCCCTGCCCTTCCCTTGACCTTCCCTCCTCTCCCGGCCCCTCCCTGGCCTTCCCTGCCCTTCGTCCCCCCTCCCCCCGCTCTCTCAACCCGCCCCCCCCTCTCTCTAAAACGATTGCCACGGAGCGCTCCGGCGGATGGCGGCGGCTGCTCTGACCGCCGAGCGCGATATTGATGACCCTGCCGATCTTATTTTACAGCGCAGCACACACACACACCGCCCACACACACACAGCCCACACACACACAGCCCACACACACACAGCCCACACACACACAGCCCACACACACACAGCCCAACACACACACACAGCCCACACACACACAGCCCACACACACACAGCCCACACACACACAGCCCACACACACACAGCCCACACACACACAGCTCACACACACACAGCCCAACACACACACAGCCCACACACACAGCTCACACACACACAGCCCACACACACACAGCCCACACACACACACACAGCCCACATACACACACAGCCCACACACACACAGCACACACACACAGCCCACACACACACAGCCCACACACACACACAGCTCACACACACACACAGCCCACACACACACAGCCCAACACACACACACAGCCCACACACACACAGCTCACACACACACACAGCTCACACACACACAGCCCACACACACACAGCCCACACACACACAGCACACACACACAGCCCACACACACACACAGTCCACACACACACACAGCCCACACACACAGCCCAACACACACACAGCCCACACACACACAGCTCACACTCACACACAGCACACACACACAGCCCAACACACACAGCCCACACACACACAGCCCAACACACACACACAGCCCACACACACACAGCCCACACACACACAGCCCACACACACACAGCTCACACACACACAGCCCACACACACACAGCCCACACACACACAGCCCACACACACACACAGCCCAACACACACACAGTCCACACACACAGCCCACACACACACAGCCCACTCACACACAGCCCACACACACACAGCACACACACACAGCTCACACACACACAGCCCACACACACACAGCCCACACACACACAGCCCACACACACAGCCCAACACACACACACAGCCCAACACACACACAGCCCACACACACACAGCCCAACACACACACAGCTCACACACATAGCCCCCACACACACAGCCCACACACACACACAGCCCACACACACACAGCCCACACACACACAGCCCACACACACACAGCCCACACACACAGCCCACACACACACAGCCCACACACACACAGCCCAACACACACACACATCCCACACACACACAGCCCAACACACACATACAGCCCACACACACACAGCCCACACACACACAGCCCAACACACACACACAGCCCACACACACACAGCCCACACACACACAGCTCACACACACACAGCTCACACACACACAGCCCACACATACACAGCCCACATACGCAATAACAATCACCAGGCCATTCGCCACCAAGTGACGGTGACGTCACAACGGCGTCTGTGCCAGGCCAGGTGCATTTTGAGGCTGCCACGTGAAGTGTCAAAGGCCTCGCTGCTGACAGGAGGAGGTCTCGGGACAGACCCAGCAGGTGCCATGGGTTGGCTGACTGAGATGACCGGTAGATGCACCAGCACCAGCAGCACCACTAAGCAGCAGCAGCAGCAGCTACAAGCAGCCCGCGTGCTGCAGGGTTGAGGCGGGGCTCGTCCACATGGCCGCACGCGCTTCGCACGGGGTGACGCGGGGCCACCGCCCGTTCGCGATGACGCTCCCAGCACACACACAGACACACACAGACACACACACAGTCACACACACACACAGTCACACACACACACAGTCACACACACACACACAGTCACACACACACACAGTCACACACACACAGTCACACACACACAGACACACACACACAGACACACGTGTGTCAACACACACACACGTGTGTCTGTCTGTGTGTTCACACAGACAGACACACGTGTGTCTGTGTGTGTGTCAACACACACACACAGTCACACACACACAGACACACACACAGACACACACACAGACACACACACAGACACACACACACAGTCACACACACACAGACACACACACAGTCACACACACAGACACACACACAGACACACACACAGACACACACACACAGTCACACACACACAGACACACAGTCACACACACACACACACAGTCACACACACACAGACACACACACACACAGTCACACACACAGACACACACAGACACACACAGTCACACACACAGACACACACACACAGTCACACACACACAGTCACACACACAGTCACACACACACACAGACACACACACAGACACACACACACACAGTCACACACACAGACACACACACACACACAGACACACGTGTGTCTGTGTGTGTGTGTGTGTTCACACAGACAGACAGACACGTGTGTCTGTCCAACAGCGGTGACGATTATCTGAACCCGTCCTGGGCATCCCCCAGGTCGACTCAGCCTCAAATGAGTACCTGGTGCGGTGTGTAAATATCGCCGCTGGGGAAACAAAGGCAGCCGGGCGTGGTGCTGGCCACCCACCCCCTCATGTGCCGTGCCCGCATTCACAGGTGCGACTCGCTAACAGCACTTGCCCCAACAGTCTGTTAAGGCTGCACGGGGGATCTTTGTCTTTTGACTTGGGAGGTGTTCAATTAGCGGTGTCGGCGTGACGTTTCAAGGCACGCAACGAGATGACGCCACGGCGTGTGATGTCGTGGCGCCGCTGGTGTAAAGTAGGAACGAAACTTTTTCATTTCTATTTGACCAGGTACGGGCCCACTGTGTAGCTCTTCCGTAGGAGCGACCTGGCGATCACAAATGATGGCCCAACGAAGTGGCTCAGCGCGTGGAAATGTACAGCAAGCAGCCAAATACTCCCAAAGCGTGATGTTGATTCTCAGCGTGGAGGGAGAAACCGCAGGAGCCCGGGCGAAACATCCACGCGACCACCACGGGGAGAGAGAGGGAGACACGCAAACGCCAAATATACAGCAGCATGCGTCAGCGTCGGGAGCGATCCCACGACCCTCCTGTATACCAGGCGAGGTAGTTAACATCTCCTAGCCACTGTGATGATTGAGAGAAAAACACCGCAAATTTCAAATATACAGCAGGTGTCAGGGTTAGGATCGAACCCACGACCTCCTGTACACCAGGCGAGGTAGTTAACATTTCCAAGCCACCGTGATGATGATGAGAGAGACACCGCAAATTCCAAATATACAGCAGGTGTCAGCGTTCGGGATCGAACCCACGACCCTCTCCTGCAAACCCGGCGAGGTAGTTAACATCTCCTAGCCGTCCCTGGTGAGATGTTAAGTGCGTGGGAGGGGAGGTGGTGGCGCAGTCGTCATCTGCAACACTCAGCAGCTGAGTTGTCCAGCGGCGACTGCCCCCTCGCAACGGAGCCACTTGGCACAGAGTGGCTCAATTCTCTTCACAGCCGCCCGGCAAGTCAATTGTGCAATTACCAAAGTGCCCGAGTCCTCGCGAAAGTGGATGGCGAAGACCCCGTGACATCATCATCATCATCATCTGTCTGCGGATGACGTCACTGTGTCCTTACAGTCAAAGTGCAAATCCCTGCGTTTAACACGACCCACGGTCGATACGCTCTGCGAGAGCGGTGGCGCAGTGGTTAGCGCACCGCGCGATGAACGCGACGACCTGAGTTTGATTCCCTGGCACGGCTGACGACACCCGGACCGGTCCTGGCACCGCATCGTCAACCCGGAGTGACCGGCGTGGTGAAGTATGGTTAAAAACATTCTCCGCAATCGGCACGTTGTGGGCAGGCGTTCATTCATCATCATAAAAAACAAAATGAACAGAGGCCTGTGTGACGATGGTTGCACGGGTGTTATTTTGAATGCGTGTTGGACTTCTTCCGCACCATACGTCACCAACCGTGCTGATCGTGGGTGCGGATTATCTCTCTCTCTCTAAACGCGCAGAAAGAGTCAATTCATCTCAACGGATGTAGATATTTTACATTGTTAGACGGAGGAGCATCGGTAAATGGTGCCCAATGTGCTCGCCCGTCGTTTGACCTTGTCGGCCGGCGGGCAGTGCCCGAGGTGGCACGGGGACGTCGAGATCGAGCCACGCAGCGCTGCGCCAGAGCTGCGATGTCTCTGGGCTGTTGTTCTCCTGTCCGTTCGCTGAGTCCGGAACATCCCCCCACTCTTAAACCGCTCACCAGCATCATCATCATCATCGCCGCGCGTGTGGGGAGGGGAGCGGTAGTGTAGCGGTTAGCGCGCTGCGCTACGAACCCAGTGACCCGAGTTCGATTCCCGCTCACGGCTACCAACACCGAGTGACGATTCACTGAATCGGTCCTGGGCCTCCCCTAAGGTCGACTCAGCCTCAAATGAGTACCTGGTGCGGTGTGTAAACATCGCTACTGGGGAGAAAAAGGCGGCCGGGAGTGGTGCCGGCCACCCGCCCCCTCGTGTGCTGTGTCAGTCTTCATCGGTCCTGTGTTGGCTGTGTGTGTGCGTGTTGGCTGTGTGTGTGTGCGTGTGTGTGCGTGTGTGTGCGTGTGTGTGCGTGTGTGTGCGTGTGTGTGCGTGTGTGTGCGTGTGTGTGCGTGTGTGTGTGTTGGCTGTGTGTGTGTGTTGGCATATATGTGTATAAAGCCAATTTCACCGGAAGCGACCTGGCCACAAATGATAGCTCAACAAAGTGGCTCATCATGTGGAAATGTATATCAGCCAAATGCTCTAAAACCATGTTCCTAAATGTGGAGGGGATAAACCGGAGGACCCGGAGAAAACAATCCACGCAAACTCCAAATATACAGCGGACCGAACCCACGACCTCTTGCACACCAGGCGAGGGAAATAACATCTCGCCACCGTGGCGCCCTTTCAGAGAGGACAAACCGCTATAACCAAAGGGCAACTGATTTGAACCAAACGACGAGTGACGAACTCAACCACGGCCAGGGTCAGCCGGCAGTGGCACGGCACGAGCGCACCGCGTAAGCTTTCTCACCCATCGCCTCCAGCGACGGGGATTCAAGTGCCGAGTCCTTGTCCTGGACAAAGCCCTCGTAACAAAAGCACGCGCGGCGACACGCGATAGCGGTGTACACGCGCGGTGACGAGGAAAGCGCACGAAGAAGAGAGCAAACGGTAGAGGCGTGGGGAGGTCGTGCCCGATGGGATGGGAGGGATTGTGCCATGGCTCCAGATTGGCAGCAGTGGCAAGGGGACACACTCGCGGGATGGTTTATGAGGTCGGGTCACTCGGGGTTCCAGTCCAGGATGAAACCGGATTCTCGGTTTCATCGCGAGGGGCGCCGCGTTCACGAGATGTTAACTACCTCGCCTGGTATGCAGGAGGTCGTGGGTACGATGCCAACCCTGATGCCTGCTGTGTATTATTTGGTCGCGTGGATTTTTCTCGCGGTCCTCCGTTTTTTTCCGTCCACATCTAGAAACGTGCTTTTAGAGCATTTGGCTGCTATACATTTCCGCATGACAAGCCACTTCGTAGACTCGTAGCGCTATACTTTGTGGCCAGGTCGCTTCTGAAAAAGAGCTCTGTAGCTTAGTTGGCCTTACACGGTAAAATGAAAAATACATTTGTTTAGTCTTTAGTTTTAGTTTAGAGTTGATGGTCTCAGCCTAATCGGCGATCATTACAGAACAAAGCACAATAAAATTTGTGTTTTTTTGTATATTTAAGTTGGTTAAATATAGATAACTCGCCTTTTGCCCGCCCAAGGACGGGTGTATTGGAGTAAATGTGAAACTTGCAAGCGAAGAGCAGACCGCGACGTGATATCCATTGCATCGATTCGCGTGCAATTTGTAAGGCCGCGGTGACACAGACATTTAAAGGTTATAATCCCTTGTTCATCACGACGTCCTTTTTACTTCTATGTCTCAACAGCGTTACGGAGATCGCGTGACGTGAGGGTTCTGCCTTTGCAGTGAGGGTTGTGAGTTGACGCCGAGGAGGGGGGAGGAGGCGCCTCGCCCCCCCATGTGGAGTGACGTCAGCTGCTAATTATTATTAATGAGGGGGGGGTGCCCATTTGGAGGACGTCACCTTTCATGATTATTGAGGGGGGCTGGTCGACGTGGAGTGACGTCACGAGCGTTGCACACTGACATTCTTGGCTCATTATAGTAGCTAATAATAATGGGGGGGGGGGGGGTGTCCATACGGAGTACGTCACCTGCTCATGGTTATTAATGAGGGGGGCTGTTCGATGTGGAGTGACGTCACTTGCGCATGATTATTAGTGAGGGGGGGGGAGTACTCCATATTGAGTGACGTCACCCTCTCATGATTATTGAGGAGGGGTGGAGGGTGTCCATTTGGAGGACGTCACCTGCTCATGAATAGTAATGAGGGGGGCTGGTCGATGTGGAGTGGCGTCACGAGCGTTCAGGACAGACATTCCTGGGTGATTTCAGTCGATATTAAGGTATCGGTTTGACTGCCATGTGAAGGCGGCAAATGTCAGAGTGTCTTGGACCGCGTGCCCCATCGCTCGTATTATCTGGCTGTATAGCGAATGAAAACATACAATTACTTGACTATGCAAGTGAAAATTTGTTTTAATATTTAGGTGTTTTTTGTTGTTGTTAAATTTAGGGCCCCTTCATAACATCATATGCCACAGGCCCCGCACTAGCTTAATCCGGCACTGCCTTAGCCGTGACCTCATTTGTAAACAGCATCATCATCGTCGTCATCACCGTCAGCCACAATCTATCCACTGCTGGATCAAGGCGCCCCCTCCCTCCCACCCCCCGCTGGTCGACAGCGCACGCACGCGGTCGGCCGTCGCGTGAGGGCCATTGTGCGTGCGTGGTCACTGAGGCTCGTGGGACGCAGGAGGAGACGTGCGGCAGCGGCGCTCGCTCTGTCTTGATCTCCGGACAAGCCCCTCTCTGCACCAGCGTGGACGGCACCCTCGTGGTGTTCACCTGCTGAAGCGCTCGCTCGTCACCGTGGCGTGCGCGATGACCACCACCACCACGTGACTTTTCTTTTGTGTTGTGCGCGGTGCTTTCAGCGCCACAGCGCGTCGATTTGTAGCGTTTGTTTGCTATTGTTTGCTGGTGACTTTATTTCATATTGAAATCGCCTCCAGTGCTTTTGCTTCTGGCGGCAATAAAAGTTGTTTAAAAGTCAAAAGTATCTTTCACCTCGGGGCTCTGACCCAGCATCTCGCTGGGTGCCGACCCAGATTCTAACAAACGGCGAATGCGCTACCTACTACCAGGCAGCCTCAGCGCGCCGGTAGCTACGGACGGCAGAGAGGAAACGCCGCTGTCGTCTGCGGCCTTACGACAGAGGAGGAGGAGCAACAGCAAAACGACACGAACACAAACTCTCGCTCTCTCTGTGTGTGTCGTAGCCGTCTCGCCGTGGCGAGCAATGGCATTGAGCTCCTGATCGTTTTACTGCTCCTGCTGCTCCCATCTCGCGCGACAGCGGAATCGGTACATGGGGGGGGGGGGGGGGGGTGACACGCCCCAGCAGTGAGGCGCGTTGCGGAGGTCAGCGCGGTTCGAACCCGTCAGGCCGCCCTCGTAAACTTCCGGTGTATAAGCCGTAAAATGCCACGCGGCCACAGATGCTTGCATGACATTCAAAAAGAGTCACGCCGTTTTGTGCCGACTTCATGGCCCAAATTCGAAACTAAGCCCGCAAAACATCCTCATCTGGGATTTTTTAACGCCGCAAGTTCGCACCTCCGATTAGCGCGGTCGGCAACGTACGGTGCGAAAGACGTTCACCGTACGTGCACACACCACGCAACTACTGCAGGCGGTGTCTGTGAAACGCGGCGGCTTCCTTAGTACGACCTTGCGCTATAAGAATGATAGAGCGAAAGCCAAAAGTATTGGTGACTTGATCATGATGGTGATTTAATTCGCGAGTTTCTCAGCTGACAATTTTCCTAACATTCTCACACCACTAAGATGAACCCAGTAAGACGTTCCATCTGATTGTTGTCACCCTCTCGCAGGAGGAAAGATATAAACCCAACGCAAAGATCGCCCAAATAGCCTTGAACAAACTTTGGGGCAAGTGCTGTTAGTGAGCACCTATTAAGGCCGCCACGGCAGACGAGGCTGTGGGTGGTGACCAGCATCACGCCCGGTCACTTTTCTCTTCTCAGTGCTGATGTTTAGTCTGAATCAACCTTGGGGAGACCCAGGAACGATTTAGATATTCACCACTGATCTTGGTCGTGAGCGAAAATCGAACTCACAGTGCGCTAATCACTGCGCCACCGCTCCCCACGCCATTAAACTGGAGCCTGTACCAGTGAGACACAAAATCGGATTATTGCCGCCCTCTAGGAGGAGGGCAGATACAACAACAAAGACAAAGATCCCCCGTGGCCTTGACACACTGTTGGGGCAAGTGCTGTTCGTGAGCACCTATGAAGGCCGGCACGGCATACGGAGGAGGTGGGTGGACAGCACCACGCCCGACCGCCTTTTTCTCCCCAGTGGCGATGTTTACTACACACCGCACCAGGTACTTATTGGAGTCTGAGTCGACCTAGGGGAGGCCCAGGACCGGTTCTGATAATCGTCACCGGTGATGGCCGTGAGCGGGAATCGAACTCGTGTCGCGGGGGGGTCGTAGCGCAGCGTAGCGCTAACCACTACACTACCGCTCCCCCCACACACTTACACACACACACGTACACACACACACAACAACAACCGCATTCGCCACTAAGTGGTGGTGATGTCACCAAGACGCTTGTGCCAGGCCGTGTGCACCTTGAGGCCACACGTACACACACACACGTACACACGTACACACACGTACATACACACGTACACACACGCACACACACACGTACGCACGTACACACACATACACACATGCACACACACACACGTACACACACACGTGCACACGTACACACACACACGTACACACACACACGCACACACACACACACGTACACACACACACGTGCACACGTACACACGCACACACACGTACACACGCACACACACACACGTACACACGCACATACACACACACGCACACACACATACACACGCACATACACAGACACGCACAGACACGCCTGTGGCCTTCAGCTGGAATCGTTCGCCAGTGTCTCCCCCTGCCTCGCAACCTGCGCTGCACGTCGCGCCGACGACGCCTTCTTTGCAGCCCAGAGATGATATTGAGGCGCGGCGTTGTTTTTTCTTGGTATCTATTCATTTTAAATTGTTTACAACAACAACAAAACAAAACAAAGTTTCACGTTCGAACATTGTTTAATTTGCGAGGGACGACGACCCGGACGGCCGAGACGAACGTCAGCCCAAGGACAAACACGTGCCACGAGAGACGGTCGCCTCCTTTAGAAATCGTGCCGTCAAATCAGCTCTCGTGCAGCAGAGAAGCTGCATTGTGATACCATCGCAGGGTCGCGAGGCCTTCATCCAGCAGTGGACTGACCATGGCCGACGACGACGTTGACGACGATGTGAGTGGCGATCGCGGCAGCGGCTTGCCACGGCACTGAGCCACCCTGATGGCGTCGATGCTAATAATTGTAGCGGGCAACCCCCGCGCCCCTGGGCGCGGGGGTTGCCCGCACGACGAGTTGCGGAAGAGGAATCGACAGAACTAGCGGCGAGGCCTGTTCCACGCTCGACGCCGTGCCGAATCACAGTGCTCCAGCTCGCGCGACACCTCGAACCCACGCTCGAATCCCAGGCCGTGAGCCATGCTCAACCCCGTAACCACTTCATCCCATCTTAGATTCAATGCTCAAACCCGTAACCACTTCATCCCATCTTAGATTCAATGCTCAACCCCGTAACCACTTCATCCCATCTTAGATTCAATGCTCAACCCCGTAACCACTTCATCCCATCTTAGATTCAATGCTCAACCCCGTAACCACTTCATCCCATCTTAGATTCAATGCTCAACCCCATAACCACTTCATCCCATCTTAGATTCAATGCTCAACCCCGTAACCACTTCATCCCATCTTAGATTTAATGCTCAAGCCCGTAACCACTTCATCCCATCTTAGATTCAATGCTCAAGCCCGTAACCACTTCATCCCATCTTAGATTCAATGCTCAACCCCGTAACCACTTCATCCCATCTTAGATTTAATGCTCAAGCCCGTAACCACTTCATCCCATCTTAGATTCAATGCTCAAGCCCGTAACCACTTCATCCCATCTTAGATTCAATGCTCAAACCCGTAACCACTTCATCCCATCTTAGATTCAATGCTCAACCCGTAACCACTTCATCCCATCTTAGATTCAATGCTCAACCCCGTAACCACTTCATCCCATCTTATATTCAATGCTCAACCCCGTAACCACTTCATCCCATCTTAGATTCAATGCTCAACCCCGTAACCACTTCATCCCATCTTAGATTCAATGCTCAACCCCGTAACCACTTCATCCCATCTTAGATTCAATGCTCAACCCCGTAACCGCTCGATCCCATGCTGCATGATCCCCATCCATACCTCACGGACTCGCTGTAAGGCGCCGCAGCACCCTCTGGCCCACTCGCCCCTCTCTGCCAGCATCGTCCCACGATACTCCACGCACGCGGGCAGCTTGCGGTGCTTCGCGTTTTGGTTTCATTCCACGGAGCGCGCAGCCCCAATGGCGGAGCCAGGATTTTCAGGTAGAGGGGGGGGGCATCCCCTCCAGCAATGAAAAATGATAGAGGAGTTGTTAGTAAGTAAGGAGTTGTTAGTGAGTAAGGACTTGTTAGTGAGTAAGGACTTTTCGATGTAAAGCTTTCGTGACTGCAGGGATTCATCTTCTTGGTTCTTTCGGTAAAGTCACGTAGAAGGGAAGTAATACAATAATAAAATTAAAACATAAAACAATTCTCACGACGTTTCGGCCACAACACAAGCAGCCGTCCTCACGGGCATAAGTAGTACTAATCGCATACCTGCATTTCCCATAAATATGCTAAATGCCTCTTGATATGCATATTTTTTTGTCAAGGCGCCCTTTTCCCCCCTTCCAACCCAGCTTATATATATGCTCCAAGCACGTGTGCTGTTTCATTCAGACGCTGTCGCCTCGACAGACCTGGTTTTCACCTGAGGACGGCTGCTTGTGTTGTGGCCGAAACGTCGTGAGAATTGTTTTATTATGTTTTATTTTTATTATTTTATTACTTCCCTTCTACGTGACTTTACCGAAAGAACCAAGAAGATGAGTAAGGACTTGTTAGTGAGTAAGGAGTTGTTAGTAAGTAAGGAGTTGTCACTTGCTTTTTATTCGACGCGTGTGCGGCGATGGCGCAGCCATCGATCGAGGGTCGAATTCGAACCGCGTTGTGTGATCGGCATCGCGCTCGCTGGAGGTGAATGCCTTCAAAAAAGTCGTGGACTGTTGTACTGTATACGCAACTGCGCACAATTCTGTGAGTCACTTATAACTGCTTTGCCGTTCCTTATTGCCAATTATGGACTCAGACTATTGTCCTATCATCTCATCGAGTCCCTGGCACGTCATAATATGCTACACAGCGGCAGTGGGGGTCGCAAAATGCCGATATATTACACACTAGCTTTACTACCCGGCTTCGCTCGGCACTTGGATTCACCACGCCCGGCCGCCTTTGTCTCCCCAGTGGCGATGTTCACACACCACAGCAGTTACTCGTTTGAGGCTGAGTCGACCTAGGAGAGGCCCAGGACCGGTTCAAATAATCGTCACCGGTGGTGGCCGTGAGGGGGAATCGAACCACTACGCAGCGCGCGAACGACTACACTACAATGCGTTACGCTTCCACATGCTCCAGTCACATGACAGATGTGACGTCACAGCTCACTTGCTGTGCAAAAAATATATGCATTATTGAGCTCCCCCCCCCCCAAAAAAAATACCAAAGTATATATTTTTCTAATGTTTGCATGGTGTACAGTCTGGAAAGTACCCACATGGCAAATTTCAAGTTTGTTGCATGTCGAGAAGTACGCTAAAAAAATTTGAACAGACACACATAATCACAAATTTGCTTTTTATATATATAGAAGATAATATTGGTCGCGAAATCCTACGTGTTAAACTAAATAAAATATACCCATTGTAATTATTATGAATAGCACCCTCTCCTGGTCCAGGCTCCTGATTGGCTCACGAGTGACGTCATCACACTTACCTCGCAGCAGCAGGGGGAGGGGGGGGATGTCTCCACCACTCTGACTGTCGCCTGATGATGCTGGTTGTTGTTGTTGTAATTACGGGCGAAACGTCACGGGACTCGAATTGTAAATGTTGTAGAGGGTTTTCATCTCCAACATACAACCGGTATGATGACTACCAAGGAATTGGCCACGTTCTGTTTACGTGACAAACCTTGGCCGTGTCGGGTGGTGGCGGGTTTAACGACACATTTATATTTACGCGGTCTAAGCCCAAAAAAAAAAACTATTATGGAGAGCATCAGCGGTTTCCCCTCTAGAATCTGAACGTGCGACATGTCTGCCTCTGGGGTAAATAGCCACTTCTTAAATCATCTGAACGCTTTGTGTTTTCAGACGGAGCCCGAATTCACTCCTCACCATTGAAGGAGAACGAGCCACGATTTAAGACTTGTCTTGAATTGAGAGAGGAAACGGTGGAAATGGATTGCTAAGTAGAGCGGTACGAGGGAAGAAGCAGTGTGGTGAGTGGGTGGGCGAGTGGGTGGATGAGCAGGTGGGTGAGCGGGAGAGTGAATGAGCAAGTGAGTAAGCAGATGAGTGAGCGAGTGAGTGAATGAGTGAGTGAGCGGGTGGGCGAGTGGGTGGATGAGCGGGTGGGTGAGCAGGAGAGTGAATGAGCGAGTGAGTAAGCGGGTGGGTAAGTGAGCAGGTGGGTGAGCGGGTGGGTGAGTGAGTGGGTGAGCGGGTGGGTAAGTGAGTGGGTGGGTGAGCGGGTGGGTGAGCAGGTGGGTAAGTGAGTGGGTGAGCAGATGGGTGAGCGGGTGGGTAAGTGAGTGAGTGGGTGAGCGGGTGATGAGTGAGCGGGCGAGTGAGCGAGTGAGTGAGCGGGTGAGTGAGCGTGTGGGTAAGTGAGTGGATGAGTGAGCGGGTGAGTGAGCAGGTGAGTGAGCGGGTGGGTGAGTGAGTGGATGAGTGAGTGGGTGTGTTGCTATGGCCTGCAGTATTGTGTTTGAACCCAGCGTCTCATCTGTCCCCGTGTCTCTCCCCGTGTATGTCTCTCAGTGTGTGTCTCTCCACGTGCCTGTATTGCTATCACTACTGCTAGTATCATCATCATCGTGACCAACAGTTGCAGTTTGCCAGAACACGCGACACGAACGAGTGTCCGTCCGCAGCTCGCTAGCAGCCACCTCCACGTGACCCCCCCCCCCCACGTGAGACCCCCCCCCCCCCCCCACGTGGGACCCCCCCCCCCCCCGAGTCCGGGGCTACTCACGCGGGGGGGGCGTGGCCGCCACAGCGCTGCCCTGCACGGAGCAATGTGGGGGGCTGGGGGTGTGTGGAGGGCTGGGGGTGTGTGGGGGGCTGGGGGGGTGTGTGGGGGGCTGGGGGTGTTTGGGGGGTGTGGTAATTAATTGACGCGCCGGTGTCACTTTTGAGATGGTGGCGCAAAGACAAACACACGCGCGCTCAGCCCCCAGCCGCCGCTCCTGTCTCAACAACAGCCGCCGTCCGCGGCGCGTGACCCACATCACAAAGACAAAGATCCCCTGTGTAGCCCTACCGGAGTGTTGGGGCAAGTGCCGCGAGCGAGCAGCGCCTACGAAGGCCGGCACGGCACGCGAGGGGGTGGGTGGCCAGCACCACGCCCGTGCCGCCTTTGTCTCCCCGGTGGCGCGATGTTTGCGCACCGCCCCAGGTACTCATTTTAGACTGAGGCGACCTAGGGGAGGCCCATGACCGGTTCGGATAATCGTCACTGACACACACGCAAGCGAGCACACGCCGCAGACACAGGCAAGCGTGCTTGCTGGGAGCATCACTGGAAACATCTCCGTGAGATGGATGGAGGGGCGTTCTGGAGACATCTGATCATAATCGGCACAGTCGAGTTGTCCAGAGAGCAGGCGGCACTCGTTGAGAGAAGCCACGTTAAGTGGACGACAACTGTGGCTCATTAAGTTCATGGGGTGGCCATCTGGGAGGGCAAACGCAAAGTTAAAGGTGCGGCCCTGCAATTACTGTCGGAAGGGGCCTCTATTTAGGACCGAAGCAGCAGGAGGAGGATTTCTCCACGACTCTGCGGCTGTCCGACCGATGATGCTGCTGCTTGTTGTTGTAATTACTGGCGAAACGTCACGCTACTCGAATTGTAAATGTTGTGGTGGGTTCACTCTCCAACACGCAACCGGTGTGTGCTGAATTAGTAACGAATCGACACGTTTTGTTCACGTGACAAACCTTACTAATTGGCTGTGTCGGGTGGTGGCGGGTTTCACGACACATTTATATATTTACGCGATCTAACCCCCCCCCCCAAAAAGACCTCTAATATGGATCTCAACACAGCTGTTGTTTCCAGCAAAGGGTTAAACCTCTTCCTGTTTTTCAAAGTTTACCGAAATATGATTGGTCGCGAAAGCCCCCGATCGAGGGAGCTCCAGCAGCGAGCCCCACTCTGGAGAATATTTGGCCTACTCTTCCACACTGGCCTTGACACGCGAGCAGATGCACACGTGTTCTGATTACTGCTGGCTGGACACAGGCGTTTGGAGTGAGTTCTAGAAACCTGCTGTTATGGAGTGACTCATGCAGCCAGCGATGGCTGCGGGGTTTGGTCGTACATGTTTTGTATGTCGTTTGTTGTTGGATTTGAATCACAGTTCCTATGATCACTGTTGCATTGTTTTTGTGGCTTTATTTTGGTGATTTTGAGAACGGTTTGGTCTGGCCATGTTTGTTTGTTGTAGTACAGAGTTGGCCTGATAACTTTAATCTACATTGTCTTATGGTTGTTATTGTTTGACTTGCATCCCACTGGGATTTTTGCACACAGCGTTAAAATGCGGTGTTTTTTCTGGAAGACTTTGCTGTTTTTTCCAATATTTTTTTCTGTTGCGTGTAGTCACTTTAAGATGCTTCTTGTTCATGTTTTTGTTTGTTACGGTTGCCCCCGAGTCAAGAGCCGCATGGCTCACAGGGTTATACCTAATCAATGAACCTGAAAACTGAAAACCTGTGGAGAGACGAGAGCGAAGTGTGGGTGTCGGGGAGTGGTGGAGCAACGATTAGCGCCACGCTGCGCTACGAACCCGACGACCCGAGTTCGATTCCCGCTCACGGACAAAACCAGTGACGAGTTATCTGAACCAGTCCTGGGCCTCCCATAGGTTGACTCAGCCTCAAATGAGTACCTGGTGCGGTGTGTAAACATCATCACCGAGGAGACAAAGGCGGCCGGGCGTGTGCCGTGCCGACCTTCATAGGTTCTATTCGCTAACAGCACTTGCCCTAGCAGTCTGTTAAGGCTATACGGGGGATCTTTGTCTTTGTGTCGGAGGTGACTGCCTTCTCCCAGGGCACCCCGATGTGAACGAACCTGCCGATGACCCCCGGCTCGCCCGGAGTAGAGGACCGGCGACTCCACCCGGTGGGTCTCCACTGGCGGCCGCGCCACTGCACTCGAGGAATCATTCAAGTTGAGAGGCCTCAGCGGAGACCCAGCCAAGTCGAGAGTGATAGGTCTATAGTTATAGGTCTGTAGTTATAGGTCTGTAGTTATGGGTCTGTAGTTATAGGTTTGTAATTATAGGTCTGTAGTTATAGGTTTGTAGTTATAGGTCTGTAGTTATAGGTCTTCGTGGCGTGAAATGGTCACGAGCTTCGCTGCGAATGCCCACGGACAACGTTCTATTTATTATTTGAACACTGAGCTAAAGAGTTATTTTTCAGAAGCCACCCGACTATCACAAATGGTAGCTCAACTAAGTGGCTTATCACGTGGAAATTTACCGGCGGGCCCGGAGAAAAATTCACACGACCATGGAGAGAGAGACACGCAAACTAGAAATATACAGCAGGCGTCAGGGTCGGGATCGAACCCACGACTTCCTGTATACCAGCCGAGGTAGCCAACATCTCCCCACAGCAATAACTGCACCTTCCTGGAATATTCCTGTTCCACCTGGCAATACCCATCAGTTCTGGCCCAATCTGAATAGCCTCAGATTCATCCGCTCCGTTTGTGTGACCCACTTTGCGCGGCCCCGCAGGAGGAGGGCACGTGACGCCGACTCATAAATCCCTGAGTAGGGAGCGCGACGCCGATTGGTGACACTCGTCGGATTGCTGCTGGAGACGTGGGAAGCGATGTCGCACTCCGCCGATGGGACTCGGGACAAAATAGAGGGCTTCTGGGGCTTTTGCGTAGGAGGGTTTCAGGTACCGTAGAGTCAAAGTGATGCCCTTGCTGGCATTGGTGGTGCTCAGCTGTGTACAGCTCTGCAGAGGCAGTGGTGGAAATTCCACATTCTTATGGCGAGGACAAGAGTATATTCAAAGGGCAACCATCGTTGATTTCCCCACAGAGTGGTACTCGTTTTATCAACCCCGGAGGGATGATGGGCTGAGTTAATTCCCCCCCCCCCCCCCCAACTAGGAAGTTTAACTCGTGACCTAAAAACTAAACTATATTTTACCAGGTAAGACCCACTGAGTTGTGTAGCTCTTTTTTCAGAAGGACCTGGCCATAAATGATAGCTCAACGAAGTGGCTCATCATCGTCATCATCGTGTGATGTTGATTCTAAATGTGGAGGGAAACCCCGGAAGACGCGGAGAAAAATCCACGCGACCACGGGGAGAGAGAGAGAGACACCGCAAACTCCAAATATACAGCAGCAGGCGTCAGGGCCGGGATCGAACCCACGACCTCCTGTAGACCAGACGAGGTCGTGAACATCTCCTAGCCATCTCGGTGCCCTTCATATTGCCAGCTGCTCGCTCTGGCGCTGGGACCACGTGGGGCCGGCTGGCGAGTGTGGCTCGGTCAAGCGTGTCGAATTATTTTGGATAATTGTTTTTGTTTTCAAATCGAGCGGGACGGCGTTTCTCAGTGTTCACTCAACCGGATCAGCGAAAATAAATCCATCTTGCCAAAATCGTGTGCTCAGATAGGCATGTAGGAAGTCCACCTTCTCTGCACAATTAAACAATGCCTATCAAATTCCTTTTCCACTGGCACATCCGAGCCGTGCTAGTACCAGACCATCACGGTACGGGTGGTTTTCCTGCTGGCGATTTGTTATGCCTGAACCAAACCGTGCTAAGTTGGCCTCACAAGGCGCCTGAATCTTGCTCGGGGCCAAGCAGGGCCAGGCGCGGGGCTACGGACGCGCTCAATGCTCGCGCTGGCGGTGGGCAACGCAACACAACGCAGCCACGCAGCCTCAACGCCGTCGTCTCTGCGCGTCTTCACGCGGATAATTGCGTGCGATTTCAGTGATTAAAAAAAATACCTGAGGCCTCTTGAACCGAACTGGGCTCCTTATTGCAACGGAGTAATTTTCAGGCCTGGCCAATACCAATGGCCTCGTATTGTTTTGTTTAGCTATGGGCGGAAACAGGATAAGCCGGAAAGAAACCCATACAGAATAAGGGGAGAAAATACAAACTCCACCCAAGAGATATGGCTGCGTCGGGAACCGAACCAAGGCCCTTGTCGCCTGTGTACGGCGCGATTCTCACCACCGCGTCACCATCCTGCCACTCCAATTATCACCGGGACTCAATTTCCCAAACCTCGGTGTGAGCTGCAGACATCCCCCGCCCCCTCTCTCATCCGGATGCGCATCTCACAATGTTTCACTCCAGACAACTCGCGTGGCTATCCGTGGGAGATGCACGGTGGGCGAACGAGCGGCGGCGGTGGGTGTGGAGAAGAGAGATGGAGTTGGGAGTTGGGTGTGGAGGCAGAATAGCAAACGACGCGAAATTGGCACGAGTCGCGTGAGACCCACATCGAGAATTTTCAAAACGTCCCCAGTATCAGAGGGCGGTGGAATGGGATGTGAACAACGCCAACGATTAGCGCGCTTGGCTCCACACGCTGCGACAGAAGTTCAACATCCATACATGGAACTTACACACGTGCAACATACACGCGTACGTACGTGCGCACGACACGGCCAATGGTTTCTCTACGATACGCGCAGGAAACATTCAGTTAAGGGTGGGGAATTAGCAAATTGTCAGTGGGGATGATCAGGGATCAGGCGAGCTCGTCTGGTGTTGCAGGAGGTCCGTTGGTTCGATCCCGACCCTGACGCCTGCTGTATATTTCCCGTTTGCGTGTCTCTCTCGCTCTCTCCCCGAAGCGGTTGCGTGGATTTTTCTCCGGGCCCTCCGGGTTTTTCTTGCCCCTCCCACAATTAGAATCCACGTTACACGCTCAGAGCAGTGTTCTTCACTCATTTTCAGAGAGAGGCGGGGAGGGGGGGGGGATGGCACCACATTCGCCAGCAAGACATAATCCGTGTGAGGGCTGCTGCACTCATTTGAAACACCATTGGGGTTTGTGACATCGCGGGTACGGTGGCGAATCAGGGGGTACGACTGCCCCGGGCCCCGCGGTTTGGGGGTCCACGCGCTTCGACGACCCTGTGTGAGATGTAATACTTCCGCTTTAGTTTGAAGATCTGCGTACCCCCCCCCCCCCGACCGCCTCGCGTTGCTAGATCGTACAGCCTCGGCTTCTCTTTCTTCCCCGCGGACGAAAGAACCCGTTGACAATCACGTCGCAACTTAAGTCCGCGTGAAAACAACAACAACAAACAAAACTCACCACCGACTTTAGCGATGGTGTTCTCCCCATCGTCCCGCCACAGCACGGGAGCGAACCTGGGTTCCCGAGCCTGGACGGCGCTCTGCTGGAAGGACGCCCCCCACCTTTGCACAGAACACGTGTCGCTGGAGGCGGCTATGATCGTTGTTGTACCGTACTTCGATACACCCCCACCCCCCGCGCGCCCCCTCCCTCCCCCACGGCGTCTACGCGCACAGCCACCTTTCACCGGCCCGCACGCACCAGCGTGGTGAAGTATGGTCAAATAACCACCACGACGTCTACACGCACAGCCGCACGCACCAGCGTGGTGAAGTATGGTCAAATAACCACCACGACGTCTACGCGCACAGCCGCACGCACCAGCGTGGTGAAGTATGGTCAAATAACCACCACGACGTCTACGCGCACAGCCGCACGCACCAGCGTGGTGAAGTATGGTCAAATAACCACCACGGCCAACGTGGGCAGGCTCTCATCCAGCAGTGGATTTGCGACCCAGCACACCCGTGACGGGCGGCAGAGAGGGAGGACGTGTTCCTCTCCACGAGTTTCAAGAGGGGGGGGGGGGAACTGGGTTCGATTCCAGACTCGGGTGCATTTCTACCTGGAGCTTTATTACGAAGCTGAAACTCAATTTGTGTTTTATGTTGTACCAGGTAAGCCCCCTTCCCCGACTGAGCTGCGTAGCTGTTTCTCAAAAGCGAATGACAGCTCAACGAAGTGTCTGCTCGAGCTGAACGTGGAGGAGGAAAATCGACGAGAGAGAGAGCGAGAGCGCGACATCGTAAACTCCAAATATACAGCAGCTATCGTCGGGGTCGAGATCAAACCCCCGATCTCCTGCATATCTGGCGAGATAGTTGACACCTGGGCAGTTAGTTCTCTCCCCCTGTGTGCATCGGTTTCCTCTCATCGTTACCCCCCCCCCCCCACACACGCGCACAGAGAATTGTTAACCGCTCGAGGTTCGTACTGGAGCGCACCCCCCGACACAGCGACCCACGTCAGGGCATGTGGGGCACGGCATCGGGCAGCGCGGCTGGCATGGGCCCTCGAATGAAATCGTGAAATGACACCGCCCCCACCCCATGATGCATCCCGTTATTCGCAATAACCCGCACTCACGTTAACAACAGCAAGAACAGCAACATCGCAGTGTGCATGCGTTCAGCACACGAGCACCCCCATTGAGAATCCTACACGGTACTACGAACAACACACGCGAGAATACACACACGGGTATACACACACACACGGGTATACACACACACACAGGTATACACACACACATGTATACACACACACAGGTATACACACAGGAGGATCCGCACAGACACGCACACGGACACATACATATAGACACACACACAGGTCTGCAAACACACAAGAGGATGCACACACACAGGTCTACACACGCACAGGTCTGCACACACACAGGAGGATGCACACACACAGGTCTACACACACAGGTCTGCACACACACGCGGATTCACACACACGCGGATTCACACACACAGGAGGATCCGCACAGACACGCACACGGACGCATACATACACACACACAGGTCTACACACACAGGAGGATGCACACACACGGGTCTACACACACACGCGGGTCTACACACACACACACACAGGTCTGCACACGCACGCGGTGGCACACAGACAGACACGAGCTAGCGGCGCTCCCATCATCACCATCACCGCCATCACCGCCCGCGCTGCACGGAGCGCACGGAGAGGCGGGGCTGTCAGACAGCAGCAGCAGCAGCACAGAGCTGACAGGGAGGGCAGCTGAACACCGCGGACAGCACAGCAAGCAGGACAGCCCAGCAAGCAGGACAGCGCAGGAAGCAGGACAGCGCAGCAAGCAGGACAGCCCAGCAAGCAGGACAGCCCAGCAAGCAGCACAGCGCAGCAAGCAGGACAGCAAGCAGGACATCACAGCAAGCAGCACAGCAAGCAGGACAGCACAGCAAGCAGGACAGCAGCAGCAGCGTCGTCGTCGTGTTACCGGCGGTCTGCGCGTCCAGCTTGAGCGCGGAGCGGAGCTCGGCCAGGCTCGGCGTGTCGCTGCGCGCTCGCGTCCTGCTCCAGCCCCTGCTGCTGCTCCTGCTGCTGCTGCTCCTGCTGCTGCTGGTGGTGATGGTGGTGGTGATGGTGGTGGGGCTGATGGTGGTGGTGATGGTGCTGGGGCTCTCCTCTTCACGGTCGCTCTCCACACGCGGCTTGGGCGCCGCCTGCTGGCGCTGCGGGATCGCCTCCTCCTCGTCCGCGTCACGGCTCGACGCGCGGTGCCGATCGTGGCTGGACCACTCCTCCCCCTCCTCCTCCACCTCCTCCTCCCCCTCCACCACCTCCTCCTCCTCCACCTCCTCCTCCTCGTCGTCGTCGCCTGCGTATCGTCGCGAGTCGCGCTTGGACCCCGCGGTCGCCATCAGCGCCACGTGGCTGGGTCTGCGCGCTGCGTGGGGCGACACGCGGTGAGACACCAGGTAGTCAGGTGACTTAGTGACGTCACGGGGTGAGACACCAGGTAGTCAGGTGACTTAGTGACTCACGGGGTGAGACACCAGGTGGTCAGGTGACTTAGTGACACACTGGGTGAGACACCAGGTAGTCAGCTGACTTAGTGACACACGGGGTGAGACACCAGGTAGTCAGGTGACTTAGTGACACACGGGGTGAGACACCAGGTGGTCAGGTGACTTAGTGACTCACGGGGTGAGACACCAGGTAGTCTGCTGACTTAGTGACACACGGGGTGAGACACCAGGTAGTCAGGTGACTTAGTGACACACGGGGTGAGACACCAGGTGGTCAGCTGACTTAGTGACACACGGGGTGAGACACCAGGTAGTCAGGTGACTTAGTAACATCACGAGGTGAGACACCAGGTAGTCAGGTGACTTAGTGACGTCACGGGGTGAGACACCAGGTAGTCAGCTGACTTAGTGACTCACGGGGTGAGACACCAGGTAGTCAGGTGACTTAGTGACACACGGGGTGAGACACCAGGTGGTCAGGTGACTTAGTGACTCACGGGGTGAGACACCAGGTAGTCAGCTGACTTAGTGACACACGGGGTGAGACACCAGGTAGTCAGGTGACTTAGTGACACACGGGGTGAGACACCAGGTGGTCAGCTGACTTAGTGACACACGGGGTGAGACACCAGGTAGTCAGGTGACTTAGTAACATCACGAGGTGAGACACCAGGTAGTCAGCTGACTTAGTGACTCACGGGGTGAGACACCAGGTAGTCAGGTGACTTAGTGACTCACGAGGTGAGACACCAGGTAGTCAGGTGACTTAGTGACGTCACGGGGTGAGACACCAGGTAGTCAGCTGACTTAGTGACTCACGGGGTGAGACACCAGGTAGTCAGGTGACTTAGTGACACACGGGGTGAGACACCAGGTGGTCAGGTGACTTAGTGACTCACGGGGTGAGACACCAGGTAGTCAGCTGACTTAGTGACACACGGGGTGAGACACCAGGTAGTCAGGTGACTTAGTGACACACGGGGTGAGACACCAGGTGGTCAGCTGACTTAGTGACACACGGGGTGAGACACCAGGTAGTCAGGTGACTTAGTAACATCACGAGGTGAGACACCAGGTAGTCAGGTGACTTAGTGACGTCACGGGGTGAGACACCAGGTAGTCAGCTGACTTAGTGACTCACGGGGTGAGACACCAGGTAGTCAGCTGACTTAGTGACTCACGGGGTGAGACACCAGGTAGTCAGGTGACTTAGTGACATACGGGGTGAGACACCAGGTAGTCAGGTGACTTAGTAACATCACGAGGTGAGACACCAGGTAGTCAGGTGACTTAGTGACGTCACGGGGTGAGACACCAGGTAGTCAGCTGACTTAGTGACTCACGGGGTGAGACACCAGGTAGTCAGGTGACTTAGTGACACACGGGGAGATACACCAGGTGGTCAGGTGACTTAGTGACTCACGGGGTGAGACACCAGGTAGTCAGCTGACTTAGTGACACACGGGGTGAGACACCAGGTAGTCAGGTGACTTAGTGACACACGGGGTGAGACACCAGGTGGTCAGCTGACTTAGTGACACACGGGGTGAGACACCAGGTAGTCAGGTGACTTAGTAACATCACGAGGTGAGACACCAGGTAGTCAGCTGACTTAGTGACTCACGGGGTGAGACACCAGGTAGTCAGGTGACTTAGTGACTCACGAGGTGAGACACCAGGTAGTCAGGTGACTTAGTGACGTCACGGGGTGAGACACCAGGTAGTCAGCTGACTTAGTGACTCACGGGGTGAGACACCAGGTAGTCAGGTGACTTAGTGACACACGGGGTGAGACACCAGGTGGTCAGGTGACTTAGTGACTCACGGGGTGAGACACCAGGTAGTCAGCTGACTTAGTGACACACGGGGTGAGACACCAGGTAGTCAGGTGACTTAGTGACACACGGGGTGAGACACCAGGTGGTCAGCTGACTTAGTGACACACGGGGTGAGACACCAGGTAGTCAGGTGACTTAGTAACATCACGAGGTGAGACACCAGGTAGTCAGGTGACTTAGTGACGTCACGGGGTGAGACACCAGGTAGTCAGCTGACTTAGTGACTCACGGGGTGAGACACCAGGTAGTCAGCTGACTTAGTGACTCACGGGGTGAGACACCAGGTAGTCAGGTGACTTAGTGACATACGGGGTGAGACACCAGGTAGTCAGCTGACTTAGTGACACACGGGGTGAGACACCAGGTAGTCAGGCGACTTAGTAACATCACGAGGTGAGACACCAGGTAGTCAGGTGACTTAGTGACATCACGAGGTGAGACACCAGGTAGTCAGCTGACTTAGTGACTCACGGGGTGAGACACCAGGTGGTCAGGTGACTTAATGACACACGGGGTGAGACACCAGGTGGTCAGGTGACTTAGTGACACACTGGGTGAGACACCAGGTAGTCAGCTGACTTAGTGACACACGGGGTGAGACACCAGGTAGTCAGGTGACTTAATGACACACGGGGTGAGACACCAGGTGGTCAGGTGACTTAGTGACTCACGGGGTGAGACACCAGGTAGTCAGCTGACTTAGTGACACACGGGGTGAGACACCAGGTAGTCAGGTGACTTAATGACACACGGGGTGAGACACTAGGTGGTCAGGTGACTTAGTGACACACGGGGTGAGACACCAGGTAGTCAGGTGACTTAATGACACACGGGGTGAGACACCAGGTAGTCAGGTGACTTAATGACACACGGGGTGAGACACCAGGTAGTCAGCTGACTTAGTGACTCACGGGGTGAGACACCAGGTAGTCAGCTGACTTAGTGACTCACGGGGTGAGACACCAGGTAGTCAGGTTACTTAGTGACATCACGAGGTGAGACACCAGATAGTCAGCTGACTCAGTCACTCACGGGGTGAGACACCAGGTAGTCAGGTGACTTAGTGACTCACGGGGTGAGACACCAGGTAGTCAGATGACTCAGTGACTCACGGGGTGAGACACCAGGTAGTCAGGTGACTTAGTGACACACGGGGTGAGACACCAGGTAGTCAGGTGACTTAGTGACTCACGGGGTGAGACACCAGGTAGTCAGCTGACTTAGTGACATCACGAGGTGAGACACCAGGTAGTCAGCTGACTTGGTGACGTCACGGGGTGAGACACCAGGTAGTCAGCTGACTTAGTGACTCACGGGTTGAGACACCAGGTAGTCAGCTGACTTAGTGACTCACGGGATGAGACACCAGGTAGTCAGGTGACTTAGTGACTCACGGGGTGAGACACCAGGTAGTCAGCTGACTTAATGACACACGGGGTGAGACACCAGGTGGTCAGGTGACTTAGTGACTCACGGGGTGAGACACCAGGTAGTCAGCTGACTTAGTGACACACGGGGTGAGACACCAGGTAGTCAGGTGACTTAATGACACACGGGTGAGACACCAGGTGGTCAGGTGACTTAGTGACACACGGGGTGAGACACCAGGTAGTCAGGTGACTTAATGACACACGGGGTGAGACACCAGGTAGTCAGGTGACTTAATGACACACGGGGTGAGACACCAGGTAGTCAGCTGACTTAGTGACTCACGGGGTGAGACACCAGGTGGTCAGCTGACTTAGTGACTCACGGGGTGAGACACCAGGTAGTCAGGTTACTTAGTGACATCACGAGGTGAGACACCAGGTAGTCAGCTGACTCAGTCACTCACGGGGTGAGACACCAGGTAGTCAGGTGACTTAGTGACTCACGGGGTGAGACACCAGGTAGTCAGGTGACTTAGTGACTCACGGGGTGAGACACCAGGTAGTCAGGTGACTTAGTGACTCACGGGGTGAGACACCAGGTAGTCAGGTGACTTAGTGACTCACGGGGTGAGACACCAGGTAGTCAGGTGACTTAGTGACACACGGGGTGAGACACTAGGTAGTCAGGTGACTTAGTGACTCACGGGGTGAGACACCAGGTAGTCAGCTGACTTAGTGACATCACGAGGTGAGACACCAGGTAGTCAGCTGACTTAGTGACGTCACGGGGTGAGACACCAGGTAGTCAGCTGACTTAGTGACTCACGGGTTGAGACACCAGGTAGTCAGGTGACTTAATGACACACGGGGTGAGACACCAGGTGGTCAGGTGACTTAGTGACACACGGGGTGAGACACCAGGTAGTCAGGTGACTTAATGACACACGGGGTGAGACACCAGGTAGTCAGGTGACTTAATGACACACGGGGTGAGACACCAGGTAGTCAGCTGACTTAGTGACTCACGGGGTGAGACACCAGGTAGTCAGCTGACTTAGTGACTCACGGGGTGAGACACCAGGTAGTCAGGTTACTTAGTGACATCACGAGGTGAGACACCAGGTAGTCAGCTGACTCAGTCACTCACGGGGTGAGACACCAGGTAGTCAGGTGACTTAGTGACTCACGGGGTGAGACACCAGGTAGTCAGGTGACTTAGTGACTCACGGGTGAGACACCAGGTAGTCAGGTGACTTAGTGACTCACTGGGTGAGACACCAGGTAGTCAGGTGACTTAGTGACTCACGGGGTGAGACACCAGGTAGTCAGGTGACTTAGTGACACACGGGGTGAGACACCAGGTAGTCAGGTGACTTAGTGACTCACGGGGTGAGACACCAGGTAGTCAGCTGACTTAGTGACGTCACGGGGTGAGACAACAGGTAGTCAGCTGACTTAGTGACTCACGGGTTGAGACACCAGGTAGTCAGGTGACTTAGTGACTCACGGGGTGAGACACCAGGTAGTCAGCTGACTTAGTGACTCACGGGATGAGGACACCAGGTAGTCAGGTGACTTAGTGACTCACGGGGTGAGACACCAGGTAGTCAGCTGACTTAGTGACTCACGGGATGAGACACCAGGTAGTCAGGTGACTAGTGACTCACGGGGTGAGACACCAGGTAGTCAGCTGACTTAGTGACTCACGGGGTGAGACACCAGGTAGTCAGCTGACTTAGTGACTCACGGGGTGAGACACCAGGTAGTCAGGTGACTTAGTGACTCACGGGGTGAGACACCAGGTAGTCAGCTGACTTAGTGACTCACGGGGTGAGACACCAGGTAGTCAGGTGACTTAGTGACTCACGGGGTGAGACACCAGGTAGTCAGCTGACTTAGTGACTCACGGGGTGAGACACCAGGTAGTCAGGTTACTTAGTGACATCACGAGGTGAGACACCAGGTAGTCAGGTGACTTAATGACACACGGGGTGAGACACCAGGTAGTCAGGTGACTTAATGACACACGGGGTGAGACACCAGGTAGTCAGCTGACTTAGTGACTCCGGGGTGAGACACCAGGTAGTCAGCTGACTTAGTGACTCACGGGGTGAGACACCAGGTAGTCAGGTTACTAGTGACATCACGAGGTGAGACACCAGGTAGTCAGCTGGACTCAGTCACTCACGGGGTGAGACACCAGGTAGTCAGATGACTTAGTGACTCACGGGGTGAGACACCAGGTAGTCAGGTGACTTAATGACACACGGGGTGAGACACCAGGTAGTCAGGTGACTTAGTGACTCACGGGGTGAGACACCAGGTAGTCAGATGACTCAGTGACTCACGGGGTGAGACACCAGGTAGTCAGGTGACTTAGTGACACACGGGGTGAGACACCAGGTAGTCAGGTGACTTAGTGACTCATGGGGTGAGACACCAGGTAGTCAGCTGACTTAGTGACATCACGAGGTGAGACACCAGGTAGTCAGCTGACTTGGTGACGTCACGGGGTGAGACACCAGGTAGTCAGCTGACTTAGTGACTCACGGGTTGAGACACCAGGTAGTCAGCTGACTTAGTGACTCACGGGATGAGACACCAGGTAGTCAGGTGACTTAGTGACTCACGGGGTGAGACACCAGGTAGTCAGCTGACTTAATGACACACGGGGTGAGACACCAGGTGGTCAGGTGACTTAGTGACTCACGGGGTGAGACACCAGGTAGTCAGCTGACTTAGTGACACACGGGGTGAGACACCAGGTAGTCAGGTGACTTAATGACACACGGGGTGAGACACCAGGTGGTCAGGTGACTTAGTGACACATGGGGTGACCACCAGGTAGTCAGGTGACTTAATGACACACGGGGTGAGACACCAGGTAGGCAGGTGACTTAATGACACACGGGGTGAGACACCAGGTAGTCAGCTGACTTAGTGACTCACGGGGTGAGACACCAGGTAGTCAGCTGACTTAGTGACTCACGGGGTGAGACACCAGGTAGTCAGGTTACTTAGTGACATCACGAGGTGAGACACCAGGTAGTCAGCTGACTCAGTCACTCACGGGGTGAGACACCAGGTAGTCAGGTGACTTAGTGACTCACGGGGTGAGACACCAGGTAGTCAGGTGACTTAGTGACTCACGGGGTGAGACACCAGGTAGTCAGGTGACTTAGTGACTCACGGGGTGAGACACCAGGTAGTCAGGTGACTTAGTGACTCACGGGGTGAGACACCAGGTAGTCAGGTGACTTAGTGACACACGGGGTGAGACACTAGGTAGTCAGGTGACTTAGTGACTCACGGGGTGAGACACCAGGTAGTCAGCTGACTTAGTGACATCACGAGGTGAGACACCAGGTAGTCAGCTGACTTAGTGACGTCACGGGGTGAGACACCAGGTAGTCAGCTGACTTAGTGACTCACGGGTTGAGACACCAGGTAGTCAGGTGACTTAATGACACACGGGGTGAGACACCAGGTGGTCAGGTGACTTAGTGACACACGGGGTGAGACACCAGGTAGTCAGGTGACTTAATGACACACGGGGTGAGACACCAGGTAGTCAGGTGACTTAATGACACACGGGGTGAGACACCAGGTAGTCAGCTGACTTAGTGACTCACGGGGTGAGACACCAGGTAGTCAGCTGACTTAGTGACTCACGGGGTGAGACACCAGGTAGTCAGGTTACTTAGTGACATCACGAGGTGAGACACCAGGTAGTCAGCTGACTCAGTCACTCACGGGGTGAGACACCAGGTAGTCAGGTGACTTAGTGACTCACGGGGTGAGACACCAGGTAGTCAGGTGACTTAGTGACTCACGGGGTGAGACACCAGGTAGTCAGGTGACTTAGTGACTCACTGGGTGAGACACCAGGTAGTCAGGTGACTTAGTGACTCACGGGGTGAGACACCAGGTAGTCAGGTGACTTAGTGACACACGGGGTGAGACACCAGGTAGTCAGGTGACTTAGTGACTCACGGGGTGAGACACCAGGTAGTCAGCTGACTTAGTGACGTCACGGGGTGAGACACCAGGTAGTCAGCTGACTTAGTGACTCACGGGTTGAGACACCAGGTAGTCAGGTGACTTAGTGACTCACGGGGTGAGACACCAGGTAGTCAGCTGACTTAGTGACTCACGGGATGAGACACCAGGTAGTCAGGTGACTTAGTGACTCACGGGGTGAGACACCAGGTAGTCAGCTGACTTAGTGACTCACGGGATGAGACACCAGGTAGTCAGGTGACTTAGTGACTCACGGGGTGAGACACCAGGTAGTCAGCTGACTTAGTGACTCACGGGGTGAGACACCAGGTAGTCAGCTGACTTAGTGACTCACGGGGTGAGACACCAGGTAGTCAGGTGACTTAGTGACTCACGGGGTGAGACACCAGGTAGTCAGCTGACTTAGTGACTCACGGGGTGAGACACCAGGTAGTCAGGTGACTTAGTGACTCACGGGGTGAGACACCAGGTAGTCAGCTGACTTAGTGACTCACGGGGTGAGACACCAGGTGGTCAGGTGACTTAGTGACTCACGGGGTGAGACACCAGGTAGTCAACTGACTGGTGTAGTCCCTGAAATGTCCGCGCTGTGAGTGTAAAAATGCTGTCATCAAGCGCAGCGTTTTGCCCAACATTCTTGGCTGAATGCCTTCCTACGCCGTGCCGGTCGTGGGTGTTGTTTGACCATACTTCACCACGCCAGTCAGTGCGGGTTGGTTAATGTCGGTGGAGTAGGGGGAGGGTAGTCAGAACCGGTTCATTCCTCGCTCGCCTCTCGTCTTAGCCGTGGCCTCGAATCGCACTCAAGGTTTTTCCTCGATCCTAGCGCACTGCGCTAACCATTGCACCACCGCTCCTCACAAAGCGCGAGTCACGGATGCACATCGAGTGGCGTGGCAGCAGCGATGTTGCTGCTGCTGCTGTATGTGTGTGTGTTACCCAGATGAGTGATTCGCAGGTGATATTTTCAGCACTTGCGATGCCGTTTTGCCCAATGACAGCGTTAAGATTTCATTTGTTGAGGCGAGAACGCGGAGGTCAACCCAAGCGCACACCAAGCGGGAGAGTGTGCAAACTGAGAGGCGATCGAGTCGGGAATCTCACCCAGGCGCTTCGAGCTGCGAGGCGCGAGTGCCACCGCTGCGACCGACGGCACGAGAGCGGCGATGGAATGGCAGCCCAAGGAGGGGGGGACGCGTCCAGCGGGAGGAGCACCGCGGGGGATGTAGTGACGATGTGGGCTCAGTGTGGTGATGGTTCAGTGTTGTATTTGTGTGTTGGGTGATCTGTTTACCTCTCTTGTACTTTGCACCCCTATCGCGTGCCTGTTGTTGTTGTAACCTGCTTACCCCGTGCCCCTACTGGACATCTGTAAACAAAGCGCTGATCTCCCCCAGTCATAAGTAAATCCGAATCTGCGCACAGCCAGCGAGGGAGATGGTTGGCGGCGGCTCTGGGCCGTGAGCGACGGACGGCGAGGAGCAGTCACCCGGCTTTCACCCAGCAGTGGATGGACCACGGCCGACGGTTGTGGTGTCGCGTTAAGCGGGCGCAAGCTCACCTTGCAGGCGCAGTCCGAAGCGCTGGAGGAATTCGTCCGTCGTGTCTGCTGCAAGGGAGATGAGAGGGGGGGGACATGTTTGCCGGCAGCATGTGGACACCGTGAGACGGCACCTCGCGCGCCACGTGTCGGGCAGACGCCGTCGCCGATCTCCGAAGCTAAGCGGCCTCGAGTCTGGATGGTGCTCGGCTGGGCGAGCAGCTTGAGTAAGAGCAGCCGTCGTCAGGCTCCGGGGGCGGACGTGGCGAGCAGCACAAGCGGCTGAGCTCCTCCATAAAATAAAATAGAAACATCACCTGCGTCTACGCTGCCCGCCTCCAGCAAATCTCGAGGACCGGCGTGGTGAAGTATGGCTGAATATCCCATCCAGCAGTGGATTGACAAGAGCTGTGACGTCGCAACTTGGAGCGATGCCAATCTCCGTCTGGCCGTGAGTGGACATTCCACAACTCTTCTTGGTTCTTTCGGTAAAGTCACGTAGAAGGGAAATAATAAAATAATAAAAATAAAACACAATAAAATACAATTCTCACGACGTTTCGGCCACAACGCAAGCAGCCGTCCTCAGGTGAAGAACAGGTCTGTCGGAAAGACAGCGTCTGAATGAAAGAACCAAGAAGATGAATCCCTGCAGTCACGAAAACTTTAAATAAAAAAATCCACAACTCCTTTGACGGTGTCCGATCTCCCTGACAATGTGATCTCCCTGACAATGTGCGATCTCCCTGACAATGTGATCTCCCTGACAATGCGATCTCCCTGACAATGTGATCTCCCTGACAATGTGATCTCCCTGACAATGCGATCTCCCTGACAATGTGATCTCCCTGACAATGCGATCTCCCTGACAATGTGATCTCCCTGACAATGTGATCTCCCTGACAATGTGATCTCCCTGACAATGTGATCTCCCTGACAATGTGATCTCCCTGACAATGCGATCTCCCTGACAATGTGATCTCCCTGACAATGCGATCTCCCTGACAATGTGATCTCCCTGACAATGCGATCTCCCTGACAATGTGATCTCCCTGACAATGTGATCTCCCTGACAATGTGATCTCCCTGACAATGTGATCTCCCTGACAATGTGATCTCCCTGACAATGTGATCTCCCTGACAATGCGATCTCCCTGACAATGTGATCTCCCTGACAATGTGATCTCCCTGACAATGCGATCTCCCTGACAATGTGATCTCCCTGACAATGCGATCTCCCTGACAATGCGATCTCCCTGACAATGCGATCTCCCTGACAATGTGATCTCCCTGACAATGTGATCTCCCTGACAATGTGATCTCCCTGACAATGTGATCTCCCTGACAATGTGATCTCCCTGACAATGTGATCTCCCTGACAATGTGCGCACGGAGCGTGACGCAGAGCGCAGCGCGCGCCGACCGTGCCCTGCCATGTGCCCAGCCTGATACATTCAGACGCGGCGGGCAAGCGATTCCTTGCAAGCGAGAGGTGCGGGCGGCGTGATGTCGCCGCTCGCCGGAGTGCCGGGGGAGGATCGTTTAGCGTCACGGCGCCAGTACCTGCAGCGCGAGTCGTCTCGACGTCGTCAGGTTCAGGGCGATTCCTCGGCTCCATCTCCACGGTGCCTTTCGCTGACGCTCAGTTCCTCAATGCGATGGTGATCATGCAACGATGGTGATCATGATGCAGTGATGATGATGACGATGCAGCGATGATGATGATGATGATCATGCAGCGATGATGATAATGATCATGCAGCGGTGATGATGAAGCGATGATGAAAATGATGATCATGCAGCAATAATGATGATGTAGCGATGATGATGATTGTTGTTATCTCAACAAGAAATACAGGGCGCGTGGTTGCCGCTCGCTGCTCGAGACGCTGCCGGCACGAGCGACTGATGCTGCCGATGGTGAACTCGGAGTCGCTTTGAATGCGGTGACTCAGAGGCACCGGGGGGGGGGGGCAGACACGGGGGGCGCGCGGAGACGTCTATAAACGAAGGAACTTTGACGGCGACCTGCCATATTCCCCAGGGCAGTGTGGCACACACACGCACAGACACACACACACACGCACACACACGCACACACGCACGCACACACGTAGACACACGCACACACACACGCACACACACGCACACACACACGCACACACGCACGCAAACACGCAAACACGTAGACACACGCGCACACACACGCACGCACACACACGCACACACACACGCACACACACGCGGGCACTCACCACAATGATAAAGATGCCCGTATAACCATGACAGCCTGTTGTGGCAGGTGCTGGCAACGAGCACCTATGGACAAGGGGGGGTGGGTGGCCAGGGCCCCGCCCGGCCGCCTTTGTCTCCCGAGTGGCGATGTTTTACACGCGCGCACCAGGTGCTCATTTACGGCTGAGTCGACCTAGCGGACCGGTTCAAATAATCGTGACTGGCGTAGCGCTCACCACTACACGACCGCTCCACAAACACACAAACACATACGCGCACATACACACACTTACAAAGATCCCCTGTATAGCCTGCAACAGGCTGGAGGGGCAAGTGCTGTAGCGAGCACCTACACAATCACACACACACAATCACACACAACAACAACAACAACCGCCATTCACCACTAAGTGGCGGTGACGTCACCACGACGCTTGTGCCAGGCCAAGTGCACCTTGAGGCCACGTGAAGTGTCGAACGCCCGCTGGCAGGAGGTCACGGGGCAGACCCAGCAGGTACCACGGGTCGACTGACCGATATGACCGAGATGACTGGCTGATGCACCACCTGTGCCCCCTACTGTACCAACTTGCTGTGCTTTAGCCACCCGGCGCTCCGCTCGTTGTTGTGAGCGTCGCTCCTCCGCCCTCCGTTGTTGTTGGAGGGCGACTGCCTCCAACTGCCCAGTAGCGTCCTTCACGAGCCTCCTCCACAGAGGCCGATCTTGACACCGCTGGTACCAGTCATCGGCAAGTCCACTCATCCCCACGTCCTCCTGTACCACATCACTCCATCTCTTCTCTAGCCCGTGCCGTGCCCGTTTAGCCCCCTCGATCCGGCCGAACAAAAGCTGTTTAGGCATGCGGTGGCTGGGCATGCGGGCTACATGACCCAGCAAATGCAACCTTGCCTGCCGGAGGAGCTCACCGATGGGACTTTGCCCAGATCTTTCAAGGATTTGTGAGCTCCTCACACAATCCAGCCTGGTTAAACCCAGAATGGATCGTAGGCAGGCCAGCCTGAATGTTTCCAACCGGAGAAGATCACACACACAATCACACACACACAATCACACACATACAATCACACAATCACACACACACATACAATCAGACACACACAATCACACACACGCACTCACACACACACAATCACACACACAATCACACACACGCAATCACACACACAATCACACACACAATCACACACATACAATCACACAATCAATCACACACACAATCACACACACAATCACGAACACAATCACACACACAATCACACACACACAATCACACACAATCACACACACGCAATCACACACACAATCACACACAATCACACACACATAATCACACACAATCACACAATCACACACACAATCACACAATCACACACAATCACACAATCACACACACAATCACACACAATCACACACAATCACACACACAATCACACACACACAATCACACACAATCACACACAATCACACACACACAATCACACACACACACAATCACACACACACACAATCACACACACACAATCACACACACAATCACACACACACAATCACACACAATCACACACACAATCACACACAATCACACACACAATCACACACACACAATCACACACACACACAATCACACACAATCACACACAATCACACACACACAATCACACACAATCACACACACAATCACACACACAATCACACACACACACAATCACACACAATCACACACACAATCACACACACAATCACACACACACAATCACACACAATCACACAATCACACACAATGACACACAATCACACACACACAATCACACACACAATCACACACACACACAATCACACACAATCACAACAACAACAACAACCGCCATTCGCCACTAAGTGGCGGTGACGTCACCACGATGCTTGTGCCAGGCCAAGTGCACCTTGAGGCCACGTGAAGTGTCGAAAGCCCGCTGGCAGGAGGTCACGGGGCAGACCCAGGTGCCACTGGTCGACTGACCGAGATGACCGAGATGACTGGCTGATGCACCACCTGTGCCCCCTACTGTGCCAACTTGCTGTGCTTTAGCCACCCGGCGCTCCGCTCGTTGTTGTGAGCGTCGCTCCTCCGCCCTCCGTTGTTGTTGGAGGGCGACTGCCTCCAACTGCCCAGTAGCGTCCTTCACGAGCCTCCTCCACTGAGGCCGATCTTGACACCGCTGGTACCAGTCATCGGCAAGTCCACTCAGCTCCACGTCCTCCTGTACCACATCACTCCATCTCTTCTCCAGCCCGTGCCGCGCCCGTCTAGCCCCCTCGATCCGGCCGAACAAAAGCTGTTTAGGCATGCGGTGGCTGGGCATGCGGGCTACATGACCCAGCCAACGCAGCCTTGCCTGCCGGAGGAGCTCACTGATGGGACTTTGCCCAGATCTTTCAAGGATTTGTGAGCTCCTCACACAATCCAGCCTGGTTAAACCCAGGATGGATCGTAGGCAGGCCAGCCTAAATGTTTCCAACCGGCGAAGATGCTCCACCAGGGGGGTCCACGTCTCGCAAGCGTAGAGAAGGGAGGGAATGACCGTGGCCGAGAAGACCTGAAGCTTCGTGCGGAGCGACAGACCAGGTAGCTTCCACACAGCGTTACGCAACCGATGAAAAGATATTGCCGCTCGACTGATTCGGAGTGAGACCTCTGCTGATAGACTGGAGCCGGTCATAAGCACACTGCCCAGGTATGGGAAACTCTCCACTCTCTCCACAACTGCCCCATCACCAATTGGGAGTTGTGGGGGTGGAGTGTCCGATGGTACAAAATACCCAGGCAGGTGCTTGGTTTTGGTGGGGCTGATGGTAAGGCCCCACCTCTTAGTGGCACGCTCCAGTCTCAGCAGCAGCGCCTCCAACTCCTCTTCTGAATGAGCAGCTATTACCAAATCATCGGCATACATAACGTGGTTGACCAATAGGGAGCCATCCCTTGATCGCACCCGGGCGTCGATCAGCCTCCCATTATATCTGTACCAAACGGAAATTCCCCCGGTACAGCTATTGAAGGCTTCACGAACTACGCGGTCAAAATAGATGTTAAATAATGTGGGAGCCAGAGGACATCCCTGTCGCACCCCAAGGTGTACAGGGAAAGGCTCCGACTCCCGGCCACGTAGTTTTACCCGGGCCCGCTCACCATCATGAAGGTCCTTAATGATCGTGAGCAGAGGGTCAGGGACTCCGAAAGCACGAAGAACAACCCAGAGTCCAGTCCTACTGATGGTATCATAGGCCTTGACCAGGTCAATAAAGCAGAGATGTAGGTCTTTTTGGAATTCCCTACACCTCTGCTGTAGCAGACGGACAGAAAATATGGCATCTGTGCAGGACCGCCCTTTCCTGAAACCGCATTGTGGCTCCGCAAGCCCCTCCTCAGCGTGCCTAGCAAGGCGATGTTGAATAATCCTTGCCAGGACCTTACCCGGCACACTGAGGAGTGAGATGCCCCTGTAGTTGTTACAGTCTGTGCGGTCCCCCTTCTTAAAGAGGGGGACCACCAGGGCATCCTTCCAGTCCTGCGGAACCCGTCCAGTGGTCCAGACTGTTGTTATGATGTCATATAGGGCAGTCTGTGCACAAACGCCACCCTCCCTCAGCATTTCGCTTGGGAGATCATCTCTGCCCGGTGCCTTCCCTGGTCTCAGACTCCGGATCGCCCTCAGTACTTCCTCAACAGCTGGAACCTCAGCCAGCCACTCACAGGGGATGACCTCTTCCAATATTTGAGGCACCGCAGCCTCAGCAGGGTTATCCCCACTTTGTGCCATGATGTTTTCCTGGCTGAGAGAATTTCCCTCCCCCAGGACCTCACAGAAATGCTCAGCAAATCTGCAAACCTGTTCCTGGGGGTCGGAGATTGGATCACCGTTTTTTCCTCTAATGATGGTAATAGGTGTGGCGCTGCAGGTTACTTTTTTGATGGAGTTAAATAGTGATTTGTGATCACGGGCCACTGAGGCAGACTCCATCTCCTCAGCAACCCGCGACCACCACCCATCCTTACAACGCCTTACGGCTCTCCGAACTTCCGAGCGAAGGCTGCGGTAAACCTCCTCATTCTCTGACGTGGGATGCTGTAGGCGATGAGAGTGGGCCTGTCGCTTTTTCTCAATTAACCTGAACACCTCCTCTGTCAGCCAGGGTTTCTGGGGAGGTCTGGACCGCGTACCCAAAGCAGCCATTGCAGCTGCATGAGTCACAGTCCTAAACCTCGCCCATTTACCCTCGACATCAGGTGGAGTGGGGGACGATGCCAACCCCAGCTGCAAGCGATGATGAAATTCTCGCTTGCAACTTTCATCAGCTAACTGAGACCAGGCCACTTTTGGTTGGAATGGGATCCTGGGTGTACACCCACCACCGGAGTGGAAGAAAGGCAGGCGCATCTTACAGATGACTAGTCGATGGTCAGAGGACAGATCAGCTCCACGGTAGGTCCTGGTGTCAAGGACATGGGTTCGCATCCGCTGGTCCGTCACTATGTAGTCCAGCAGATGTTCTTGCTTGGACCCGGCATGTATCCATGATGTTGTGTGGATGCGCCGATGCCGGAAGAGCGTGTTGGTAATTACAAGCCCATGGGCTGCACAAAAATCTAGCAGCCTCCTACCGTTATTATTGAGCTGATCTGGCCCATGCCTTCCAATCACTCCAGACCAGGTGTCAGCATCATGACCAACTCGGGCATTGAAGTCACCCAACAAGATGACTCTGTCCCGAGTGGCCACTTTAGCCAGCACCTGTGACAGGAGGTCCGGCAAAACAACCTCCTACCTCCTCGCGGTGCCGGACGGGCAACACTGTCGTGGGCAGTGCTGTGGGGGGAGGGCCAATGCCCATTGGCCTCTCCCCTCATGGCGTCTGTGACCACCACAGTGGCTAAACGGGGGCTCTGGACGGGTGTGAGGGGCTGGTAACCCCTCCACCTTCAATTCATTACCACTAAACCACACACAATCACACACACAATCACACACACAATCACACACAATCACACACACACACAATCACACACACACAATCACACACACAATCACACACACACAATCACACACACAATCACACACACACAATCACACAACAACAACAACAACAACCGCCATTCGCCACTAAGTGGCGGTGACGTCACCACGATGCTTGTGCCAGGCCAATTCATTACCACTAAACCACGAATTAAACAATCACACACACACACAATCACACACAATCACACACACAATCACACACACAATCACACACAATCACACACACACACAATCACACACACAATCACACACAATCACACAATCACACACACAATCACACACAATCACACACACACACAATCACACACACAATCACACACAATCACGCGCGCGCACGACATCCCTGCACGGGGGGTCGCCATGGGAACTGAGCAATTAGCATCGTGATCACGTGACCGCGGGGGTGGCAAAGCGAGCTGCCACACGTGGAGACAGACACCCCCCACCCCCTCACACTCTCGCCCCCTCACCCCCCACCCCCTCACCCCCCACCCCCCACCCCCTCACCCCCCACCCCTCACCCCCCACCCCCTCACCCCCTCACCCCCCACCCCCTCACACTCTCGCCCCCTCACCCCCCACCCCTTCACCCCCTCACCCCCCACCCCCTCACACTCTCGCCCCCTCACCCCCCACCCCCTCACCCCCACCCCCCACCCCCTCACACTCTCGCCCCCTCACCCCCTCACCCCCTCACCCCCACCCCTCACCCCCCACCCCTCACCCCCTCACCCCCCACCCCCCACCCCCTCACCCCCCACCCCTCACCCCTCACCCCCCACCCCTCACCCCCTCACCACCTCACACTCTCGCCCCCTCACCCTTCACCCCCTCACCCCCACCCCCCACCCCCTCACCCCCCACCCCTCACCCCCTCACCCCCTCACCCCTCACCCCCTCACCCCTCACCCCCTCACCCCCCACCCCCCACCCCCTCACCCCCCACCCCCCACCCCCTCACCCCCCACCCCTCACCCCCTCACCACCTCACCCCTCACACCCTCACCCCCCACCCCCTCACCCCCACCCCTCACCCCCTCACCCCCTCACCCTTCACCCCCCACCCCCTCACCCTCCACCCCCCACCCCCTCACCCCCCACCCCCTCACCCCCTCACCCCCCACCCCCTCACCCCCTCACCCCTCACTCCTCACGTCCTCACCCCATACACTCTCACGCCACACACATTTTACTCAATGTCCCAAGATGCGTGCCACACACACACAGAGATGCTCTCACTCAGCTACATTTATAACGTCTCATTAAAAGTAATATGTAATTAACAAAGACAATCTAAATGTGGACTCGCATATAATAACAATAATCCCAGCCCGCTGCCGCTCTGCCGCCCGCTGCAATTACAAGCCTCGTGACGACGGCGAGCGGGGGGACGTGCCCCCCCCCCCCTCCAAGGCCCCCCCCCCCCCACAGAGCCCCCCGCAGTGACCCCCTCTCCAGCGCCCCCTCCACCCAGCGCCCCCCGCCCCCACAGAACCCCCCCCCAACGCCCCCCCTCAGAGCCCCGCCCCCCACACCTCCTCCCAGCGCCCCCCACCCCCCACAGCACTCCCCCCCCAGCGCCCCCCGCCCCCGATAGCCCCCTCCCCTCAGATTCCCGCCCCCCACAGCGCCCCTCCCCCCTCAGAGCCCCGCCCCCTACAGAGGCCCCCTCCCAGCGCCCCCCCCCCAGCAGGGCGCGAGGCGGCAGGAGGCGGGGCAGGGAGGGGCGGGGCAGGGAGGGGCGGGGCGGGGGGGGGCGGGGCGGGGAGGGGCGGGGCGGGGCATGGAGGGGCGGGGCAGGGAGGAGCGTGGAGGGGAGGGGCGGGGCAGGGAGGGGCGGGGCGTGGAGGGGCGGGGCGGGGCAGGGAGGGGCGGGGCAGGGAGGGGCGGGGCGGGGGGGGGGCGGGGAGGGGCGGGGCGGGGCATGGAGAGGCGGGGCGTGGAGGGGCGGGGCAGGGAGGGGCGGGGCAGGGAGGGGCGGGGGGGGGGCGGGGCGGGGCATGGAGGGGCGGGGCAGGGAGGGGCGGGGCGGGGGGGGTCGCCGTGCGCCGCCGCGTCTCCCTCCCCGCGCGTTGCCCGTGTCGAACTTCTTTCGCACCGCACGTAGCCGACCGTGCTAGTCGGAGGTGCAGGGGGGCGGTGGGGGGGAAGGACAACAACCGGAACACGAAAAGCAGTTCTGAAGAAACGAGTTTGTCAATCTCGACGATGATGATGATGAAGGTGTAAAAGTGCAATGTTCCAGTGGCCTCCTACTATGGGAAGGGAGAACGTTCCAGACGGCCGCATCTGAAATGCGCCGCGCGATTTGCGGAGATCGCCACAACCACCGCTGTCGTTTTTCGATGGCTCGCCAAAAGCCGCGGCTGCTGCTGCTGCAGCAGTGAGGATGATGCCCGGAGTGTCGCGTGATGATGGTCGATGCTCCCTGTCGAGATGAGCGGCGGGGTGCTTGTGTGGTTCGTTACGGGGCGAGCGCTTTGTGCGTCATGAGTGCGACCGCCCGCCCGCCCTTCGAGACGAGTGCCACCTCATCTACTGCGAGGCAGAGAGATTCACACCACGGCGGTTTAACTCACGACGGAGACTTTCGTGATCGCGTTATCGGCGATAACGTTGCTGATTATTGGTGATGATTGCAATACGGCATCAACACGGCCTCCTCCTCTAGGAGGGGCGGTTAAAACGGCAGTCACCGGCCATGAGCAATCCACTGCTGCCATCTCTAACAGCCCAGTGTGTTACATCCCATCAGCCACCACCACCACGTGGCCTTTTTGGGCGTGCATCATTCCATCAGCATGAACCCAACATGAACAAAACTATGGACCGGTTTCGGCATACGATGTTTCATCAACAGGGCCACGCTTGCTTGACTTGATTCAATGCTGGGGAACTTTGCATACACCATGACACGAGTTGGTGGGTGGTCTTAAAATCACAAAATAGCCACGCCTGCAGTTCCTGTGAGCTGGTGGTCTGCATAAGGCTGAGAGAATATGTGCATTCAATCCACATGTATGCATAAACTAAACTAATAAAACAGTTTTTGTTTTAAACCAGGTAAGATCCTCCTCCACGCTCCACACTGCTCACTCCGTGTTACAAAGACAAAGGTGCCCCCTACAGTATAGCCTTCAACAGACTGCTGGGGCAAGTGCTGTTGACGAGTAGGACCTTTGATAGGTCGCACGGGACCCCAAGACTTGGCGCTACACTCTTGGCCCCCAACATCCCCAGACATCTCACCCTGCGACTTTTTCTTGTGGGGATACGTCAAAGACCATGTTTTGTGCCACCGTCAGCGACTAATCTGGATGACCTCAAAAACAGAATCACGGCAGCGGTGACTTCAGTGGAAGAAGACACTTTGAGAGGCGTTTGGGACGAATTCAACTATCGTCTCGATGTTGTCCGTACAGCAGGTGGAGGGCACATAGAGCATTTATAAAATGGTTAGTACAACTTGATAACTCATTAAACGGTTTGTAACTTTTTGTGTAACTGTAACATATTGCCATCGTCAAATATACTGCTTTGAAATTGGGTCCATCTTTTGAAACACGCCGCATGTCCCTCGAGCCCTTTCCCCGAAGGTACCTTGACCCTCCGCTTCCCCGACTTCCCACTTTCTCCAACGGATCCCAACCGACCCACCCATCAATCATCCTCCGTTGTCCCGCTCTCTCCACCTGACGTTGCTCCTCAATCCCCTGCCTCTAACCAATCCCCCTTCAGGCCCCGTTAACGACCAGTCAGAAGGCGTGCTTCACCTTCTGACTGTCCGTGCCATGCACGCCGTGTCCAGCAGGCGGCGTGAGCGTTCTCGGTTGCGCCTGAATCAAGGGTGGCACAGTCGGGTTTTTTACAATCGGGTTTAATTGTATATTTATATTAAACCCGATCATCTGAGATTGGGAGAAATCCGGTTTAATTGGTTCTAATTGCAGAACCGCACTTCGCCAACTTCTCAACGATGGGCTTCATCCATTCCAAGATCAGGAACTCACTGGCGGCGCCCACGATTGTGGAGAAGCTCGTGTTCATCAAGACCAACCTGCCCGCCGCATTCTACGACTACCCCGTGCCCGACGGCCCCCCGAGTACGACAGCAGCACCGACGAGGAAGCAGCCTAAGCCTCTCAGAGTTACGTATTCATTAAACCAGGTTTTAATTCCCCGAAATCGGGGTTAATTGTATTAAAGAAAAAACCCGATGCCTGCCGCTGGAAAAATCTTATTTTTTCCACCCAAGGCCGTAGCCATGGAGTCAACATGGGGGGGGGGGACCAAATCTCCCAGGGTGTCTGGGGGTCCCAACCCAGAAAAAGATCTAAATTTGAAAACTAATTTCCTGCCTAAAATATTAAAAAAATCACTAACACATGGGATGGACTTTTTATTTATTTCTTACAATAATGTCTAATAGTGTATTGTATTACATTGCTCTGTTGTAACTTTTTTTTTTACCATTTCTTGTTTCATTGTATGTAATAGCAGACATTAGGGATTAATAAAGTACAACCATAACCACAATCATATAAACAGAAATCTATGCATTGTTATATGAAGACAAGCCTAGATATTGTGGCCAAGGTTCAGCAAATAGTTGTTTTTATTTACATAGCATAGCAATTCTTTATAGCAATATATTTGGGGGACATTTTGAGCATGTTTGAATATTGTGGGGATGTGTGTCCCCCCCCCCCCCCCCAATATATTATAATTACGGCCTTGCCTGAATCACGACACAACGACAGCGGACCGCGTGCTGATATCGGCCAATCGATTGAAAGGGCGCGTGTCACGTCATTACTCGATCCATGGATCGATTGCCGATTAATCGACACGGCGATTACCCGCAAATTACAAATTAGCCCAGTAAGTTTTTTTTAAATGTTTGTGATATTCTCGTGCCCGTGTTGATATATTAACAAAGAACATTGCATTCTGATGTCCGTTTGTATCTTCAACTTCATTCCATGAGTGTAGACTAAACGAGTGGCGGGGTAAGGCATTTACTACCTCGCGCTGCAGAACTTATCAATACAGTTCTTTATATGCATCGAATGCTGAGTGAATGCCTCACTCGCCTAACCTCCCCCCCCCCCCCCTAATGCACCATCGGCATCATTAGCCAGGGTCTCTCCACTGCTGGATGAATGTCACACTCCCCCCGAACAGCTGAGACGGCGTGGCCGCCGCCACTGCTTTGTCGCCCACGCGCCACCAGATGGCGCCACGCGCGTTGCCAACTTACGGCAGCATCCACAGAGAGAGGCAGAGAGAGAGGGGGCAGAGAGAGAGGGGGGCAGAGAGATAGGGGGGCAGAGAGAGAGGGGGGACAGAGAGAGAGGGGCAGAGAGAGGGGGCAGAGAGATAGGGGGGGCAGAGAGAGAGGGGGGCAGAGAGAGAGGGGGGGCAGAGAGAGAGAGAGGCAGAGAGAGAGGGGGCAGAGAGATAGGGGGCAGAGAGAGAGGGGGGACAGAGAGAGAGAGGCAGAGAGAGAGGGGGGGGCAGAGAGAGAGGGGGGGGGGGGGGCAGAGAGAGAGGCAGAGAGAGAGGGGGGGCAGAGAGAGCGAGATACTTTTTTGACTTTTAAACAACTTTTATTGCTGCCAGCAGCAACAGCACTGGAGGCGATTCCGATATGAAACACACAAAGTCACCAGCAACACAAATGAAAATAAACGCTACAAATCCACGCGCTGTGGCGCTAAAAGCACCGCGCACAACACGAAAGAAAAGCCACGTGGTTGTGGCGGTCATCGCGTAGCCACGGTGATGAGCGAGCGCTTCAGAAGGTGAACACGAGGGTGCCGTCCACGCTGGTACAGAGGGCTTTTCCGGCTCCCCAGCGTTCGAAGAAGACGCGCACATCACCGACATGTGTGTGGTACGCGTGCTCCAGGGGCCTGCTTAAGCCGCGCCTTAAGCAGGTCCCTGAACACTGGAAGCACAGAGCAGCCGTCAGTGTCACCTTGCAGCATCTTTTTATTGGTTCTGTACACCGCCATCTTCGCCTGAGCACAGGCGAAGCAGAGAGAGAGAGAAGGGCAGAGAGAGGGGCCGGCGTGGAGTGAGAAGATGATGCTGCCCTCTCTCTGTGTGTGCGCGTCCATTGTTCGACTCGTCGTGGTTTTGGTGACCCACCGGGAGGAGGTTCCTCCCTTTGCGAACGAGACACCATCTGAGCAAAACGAACTTGGAGAGAACAAAAAAAACACCCGCACTGCCACGTGCAAAAAGAAGGGCGATTGTCCGAAACGTCGAGGATTACATACATATCGTTGCTTAATGCCACCGTGTTGTTGATGAGCGTGTTGAGGCTTCTTGTTAATCGCGCTGATCAGGGTGGGTCGGGTTTGGTTGCACAGCAACCCATGATCGGGTAGGCCCTTATCCAGCAGTGGAGTGACAGCAGGAGCTGCCCGCCTTGACCGGATCCGTCGGGGTCACGCACGCGTCGCACGCGCTCCAGACTCGGGATCAATGACCGTGGCGCACACGCAAACACGCCGCTCGGCGCCGAGTTCGATTCCCGCTCGCGGCCGCCAACGCCGGTGTAGATTACCAGACGCGATCCTGGGCCTCCCGTAGGTCGACTCAGCCTCAAACGAGTAGCTGATGATACGTGTAAAACACAGCCGCTCGCTCGGGAGACGAAGGTGGCGGGGCGTGTTCCTGGCCACTCGCCACCCTCGTGTGGCCTTCACAGGCGCTTGCTAACAGCACTTGCCCCAACAGGCTATACGGGCGCCTTTGTCTTTGGGGCTGAGGGCTGTCGGACCTGGTGGCGGCACGCCGCTTCAGAGCTCCTCCTGCTCCCTCATCCTCCCTCGCCCACTCATCACCCTCCTCCTCACTCGCTACCGATGACAGCCGTGGCCGGGAGCCGCTCACCACTGCGCCACCGCTCCATCGCGCGCGCCCAACGTCTAACCCAGGCGTCCACAATAACAAGAAGAGAAATGTGGATTTTTTTCCTTCCGAATTCGGTACGAAAAACACATTCCTGCGGAGGGAGCTGGTAGGAACGTTGGGTTGCTCGGTCAATGGCCAGGGTCAACGGCGGCGTGGTGTATTCCACCAATATACCCGACTGTGAGGGCGGGCACAAGCCGGCGTGAGTAGGTTAAACGTTGAGTTTTATAAGGGCACCACGGGGTGACCAGCCCCTCTCCACCCAGCCCCACCCCTCCCACCCCCCACCCAGCCCCACCCTCGCCAACCCAGCCCCTCCCCACCCTCTCCACCCAGCCCCTCCCCACCCTCCCCTCCCCACCCAGCCCCTTCCTCCCCATCTAGCCCATTCCTGCACGACGGACGGACACAATAATCCCATGTGGGCTGGTGTAACCAGGAGGTCCCTACCAGTATTAATCAGTCATTATTTCACGACGCCGCAGTGCACAGTGCCGGATTATCCTCGTAGCACAAGTAGCTACACAATGCTACGGGCCCCGCACTTTCATGGGCCCCGCGCTAAATGCTTTCAAGCTATCAATTCCGGTTCAGTGATTCTGCACTTGCTCTATTACTATAGTACTATTCTGCCTTCAACTTTTATGAACGACTGGGTGTTTAAGGTTTGCGATTTGTCGTAGTATTGGTTGTATAGCAAATGAAAAAATACAATTACTTTACTATGCATGTAAAAAATTAGTGTTTTAATATTTATCTGTTTTTTTATATTTAGGACCCCTTTATAACATATGCTACAGGCCCTGCACTAGCACACACGCAGAATAACCATTACCCGAAACGTCGCCGATTTTATGTATATGAAATACATCTTTTGATTTAAAGCTTTCGTGACTGCAGGGATTCATATTATTGGTTCTTTCGGTAAAGTCACGTAGAAGGGAAACAATAAAATTAAAAAAATATATAAAACAATACAATTCTCACTGAGAATGTTTTTATTATTTTTTATTTTATTTATTGTTTCCCTTCTACGTGACTTTACCGAAAGAACCAAGAATATGAAATATATCATCATGTATATGAAATATGTCATCACATCGCTCACTAGTTTCCTCTCTGCACTCACAACTCATTTATTGTTCTCTAGCTCACCCCACGACCCCCCCCCCCTTAATCTGCCGCCAAAGCCACCACCATCACCACCGCTGTCCCCTCTTCATGAGTGGCTCTCACTCATTCCCCATTCATTCAATCCGTTCTCCTTCATCGTGTACCGTTATCCATTTCGCTTTCGCCGAATTCACGCATCACAGACGCGCCCCCATCGCTTCCTCTCGTCCGTTTCATTCACCTCATCACCACCATTACATTCAAACGTTGTTGCACCCTTGGCAATTCTTGTGTCAAGCGCCCTGGATAAGGCGCCGTGTCGATTATTTTCAGATCAGAGAGGAAATGTAAAGACACGATGAGAGCGCAAAGTACACGGCAGGTAAGCGAGTCGCCAACAACAACAACAAATATATATAAAGTATAGATTGCAAAAGTGGACATCGATTCCTGCCAATATTCACAATCACGAAACGCGAGCTTGGGCCAAGGCAGCCACCCAGCCCGTCTCGGGTCGCGCAGTCGGCAGCTGCCAGCGATGAGCGGCATGGGCTCGCCATGCAGGTCAGCGCTGATTGATCTCAATCTCCCCGCTAATGTGCCGCTAATTGCCCGCTGTGTCATCTCAGCCAGCTCCACGTCCCGAACGCAGCCACGGAGTAGCGAGCGGAGGGTCATCAGCCCGGGGAATCGGTTCTCACCGGATCGCTGCTGACAGACTGGCCACGCGAGTCGTATTAACGGGCACCACAGGCAGAGCGGGCATTGCTCGTCTAACTCAGTGCTTCTTCACCTTCACTGCAGCCTTGCATCCCTTTGACTCTCAATCGTTAACAAAAACTAGAACCTTAATAAATACGTAGGTGTGATGAAACAAAGCAGTTGCACTTACGTTGCCACGTGCTTAATTTGTGTTTTCGATGGTTTGCCGCGTAAACAAAATCTGGCCACGTCTCGCACCTCCCCAGAAAGGGCATCTCACAGCATCCCCAGGGGGTGCTGTGAGATGCACCCCAGGTTGAGAAGAAGAACCACTTCTCGAACACTCCGCCTAACACGAGCACTACTCGTAACCACACACACTAACCCCACCCCTAACACTACCACTAACCCTACCCCTAACACTACCACTAACCCTACCATACCACTAACCCTACCCCTAACACTACCACTAACCCTACCACTAACACTACCACTAACCCCACCCCTAACACTACCACTAACCCTACCACTAACACTACCACTTACCCCACCCCTAACACTACCACTAACCCTACCCCTAACACTACCACTTACCCCACCCCTAACACTACCACTAACCCCACCCCTAACACTACCACAAACGCTACCACTAACACTACCATTTACCCCACCGCTAACACTACCACTAACCCTACTCCTAACACTACCACTAACCCCACCCCTAACACTACCACTAACCCCACCCCTAACACTACCACTAACCCCACCACTAACACTACCACTAACCCTACCCCTAACACTACCACTAACCCCACCCCTAACACTACCACTAACCCCACCCCTAACACTACCACTAACCCCACCCCTAACACTACCACTAACCCCACCACTAACACTACCACTAACCCTACCCCTAACACTACCACTTACCCCACCCCTAACACTACCACTAACCCCACCCCTAACACTACCACAAACGCTACCACTAACACTACCATTTACCCCACCGCTAACACTACCACTAACCCTACCCCTAACACTACCACTAACCCCACCCCTAACACTACCACTAACTTCACCCCTAACACTACCACTAACCCTACCCCTAACACTACCACTAACCCCACCCCTAACACTACCACTAACTTCACCCCTAACACTACCACTAACCCCACCACTAACACTACCACTAACCCTACCCCTAACACTACCACTAACCCTACCCCTAACACTACCACTAACCCTACCCCTAACACTACCAATAACCCTACCCCTAACACTACCACTAACCCTACCCCTAACACTACCACTTACCCCACCCCTAACACTACCAATAACCCTACCACTAACACTACCACTAACCCCACCACTAACACTACCACTAACCCTACCCCTAACACTACCACTTACCCCACCCCTAACACTACCACTAACCCCACCCCTAACACGACCACTAACCCTACCACTAACACTACCACTAACCCTACCCCTAACACTACCACTAACCCCACCACTAACACTACCACTAACCCCACCACTAACACTACCACTAACCCCACCCCTAACACGACCACTAACCCTACCCCTAACACTACCACTTACCCTGCCACTAACACTACCACTAACCCCACCACTAACACTACCACTAACCCCACCCCTAACACGACCACTAACCCTACCCCTAACACTACCACTTACCCCACCCCTAACACTACCACTAACCCCACCCCTAACACTACCACAAACGCTACCACTAACACTACCATTTACCCCACCCCTAACACGACCACGAAACCTAACACAGTGGTCCACGACCTTTACTGCAGCCCTGCGCCCCTTTGGTTCTCAAACGCAAGTAGAAATGTACAATGTCAATAACTACATCGGGTTTGCTGAAACAAAGTAAGTTGCACCACAATGTTCCCATCTTTAATTTGTCTTTTCTCGCGCACCCCAGCAGGGCATCTCACACAGCCCCCCCCCCCCCCCAGGGGGTGCTCCGTGGTGCACCCAGGATGCCAAGAAGAAGAGCCACTGCTCGAACTGGATGTTGTGTGCGGGGCGCAGACACATTTGTTTGCCCGTGCCGCTTCGCTGGCTGCGCCACCTTTTGTCCAACGTTTCGCTCGGCTCCCCCTTTGAGACGCAACGTGACTTCACCGAAAAAAACAAAGAGTACGAATCCTTGCAGTCACGAAAGCTTCAAATCTAGAATGAACGACAATAATAATGACAACAACAATAATTTTTCGATTTAAAGCTTTCGTGACTGCAGGGATTAATCTTCTTGGTTTTTTCGGTAGTCACGTAGAAGGGAAATAATACAAATATTTTTTTAAATTATAAAATAATAAAAATATCATTCCTTTTATTTTATTATTTCCCTTCTACGTGACTTTGCCGAAAGAACCAAGAAGAAAAACAACAATAATATTCATAGCTGACGGGCCTTTGTCAATCGACCGCTGGATGATAATTCGCCGTCAAGCCGTCGCCCCCGCACGGCTCTGACGCGACAGCTCCGTCTCGCGCCGCCGTCGACTGCGACTGCGACGCCGCGGGCTTGAACCTCGCGCGGGGACAGGCGCCGGGTGGCGCGTTCCATCGCAACGGCTTGGGGAGGCCTCCGTCCAGCGGTGGATTGAACACGGCCGATGGTGAAACCCGATGGACCAGTCCTGGGCCTCCCCTAGGTCGACTCAGCCTCGAATAATTACTCGGTGCGGTGTGTAAAAACATCGCCACTGGGGACACAAATGCGGTCGGGCGTGGTGCTGGCGACCCCACCCCCTCTGTTGAGGCTATGGGGGGGGGGGGGTCTTTGTCTTTGTGTGAACTAGCTCGCAATGGTCGCCACCTCCTCCCACTCCTCGCCACACGCGGGCAGCGCTGCCCTTCAGGCGTGGCCCGGCGGGGTAGGGAACTGGGCAGAGTCAGTGCAGATGGAGATGGTGGGGCGAGTGAGTGAGAGAGGGGAGGGGTGAGTGGGAGAGGGGATGGTGGTGGTCGGGTGAGTGAGTGGTAGAGTAGATGATTGTGGGGTGAGTGGGTGAGTGGGAGTGGGAGAAGGATGGTGGTGGTGGTGGGGTGAGTGGAAGAGGGGATGATGGTGAGGTGAGTGGGAGAGGGGATGGTGGTGATGATGGTGGGGTGAGTGGGAGAGTGGATGATGGTGGTAGTGGTAAGTGAGTGAGAGAGGAGAGGGGATGGGGGTGATCGGGAGAGTGAGAGTGTTGGTGGAGATGGTGAGAATGAGCACGGTGGGGGTGATAGTGGGAGAGAGAGGGTGGTGGTGGTGGGCAGACTGAGAGAAGGTGGTGGTGGGGAGAGAGAGGGGGGGTACTAAGAGAGGGAGGGGGGGTGCTGGTAGCGGAGAGCGAACGAGAGAGAGAGAGGGAGGTGGTGGGGAGAGAGGGAGTGAGAGAGAGGAGGTGGTGGGGAGAGAGGGAGTGAGAGAGGTGGTGGGGAGAGAGGGAGTGAGAGAGAGAGGGAGGTGGTGGGGAGAGAGGGAGTGAGAGAGGTGGTGGGGAGAGAGGGAGTGAGAGAGAGAGGGAGTGAGGGAGGCTGAGAGGCGAGTGCGCGACGGGGCGAGCAGGAACGCGCGGGTGGCGGCACTCGAAGGGGACTCGAGGTGAGAGACGAGGGGGGGGGGGGCTACACGGGGAGCCGTGGGGTGCGGGCGCGAGCTGAGCCCCCCACTGCCGGCGCGAGGAGCAGAAGACCCCCCTCCACCCCCCGGGTCCCAGGCTGCCCAGGCGACCGTGGCAGTCACCGAGCTCCGGGTGCCGACCACGGAGCCGCGAGCACAGGTGAGGGTGGTGACACAGGTGAGGGTGGTGACACAGGTGAGGGTGGTGACACAGGTGAGGGTGGTGACACAGGTGAGGGTGGTGACACAGGTGAGGGTGGTGACACAGGTGAGGGTGGTGACACAGGTGAAGGTGGTGACACACGGCGTCGTTCTACATGTTCATTCATGATAATCATCATTCCCCGGTAGTTATCGTCGTCACCGCCACCATCACAGGTCAGTTCCACGTCGTCGTCGTGCGCGCAACTTGCATCGCTCCGAGACGAGGCACCGCAGACGAGCGGGCAGGGCGACCGAACGGGAGGTTTGTTCAGACGCGCCGACGGTGACGGCCTTGCCCTGCGAACACCGCGTGACACGCGCGGCGTCAGTGGCTCTTAGGCTCGCGCTGGACGCGTCACACGGAGAGGATGAACAACAACAACAACAAACAACAACAACAGACAACAACCAACAACAACAGAGGCGAGAGACGGAGCGATGTTGTTGTGGGTTCACTCTCCAACGCACAATCGGTGTGTGCTGTTCTCGTAACGAATTGGCCACGGTTTGTTCACGTGACAAACCCTACTAAGTGGATGTGTCGGGTGGTGGCGGGTTTAACGACACATTTATATTTACGCGATTTAACCCCCCACCCCCCAAACAAAGACCTCTAATATGGATCTCAACACAACTGTTTTGCTTCCAGAAAAGGGTAAAAGGGGTAGTTTACCGAACTATTATTTGGTGGCGAAAGCCCCCTGCGATTACATGTTGGAAAACGCACACAAACACACACATACACAAACACACACACAGACACACACACACACACAAACACACACACACAAACACACACAAACACACACACACACAAACACACAAACACACACAAACACACACACAAACACACACACAAACACACACAAACACACAAACACACACAAACACACACACAAACACAACCACACACAAACACACACACACAAACACACACAAACACACACACACAAATACACAAACACACACACACAAACACACAAACACACACAAACACACACAAACACACACACAAACAAACACACACAAACACACACAAACAAACACACACACAAACACACACAAACACACAAACACACACAAACACACACACATAAACACACACACACAAACACACACACACAAACACACACACACAAACACAAACACACACACAAACACACACACACAAACACACAGACAAACACAAACACACACACAAACACACAACACAAACAAACACACACACAAACACACACAAACACACACAAACACACACAAACAAACACGCACACACACAAACACACACACACAAACACACACAAACAAACACAAACACACACACACAAACACACACACAAACACACACAGACACACACACACAGACACAAACACACACACACAGACACACACACAAACACACACAAACACACACAAACACACACACACACAAACACACACACAAACACACACACAAACACACACACACACAAGCACACACACACAAACACACAAACACACAAACACACACAAACAAACACACACAAACACACACAAACACACACACACAAACACACACACAAACACACACACAAACACACACAAACACACACAACACACACACACACAACACACACAAACACACACACACAACACACACACAAACACACACACACACAACACAACACACAAACACACACAAACACACACAAACAAACACACACAGAAACCACACACACACAAACCCACACACAACACAAACACACACACACAAACACACACACACACACAAACACACACACACAAACACACACACAACCACAGACACAAACACACACACAACACACACACACAAACACACACACACAACCACACACACAAACACACACCAAACAAACACACACAAACACACACACAAACACACAAACACACAACAAACAAACACAGACACAAATACACACACAAACACACACACACACAAACACACACAAACAAACACACACAACACACACACACACAAACACAAACACACACACACAAACACACACAAACACACACACACAAACACACACACAAACACACACACACAAACACACACAAACACAACACACAAACACACAACACACAAACACACACAAACACACACAAACACACAAACAAACACACACAAACACACACACACACAAACACACACACACAAACACACAGTGTATGTAGATAATGGGCGACGAGCTGGGCAATTGGTTGATAGTAGAGAGATCTGATGCCCGTAACGCCCCCCCTCCCATCCTTCAATGCCTCTTCGCCGCAAGAACGCGCGCAGACGGCGTCCAATTTTTTACTCATTTCTCATTAATAATCACAAACAAACAAACAAGGTACACACGCTCCATGTGTTGTTATTTTATTTCCATTATTAACCCACGAGCGTCACCCGGGCCGTGCCTATGCCCGGGTCGGCGCCCCGGGAAATATGTACCGGGGCCCGGCACACCACGTCAAGTAAACCGCTCGCTGTGTCATCGTCATCGTCATCACGACCCACGGGCGGACAGCCCCGTGGTAGTCGTCGTGGGTGTCCAGTGCTCACGTGGTCACGTGCTGTTCCCGCTGTCCTCCATGCGCCAGTCTCGTCAAAACATTCGCTGCTGTTGGTTCGAGTCTTCCCGCCTTGACGGTTCCTTCCATTCTTCCGAACAACAAACAAACAACAAACAAACAACAACAACGACAACAACAACGACACGCATTTAATTGTCCTGTTGTTTACCCTGCTGCACATAAAGCTCCAGTTACCTCCTCGTCACTGCCTGCATCATCAGGTTGTCCAACTTCTGCGCGCAACCTTTTTGTCAGGTCTGCATTGGTCACTGTTTGGACGCAGCTATCGCCGTGGAGGAATGGGCACGTCCCCGAGAGAAGATGAAGAGAACAACGCAGCCTGTGGAGAAGATCCCCCTTAGCTCCCCTCTCATGCTCGACGTCAACGTGTGACGTGGCCCTGCCCCGTGCCACTCTACTGCTGGATGAGCGAGCCGAGCACCGCCTAATATCGAGCGGCGCGCTACGAACCCCAGCGCCCCTTGACTTGGGTTACCGGGTCACGGCTCTGTAACATCAGCGACGAATTCTGTCGGAAGTGTTCTCACTCCATTTCCTCCCCCCCTCTCCTCCCTCCCTGCCTCTCCTCCCTCCCTCCCTATCCTCCCTATCCTCCCTCCCTCTCCCTCCCTCCCCTCCCTCCCTCTTCTCCCTCCCTCTCCCCCTCCCTCCCTCTCATCCCTCTCCCCCTCCCTCCCCTCCCTCCCTCTCCCCGAGCGCCAACCCGCGATATCCAGCACGCTCTCCCTTGAGCGAGGGGGCGAGAGGCCTGGGTGTAGCAGTGGATTGGCGTGCGCTGTGCGTGCTCAGGGCGAGGTGTGGTGGTGAAATCACGGATGGAATTGCGACGCGTGCCCGCCGGTCTCATTCCGCGGCCTCATTCCGCGGTCTCCGAGTCTAAATCTAAAACTATTTTGTATTATTATTATTATTTTACCAGCTAGAGCAGCCCACCGAGCTATGTAATAGCTCTTTTTCAGGAGCGAGCTGGCCGCAAGTGATAGCCCAACGAAGTGGCGAATCACGTGGAGCAGCCGAACCCTCTAGAGTCTAGATGTGTGCTTCGACTTGTGGAGGGGAAAAAGCGGAGGGCTTGCCACGCGACCACGGGGAGAGAGAGAGAGACACCACAAACTCCAAATACTCTCTGGTTCTTTCGGTAAAGTCCCGTAGATAGATAGAAAATCACCTGAAGACGGACGCTTGCTTGTGTTGCGACCGAGACGTCGTGATTTATTTTGTAATTTTTTTATACCTTCGCGACTTTACCGAGAGTATGAATGCCTGCAGTCACGAAAGCTTCAAATCAAGACTAAACTCCAAATACAGCAGCAGCAGGCATTGTCAGGGTCGGGATCGAGCCCACGACCTCCTGCGCACCAGGCGAGGTAGTCAACATCTCGCAACAGTAGCGTCGTCACGTGAGTGTCCTGTCCCCCCCCCCCTCCTCGGTGTGTCGGGGCTGCTGCTCAACAAACAACAACAATAACAACAACAACAACTTCACGTGTTTCACCGTCAATTGTTGCGCGGTCGTTGCTATCGGCACGGTGGCTATGAGATATGCATTGCTTCGCCTGGTATGTAGGAGGTTGTGGGTTCGATACCGACCCTGACGCCTGCTGCTTCGTATTTGGGGTTTGCGTTGTGTCTCTCTCTCATCACGGTGGCTAGGAGATGTTGACTACCTCGCATGGTATACAGGAGGTCGTGGGTTCCTTACCGACCCTGACGACTGCTGTATATTTGGAGTCTGCGGTGTCTCTCTCTCATCATCACGGTGGCTATGAGATGTTGACTACCTCGCCTGGTGTACAGGAGGTCGTGGGTTCCTTACCGACCCTGACGACTGCTGGTTATTTGGAGTCTGCGGTGTCTCTCATCATCACGGTGGCTATGAGATGTTGACTACCTCGCCTGGTGTACAGGAGGTCGTCGGTTCGATACCGACCCTGACGAGTGCTGTATATTTGGAGTTTGCGTCTCTCTCTCATCACGGTGGCTATGAGATGTCGACTACCTCGCCTGGTGTACAGGAGGTCGTGGGTTCGATACCGACCCGGACGACTGCTGCTGTATATTTGGAGTCTGCGGTGTCTCTCTCTCTCCCCGTGGTCGCGTGGATTTTTCTCCGGGCCCTCCGGTTTTTCCCCTCCACATATAGAATCGACATCACCACGCGTTCAGAGTGTTTGGCCGTCCTGTAAATCTCCACACGACGATAAGCCGCTTCGTTGAGCCGTCATTTGTGAGTCGGATCGCTTCTAAAAATAGCTTCTAGAAAGCTCAGTCGGGCCTTACCTGGTAAAACTAAAATAGAGTCGGAGTAGTTGTAGGAGCATCGCGGTACGAGAAGAAGGACCCATTGGGAATTCTCGCAGAGCAATTATTTTTTATATAAAAAAAATGTCCTGCTTCAGTAGCTCTCCCGCTATTTTTTCACCTGATGACGATTGCTTGTGTTGCGATCGAAACGTCGTGATATTTTATTATTTTTGTTATTTTTATTTTTCTATCCACGTGGCTTTACCGACAAACCCAAAGAATATATCACAGAGCAGTGCAGCCCCTCGGTGTGAGCACACGACCCAGGGAAGAGGGGGGGGGGGGGTCACTCTCGAGATCCCATCAAGTGACCCTCTCTGCTCCGCACAGCGGAGAGAAGCGCTCGCTTCTTCTACAACTCCCAGACGCTGAGATGTATTCGGATGAAGGTTCGGAACCACGTTAAACGGGGGTCGCGGTTTGTTGTTTCGTCGCGTGCAGCAAATCTCCGACCGGGTCCGAGGCCACCAGCAGACGCAAGTCTCGTCTCACCCCTCGGGAGAGGCGGCGTCTCTTAGCCGCGGCGGTGATGCGAGCACCACCACCGTCACCACCACCGCCACCACCACCATCACCACCATCACCACCATCACCACCACCACCCTCACCACCATCACCACCACCACCACCATCACCACCATCACCACCATCACCATCACCACTACCACCATCACCACCACCACCACCGCCACCACCATCCCAGGGCAGCGACGAGCTGGTGTCCATCAACGTGGGCGGCGCGCGCCACTCGCTGCCGTGCGCGGTGCTCGACTCCTACCCGCGCTCGCGACTCGGTCGCCTCGCCAAGCTGTGGCGGTGGCGGCGGCGCCGTGGAGGAGGAGGAGGAGGCGGGGGGCAGCGAGACGCGGGGCCCGGGGGCGGCGGCCACCCGCACCCCCTGCAGCTTTGCGACGACGTGGGAGCGTCGAGCGAGTTCTTCTTCGACCGCAGCGCGGAGGCGTTCGAGTGCGTGCTGCACTTCTACCGCACGGGCCGCCTGCACCTGCGCGAGTCTCTGTGCGCCGTCTCGTTCGGCCAGGAGCTCGAGTACTGGGGACTCGAGGACGCGCTGCTGGCCTCCTGCTGCCAGGACCGCTACGCGCGCCGCAACGCCGCCGCCGCCGATGACCGCGGCGGCGAGGACGGCGCGCGACGAGACGCGGACCGGGACTCGGACTCGGACGGCGAGGGCGGCGGCTCCGAGCGGGGCCGGTGCCGCCGTCTGCGCCGCGCCATCTGGGCCACGCTGGAGCGGCCCGACTCGTCGCGCGCGTCGCGGGCCGTGGCGGCCGTGTCGGTCGCCTTCGTGGTGCTGTCCATCGCCAACATGGCCCTGGTGAGCGCGCCCGAGTTCGCGCCGGCGGCCGGCGACGACGAGGCGACGGCGCTGGGGGTCCTGGAGGGCGTGTGCATGGCGTGGTTCACGGGCGAGCTGGCGCTGCGCTTCGCGTGCGCGCGGCGCAAGCGGCGCTTCGCTGCGCGCTTCGTCAACATCGTGGACCTGGTGGCCATCGCGCCCTTCTACGTCACCCTGGCGGTGGAGCGGCTGGCGGGGGCCTCCACGGAGCTCGAGAACGTGGGCCGCGTCGTGCAGGTGCTCAAGCTGTCGAGGTCGCTGCGCATGCTCAAGCTGGGCCGTCACTCCACAGGCGAGTGAGGGGATCACGTGGTGGGGGGCAGGTCTCACGTGGGGGGGGGGGCAGGTCTCACGTGGGGGGGGGGGGGCAGGTCTCACGTGGGGGGGGGGGCAGGTCTCACGTGGGGGGGGGGGGCAGGTCTCACGTGGGGGGGGGGGGGGCAGGTCTCACGTGGGGGGGGGGCAGGTCTCACGTGGGGGGAGGGGGCAGGTCTCACGTGGGGGGAGGGGGCAGGTCTCACGTGGGGGGGGGGGCAGGTCTCACGTGGGGGGGGGGGCAGGTCTCACGCAGACGGCAACCGCCACGATCGCTCAAATGAGCAAGGCGAGGTGGGTTCCGCAGAGTCGAGGAAAAGAGCTCCCTTACACCTAACGGGGCTCCCAGAGGCTCGTGGCCACAGCCAACACCGATGCTACTCGTGCACTGCTGTTGGGGCCTCACGAGAGAACGGCGACACCGGCTGCGACTCGTGTCACCGCCGGCGTCACGACCGCAAATCATCCCAACAGCTCCCTGGAGCCGGCGGCGTCAGCGACCGCACGGCGACTCGCACTGCAGCTCCGTTGAGCCGGCGGTCTCGATGAGGCTGAGCCGCAGCTCAGAGATGTTGGGCACGCGACGGCGCACCGCACCACACCGCACCACATCACACCGCACCACACCGCACCGCACCGCACCGCACCACACCGCACCACATCACACCGCACCACACCGCACCGCACCGCACCGCACCACACCGCACCACATCACACCGCACCACACCGCACCACACCGCACCACATCACACCGCACCACATCACACCGCACCGCACCGCACCACACCGCACCGCACCGCACCACACCGCACCGCACCGCACCGCACCGCACCGCACCACACCGCACCGCACCGCACCGCACCACATCACACCGCACCACATCACACCGCACCGCACCGCACCACACCACATCACACCGCACCGCACCGCACCGCACCACATCACACCGCACCACATCACACCGCACCACACCGCACCGCACCGCACCGCACCGCACCACACCACACCGCACCGCACCACACCGCATCACACCGCACCGCACCGCACCACATCACACCGCACCGCACCGCACCGCACCGCACCACATCACACTGCACCACATCACACCGCACCGCACCGCACCGCACCACACCACACCGCACCACATCACACCGCACCACATCACACCGCACCACACCGCATCGCACCACATCACACCGCACCACACCACACCGCACCGCACCACATCACACCGCACCACACCGCACCACACCACACCGCACCGCACCGCACCGCACCTCACCGCACCGCACCGCACCGCACCGCACCACACCGCACCACACCACACCGCACCGCACCACACCGCACCGCACCACACCACACCACACCGCACCACACCACACCGCACCACACCACACCGCACCACACCACACCGTGCCGCACCGCGTCGCACCACACCGCGTCGCACTGTGTCGCACCGCACCACACCGCACCGCGTCGCACCGCACCGTGCCGCACCGCGTCGCACCGCACCACACCGCATCGCGTCGCACCGCACCGTGCCGCACCGCGTCGCACCGCACCACACCGCACTGTATCGTACCGCACCGCGTCGAGTGTCCAGGGAGCCGGGCGCTGCTCGTCCGCCGTTCACAGCCCAGTGGGGACATTGCCACGTTCCTTTGGCGCGGAGCGACGGCCCTGGCGGGGTTTGCTGGCGGTGCCGCGTGCTGCTCGGCACGAGCCGAGTCTGAACTCGTGACTCCTGGTCACTGATTTTAGTTTTTATTTGACGACAGAAGGCCCCGCTGAGCCATCGCAAATGATAGCTCAACCAAGTGGGTGTATTATCAACATCATCATCGTGTGGAAATGTATGGCAGCATCCAATTACTCTAAACGCGTGACGCTGATTCTAAATGTATAAGAAAGGTAAGCGAATGGCTAACATTTCATAAAAATGCTAAAACTAAACTGTTTTTATTTGACCAGACAAGGCCCACTGAGGTTTGTAGCTTTGTTTTTTCCAAACGCGACCTGGCTATCACAAATCATAGCTCAAACAAGGTCGCTTAGCGTCACGTGGAAATGCACAGCAGTCAAACGCTCTAAACGCGTGGACGTTGATTCTAAATGTGGAGGGAAAAACCAGAAGACACGGAGAAAAATCCACGCGACCACGTGAAGAGAGAGAGAGTTAGAGACACCGCAAACTCCAAATACACAGCAGCAGGCAGTGTTGTGTTCTGGATCGAACTCACGACCTCCTGTATACCAGGCGAGGTAGCTAACATCTCCGAGCTGCAAACCGTGCGGGCGCCACGGCGCTTAGGAAACGCGGTGTTTGTGATGTAGCGGTGTTTGGTGGCGGCGGTGACGTCTCGTGTGTCGTTGCGATCGATGGCTGTGAATCCATTCAGCGACGTCCGACCTTTCGCCCCGCGTGCCGACAACTCCTTTGCGCAACGGAAGCCCCCACACCTCGTGGAGCGAAACGTCGGACATCGTGCCGAACGACAGGCGCGACAAGCCCCGACTGCACACGCGGTAGTCGTGACCCATCGAGCGAACGCCGTGGATCTCCCGCGGTGTTGGCGGATTTCTTTGTGTGTTTGTTGCGACATCAGCCGCACCGTGGGGGGTTCGAGACGCAGCCGACAGGCGAGGTGGAGAGAACTCGTCGCCTCGTCACGGCCACTCCACGCTGCGACACGAGGCACAACATGATCGCAGCGCGTCGATGTGTTGCCCGAGGTCCCGGAGGTGATCTTTGCCCTGCACGGCTCTCGCGTCCCGCTTTGGAGTCTGCGAGCCGAGCGAGCGAGTGGACGTGGTGCTGGACAGCCACCCCCCCCCCCCTCGTGTGCCACAGTGCCGGCCTTCATAGCTTGCTGCTGCTGCTGCTACTCGCGACTACTGACAGCGCTTGTCCCCAGCAGTCTGTGAAAGCCATACACGGGGGTGGGGTCTTTGTCTAAATGTGATGTTTAAGCAAGAATAACGAACACAGGAACTCAACACATTCGTGAATAACTGCGCTATGAAGAAGGAACATTGCCCGAAACGTCGCATATTCGATATGTTTAGTTTTAGGGCCGCAGTGTTTTTGCTGATTGTGTTGAGTTAGTTGTGTGTGTGTACGTAGTGTGTGTGTGTGTACGTAGGGAGTGTGTGTATGTCGGGAGTGTGTGTGTACTTAGAGAGTGTGTGTGTACGTAGTGTGTGTGTGTACGTAGTGTGTGTGTGTACGTCGGGAGTGTGTGTGTACATAGTGATTGTGTGTGTACGTAGGGAGTGTGTGTGTGTACATAGTGATTGTGTGTGTAAGTAGGGAGTGTGTGTGTAAGTAGGGAGTGTGTGTGTACATAGTGAGTGTGTATGTAAGTAGGGAGTGTGTGTGTGTACATAGTGATTGTGTGTGTACGTTGTGTGTGTGTACGTTGTGTGTGTGTGGTATTGGGGAGGGGAGGAGGGGAGGGGCGGGGGAGGTGGGGGGCTCCTCGGCTCCCCGAGGGATCTTCGTGAGCGAGGCTGCCAGGCGGACGCAATGACCTTGGCAATTATTTATTTATTTATGTTCTTTAAAAGCCAAACCGAGTGCGCCGGTGGGGCTGACGAGATGCGCAGTTCGCACCCACCCGGAGGTTGCTATTTCCGTTACTGAGAGCTCCTGCAACGGGGGAGGGAGGGGGGAGAGGGCGGAGAGGGGGGAGAGGGGAGGGAGGAGAGGGGAGGGAGGAGAGGGGAGGGAGGAGAGGGGGGAGGGGAGGGAGGAGAGGGGAGGGAGGAGAGGGGAGGGAGGAGAGGGGGGAGGGGAGGGAGGAGAAGGGAGGGAGGAGAGGGAGGGGAGGAGAGGGGGAGAGGGGAGGGAGGAGAGGAAAGGAGGGGGAGGAGAGGGGGGGATGAGGGGGAGGAGAGGGGGGAGGAGGGAGGAGAGGGGGGAGAGCGGAGACAGGGGAGGGGGGGAGAGAGGGGAGGGAGGAGAGGGAGGGGAGGGAGGGAGGATAGGGGGGGGAGGAGAGGGGGAGAGGCGAGGGAGGAGAGGAAAGGAGGGGGAGGAGAGGGGGGGATGAGGGGGAGGAGAGGGGGGAGGAGGGAGGAGAGGGGGGAGAGCGGAGACAGGGGAGGGGGGGAGAGAGGGGAGGGAGGAGAGGGAGGGGAGGAGAGGAGGGGGAGGAGTGGGGGGAGGAGAGGGGGGAGAGGGGAGGGAGGAGAGGGGGGAGAGGGGAGGGAGGAGAGGGGGGAGGGAGGAGAGGGGGGGAGGAGAGGGGGGGAGTAGAGGGGGGGGGGCGAACATTGAGGGCGAACATTGGGGGCAGGGCAGAGAGGGAGTGCGCTAGGGGCCCTCCGAGTCGCGGACGCGCGTGTAGCGCGATTCGTCGATCTCCGTTTCCACGACCAGAAACCCTCCCAGGTAGCAGCAGCCCTCGCGTAGCGCAGTGCCCCACGGCGTGTGTGTGTGTGTGTGCTGTGTGTGTGTAGTGTGGTGTGTGCTGCAGTGTGTGTGTGTGCTGCAGTGTGTGTGTGTAGTGTGGTGTGTGCTGCAGTGTGTGTGTGTGCTGCAGTGTGTGTAGTGTGGTGTGTGTGTAGTGTGGGGTGTGTGCTGCAGTGTGTGTATGTGTAGTGTGGTGTGTGTGTAGTGTGGGGTGTGTGCTGCAGTGTGTGTGTGTGTGTGCTGCAGTGTGTATGTGTACTGTGTGTGTGCTGCAGTGTGTGTGTGTAGTGTGGTGTGTGTGTGCCGTGTGTGTGTAGTGTGGTGTGTGTGTGCTGTGTGTGTGTGCTGCAGTGTGTGTGTGTACTGTGTGTGTGCTGCAGTGTGTGTAGTGTGGTGTGTGTACTACAGTGTGTGTGTGTACTACAGTGTGTGTGTGCTGCAGTGTGTGTGTGTGCTGCGGCGTGTGTGTGTACTGCGGTGTGTGTACTGCGGTGTGTGTGTACTGTGTTGTCTGTGTTGTGTGTGTGTGTACTGTGTTGTGTGTACTGTGTTGTGTGTGTACTGTGCGTGTGTAGTGTGCGGTTTGTGTGTGTGTACTGCAGTGTGTGTGTGTACTGCAGTGTGTGTACTGTGTGTGTCTGTGTACTGCGGCATGTGTGTACTGTGTTGTGTGTGTGTACTGCGGCATGTGTGTGTACTGTGTTGTGTGTACTGTGTGTGGGTGTGTACTGTGTGTGGGTGTGTACTACGGCATGTGTGTGTACTGTGTTGTGTGTGTAGTGTGGTGTGTACTGTGTGTGTGTAGTGTGGTGTGTGTACTGTGTGTACTGCGGTGTGTGGGTGTGTACTGTGTGTGTACTGCGGTGTGTGTGTACTGTGTGTGTGTGTACTGTGTGTGTGTGTACTGTGTGTGTGTGTACTGCAGTGTGTGTGTGTAGCGTGGTGTGTGTGTGTGCTGCAGTGTATGTGTGTACTGTGTGTGGGTGTGTACTGTGTGTGTGTACTGTGAGTGAGTGTACTGTGTGTGTGTACTGTGTGTGTGTACTGTGTGTGTGTAGTGTGGTGTGTGTACTGTGTGTACTGCGGTGTGTGGGTGTGTACTGTGTGTGTACTGCGGTGTGTGTGTGTACTGTGTGTGTACTGTGTGTGTGTGTACTGTGTGTGTGTACTGTGTGTGTGTACTGCAGTGTGTGTGTGTAGTGTGGTGTGTGTGTGTGCTGCAGTGTATGTGTGTACTATGTGTGTGTACTGTGTGTGAGTGTACTGTGTGTGTGTGTACTGTGTGGGTGTGTACTGTGTGTGTAGTGTGGTGTGTACTGTGTGTGTGTACTGTGTGTGAGTGTGTACTGCGGCGTGTGTACTCTGTGGGTGTGTACTGTGTGTGTGTACTGTGTGTGGGTGTGTACTGTGTGTGTGTACTGTGTGGGTGTGTACTGTGTGTGTGTACTGTGTGTGGTGTGTACTGTGTGTGTGTACTGTGTGTGGGTGTGTACTGTATGTGTGTACTGTGTGTGAGGGTGTACTGCGGCGTGTGTTGTGTTCCGTGCTCCAATTATATCGACGTGGGGGCCGGGGTCGCGGTTTGTGCGCTGCTGTGACTTGAGTCAGATTCCCTGCCCCGGCCACCATCAGCGGCTTAACAGAGATGCACTGTGCACACGCGTGGTTGGGTTGAGCAAACCCTCGGTTCCGACTCAAACAGCACTCGACCCCATCTTGATTGAGACAATGGTAACCGGTTCAGGTGGCCCCAACCAGGTTACCGGTTCAGGCGGCGTTCTCCTGTGGCTGGTGATGCCGTCGACCGAGCCGGCGGCTAGATCGCCGCTCGTTGCAGAGGTTTCGCGGTTCGAACCGAGCGGCCGCCCCGGTTAATACTGCGGGTGCGTTGGCCCTAAACACGCGCGCCGCGACAGCGGACGTCATCGGAACAACAAAGGAGGAGTAGGCCACGCGTGCCGATGTCACGGTTCATGTTTGATGAAGGGCTTAATTGGACAGCCACACCAACATTGCCCTTCCCCGCCTGGCACACCAATGCCCACTTGCAGCCTGCTGCTACGTCCACCTTGCTGCCGCGCGCGGACAGCTGCGAGACGACGACGACGACGATGGTGGTGGTGGTTGTGGTGAAAATAAACCTTCATCAAGTCTCCGCCGCTCACCTCTGCCTCGTCTCTCTCTCTCGCCCTGCCGCCCGTGGCCGCGCAGGCCTCAAGGCGCTGGGCGTCACCATCAAGCAGTGCCACGAGGAGGTGGGGCTGCTGCTGCTCTTCTTCTCCGTGGGCGTCTCCATCTTCTCGGTGCTCGAGTACGCGCTGGAGAGCTCCTCCCCGGGCACGGGCTTCACGAGCGTGCCGAGCGCGTGGTGGTGGGCCACCACCTCCATGACCACGGTGGGCTACGGGGACGTGCGGCCCGACACGACCGCCGGCAAGCTGGCAGCCTTCGCGTGCATCCTGTCGGGGCTGCTGGTGCTCGCCCTGCCCATCGCCATCATCAACGACAAGTTCGCCGCCTTCTACCGCGCGCTGCGGCTGCGCGACGCGGCCGAGCGCCACGGGCGCGCGCTCCGCGGCCTCGCGCGGGCCCAGGAGGACGGGGACACGGACGGGGACGCGGACGGGGACGCGGGGCCGCGGGCGAACCTGCGCGACGTTTACGCGCGCCACGTCCTCGGGGCCCTGCGCGGGCGAGGTGACCGCCACTCCGTGGAGAGGCTTTGATGGCCGCGGTCCTGGCGGGGGGCGTCTTAGGGGGGGGGGGGGGCAAGCGCCAGTCGTGACAATCCGGCGACGTTGTGTGGTCACAGGGCTGAGTCGGAGGTCAGGAGCGGGAATGTCGGGATCGGCACTGCGCACTTGGCGGTGATATCCACCTTGGAGCGTGACGCCGAGATCTGCGTACGGCATTCATGTTGCCGGCAACATTGTCAGGTTGCCCCGCGTGGAGGATTTGGACTGAAAATTCAACGACGAAAATGGGAATTCGTGGCACCCGGGTAGAGAGGGAGGGAGGGAGAGGGAGAGAGAGGGAGGGAGGGAGGGAGGGAGAGGGGGAGGGAGAGGGGGAGGGAGGAGAGGGGGAGGGGAGGGAGAGGGGGAGAGAGAGGGGGAGAGAGAGGGAGGGAGGGATGGAGGGAGGGAGAGGGGGAGAGAGAGAGGGAGGGAGAGGGAGAGGGGGAGGGAGAGGGGGAGGGAAAGTTCCTGCACGCCACCCCTGCACCGGCCTGGAGCGTCACGGCCTCCTTCCTCCTGAAACAGCTGGGGGCTCTGCAGTGCTCCAAACTACTATTCTATATGGACCTGCAGGGCCTCTCACTGGGACAGCTGCCGCCACCTTTCTACAGGAGCATCCTGCAGACGTGGAGCTCCCTCGCTATCAGGAGGCTGAACCTACTGCGATCGGCCGAAGATCTGGTCTTCGAACCAATCCTCAGGAACCCGCAAACAAAGCTGCCATCCACCACCGCCTCCCACGGCATGGAGAGGCGCCTCACCAATGCGCGGCTCACCAGGATGGGAGATCTGGTGGAACCTGGAACAAGGGGCCGGTGGCTCGGACCAGCAGACATGGCCACAAAGACGGGGCTGCAGTCGCTCCGGGTGGCTGCCCGCATCCTGGCCGAAGCCAAGGGGGCCTTCTCAGCGGCAGCGGGGAGAACGCCCCCCCATCGGCGTTGGGGATGACGAGGCCCCTCTCGGTCCCCCTCCACCGGAGCTCTCCGTCGTGCCACTGCATCGCCAATGCCGACAAGCGAAGGCGGATCACAACCTGTGCTGGAAAACCTACTGGAGGTGCCCTTCGAAAATGTAAAGAGGAAGGTGCTCTACTCCTACATAGTCCGGTTTCACCAACAGGACACCCTGAGGAACCACAAGAACCATGCCTGGAGGAAAGCCCTGCCCTGCATCTCTCCGGAGAGGCCTCGCTGGAGGCAACTCTACTCCAGCCCGCCGTACAACCGCATCGGTGACCTCAGCTGGAGCATCGCCCACGGCACCGGCACCACCAACGCCTCCCTGGCGCGCTTCACCGACACGTCCCCGGAGTGCCGGTTCTGCGGTAAAGTGGAGACGGTGGCGCACCAATACGTGGAGTGCAAGAGCCTGGATTTGTTGTTCAAGGTCCTGAGAAACATCCTCCTAAAGTTCAGCCTCCACTTCTCCCCGACGGTCCTCATCTTTGGATACCAAAAGGGCGACGGACCCCAACATCTCCAGGGGCTGGTCAACGTGCTCGTTGGCTATGCCAAGCTCGCCATATACAGGGCGAGGAAGGTGGCCCTGGAGAAGAAACGTCCGACCAGCAGCCTGGGCATCTTCCGCGCTCTGGTCGGAGCCAGGGTGTGTGGGCTGGAGTTCCGCCATGCGCGGCTGACCCACGCTGTGCCGGCCTTCAAGGAGCAGTGCGCGATGGAGGAGGCCGTGTGCTCGGTGGCAGATGACGGGGAGCTCTGCATGCTGAAATGAGCTACCCGTCGGAGGCCGTCGGACTGCGAGAAGGGCTGCGTGCAGAACGAGAGAGAGCGAGAGAGTGAGCGAGAGAGAGAGAGCGAGAGAGTGAGCGAGAGAGAGAGAGAGCGAGAGAGTGAGCGAGAGAGAGAGCGAGAGAGTGAGCGAGAGAGTGAGCGAGAGGTGGGGGTTTTACATAAAGCCCGGTTTAAAAAAAAATACGAAATGATGAACGAAGCAAAGTGCCGAATACACCGAGCATCTTCTTGTTTCCACTGATCGTAAAAAAAGAGAGGGAGGGAGAGGGAGGGAGAGAGGGCAATGAACAGAGGTGGACTGTGAATATTCCCAAGATGAACATCCGCGAGGTGAAACGGGCGTCGTCGTGAAATTAGATTGGGTTTTTTCCCTTCTTCAAGTGTAATGAGATATTTGAACAATGATAATGACAACGCGTGTTTCTACTGTCCACCACTGCGCCTGCCGCGCTCCGACAGCACGTGGTCTGTTTATCACGAGTCAATCCACACGGGAGACGAATTGCGGCAAAACCGCCTTCGACACGGGGAGAGCAGCAACAACAAACAGCAGAAACAACAACAGCAACAACAACAGCAACAGATAATCGTTAGCGATGTTCGCCTTGAGCGGGAATCGAACTCGGGTCGCCGGGTTCGTGGCGCAGCACAGCGCTAACCGCGACGCTACCGTTCTACACACAAAGACAAAGATCCCCCTATAGCCTCTAACAGACTGTTGGGGCAAGTGCTGTTAGCAAGCACCTATGAGGGCCGGCAAGGCACACGAGGGGGTGGGTGGCCAGCACCACGCCCGGCCGCCTTTGTCTCCCAGACACACACACATGCGCGCACGCACACACAGACAAACTACCGCCATTCGCCACTAAGTGACGATGACGTCACCACGGCGCTTGTGCCAGGCTATGTGCACGTTAAGGCCACGTGAAGTGTCGAACGCCCCTGGCAGGAGGTCACGGGACAGACCCAGGTGCCACGAGTCGACTGACTGAGATGAGTGGCTGATGCACCACCTGTGCCCCCTACTCTGCAGGCTTGCTGTGTTTTAGCCACCCGGTGCTCTGTTCGTTGTTGTGAGCGTCGCTCCTCTGCCCTCCGTTGTTGCTGGAGGGCGACTCCCTCCAACTGCCAAGTAGCAGCGTCCTTCACGAGCCTCCTCCACAGAGGCCGATCTTGACACCGCTGGTACCGGTCATCGGCAAGTCCACTCAGCTCCACGTCCTCCTCTACCACATCACTCCATCTCTTCTCTAGCCCGTACCGCGCCCTTCTAACCCCCTCTATCTGGCTGAACAAAAGCTGTTTATGCATGCGGTGGCTTGGTATGCGGGCTACATGACTCAGCCAATGCAGCATTGCCTGCTGGAGGAACTTTGTCCAGATCTTTCAAGGATTTGTGAGCTCACACGTGAGGCCCGCACCTAGAAAGAGGCCTAAAACTTCTCTGCATCTGTCGCCGTCGCTGCGACCACCTTAGCCGCACTGCTCGGGTACTGGAGGGGAAGATGCGCGACCTGGCAGCAGCTTCTTCTTCTTTCGTGTGCCCTGTGAGAGACAGTTTGTAGAGATGATGTCAGAGATGAATGTTAAGGCCCTTCAGCCAATCCAGGGCGGCAGGAGATGCTGTAGGGACGAGGCCCGGTCAGTTTGCGCGTTCACTGACCACGTGGTCACAGTGCAAGGAGGCACACGTGACTCTTGTGTGTGCACTGACCACGTGGTCACAGCGCAAGGAGGCACACGTGACTCTTGTGTGTGCACTGACCACGTGGTCACAGCGCAAGGAGGCACACGTGACTCTTGTGTGTTCACTGACCACGTGGTCACAGTGCAAGGAGGCACACGTGACTCTTGTGTGTTCACTGACCACGTGGTCACAGTGCAAGGAGGCACACGTGACTCTTGTGTGTTCACTGACCACGTGGTCACAGCGGTGGAACGTTATCCGAATTTGAAAAAGTGACTCGCAAACTACGAAATTGGGTAAAAGCACGTGACTGCAGACTGTCCTCGTCACAGCGTCACAACTTTCTCTACCACCACCACCACTCTCCACCACCACCACTCTCTACCACCACTCTCTACCACCACCACTCACCACCACCACCACTCTCTACCACCACCACCACTCACCACCACCACCACTCACCACCACCAATACGCTCCACCACCACGCTCCGCCACCACCACTCTGCACCCAGCACTCTCACCCAGCACTCTCTACCAAGAGCCAAACTACGGCGTAACATTTCACACTCGCGATGCAGAGAAGACGGCCACAACTCAGAGCGCCGAATTATGGCAACCAATCAAAGATGTCATGATTCATCATCGTCACAAACAGCCGTGATCAGTCCACTGCTGGACCAATGCCTCCCCAACCCGCCACCGTCTCTCGTGACCCTGCCATGGAACGATCCGCCTGGCGGCTGCACTCGAACTAATGATGGACAAATGACTTCGGTGGGGGTGGGGGGGAGGGAGCCGAGCTGGTCACACGCGGCTGCCTTTGTCTCTCCGAGACAACGAACGAACGCGATGCAGCTCACGGCTCCACGGCGACACGCGCGGGATGGGACTGCTCAGGGGAAGGGGTCAACGCAGGGGTCACGCAGCAGCGACAGCTGAGGCTGAGAGGGGGGGGGGCGGGGAGACTGTTGCGTGACGGAGGGGAAGCTCGTCACGGCAGATGCGTGAGCGCATGGCTGGAAAACACAACAAATTGAACGCACGCACACACAAAGACAAAGATCCCCTGTATAGCGTTAACACACTGTTGGGGCAAGTGCTGTTAGCGAGCAGCACCTATGAAGGCCGGCACGGCACACACGAGGGGGTGGGTGGCCAGCAACCACGCCCGACCGCCTTTCTCTCTCCGGTGTTGATGTTCACACACCGCTACACCGGATAATCATTTGAGGCTGAGTCGACCTTGGGGAGGAGGCCCAGCAACGGTTCAGATGATCGTCACCGGTGTTGGCCGTGAGCGGGAATCGAACTCGGGCCGCCGGGTTCGTAGCGCAGCGCTAACCGCACACGAAGCTGCGTGCTGCGTAGCCGCATGTCACAATCGAAATCTGTATTTATCCTCGAGAAATCCGATGAGCTATGAAGCTCTTTTCACAGACGTTACAATAAAAAAAACAATACAAACAACGACGGTTAGTGCAAAGTATAAGAATGGTAAGCAAATCACTAAAAGTAAGGAATTAAAGAAACTACCAATAAAATGTGTTTTTGTATTCTACCAGGTACGGCCCCAATGCGCTGTGTAGCTTTTTTTTTTATATCAGAAGCGATCTTGACCATCACAGATGAAAGCTCAACTAAGCGGCTTGTCGCGTGGAAATTTATAGCGGCAGACTAATCCTCTAAACGCGTGTTTCAAAATGTGCAGGGAAAACCCCGAGAAGAAAATCCACGCGACCAAGGGGAGAGTGAGACGCGCAAACTCCAAATATACAGCAGCAGCAGGCGTCAGGGTCAGGATCGAACTCACAACCTCCTGTACACCAGGCGAGGTAGTCAACATCTCATAGCCACCGTGGCGCTCCTTAAATCAGTGGTTTTTTTACTTTGACTGCAGCTTGCACCCCTCTGGTTCTCAGAAAGGGCATCTTTAACCCCCAGGGGGTGCGTGCACCCCAGGTTCAGAACCACCGCCTTAAATCGACGTCCCAAAGCTCCCAAGACTTGTCCAGACCACCGGCTCGACAGAGCGGAATTCGCGTGGCCGTGTCGGCCGCGTCGACACCGCCGAGACTCCAAGGGGACGTGACAGAATGTAAGTGGGTCAGACAAAGACAACAGAGTGATGGGATGGGATGAGCCCCCGCCCGCATCCCATCTTCTCAGCCTGCGGAGCGTTTGGGCAGTCCACGGTGCGGTCCGCACCCCCATACCCAGCCCCCCCTACCCAGCGCCCCCCACCCAGCCCCCCCACCCAGCCCCCCCTACCCAGCACCCCCTACCCAGCACCCCCTACCCAGCACCCCCTACCCAGCGCCCCCCACCCAGCACCCCCTACCCAGCGCCCCCCACCCAGCACCCCCTACCCAGCGCCCCCCACCCAGCCCCCCCTATCCAGCGCCCCCCACCCAGCACCCCCTACCCAGCGCCCCCCACCCAGCCCCCCCTATCCAGCGCCCCCCACCCAGCACCCCCTACCCAGCGCCCCCCACCCAGCACCCCCTACCCAGCGCCCCCCACCCAGCCCCCCCTATCCAGCGCCCCCCACCCAGCACCCCCTACCCAGCGCCCCCCACTCAGCGCCTCCTGCCCAGCCCCCCCTACCCAGCGCCCCCACCCAGCCCCCCCTACCCAGCACCCCCACCCAGCCCCCCCTACCCAGCGCCCCCACCCAGCCCCCCCTACCCAGCACCCCCCCCCTACCCAGCGTGGCTGCTGTTCCACGTTCCCGGGGCGCAGAGCGAGGCTCACGCTGCTGGGTCGCACGGGGGGGGGGGGGGGGGGAACGGGCGCGGCCGGAACTCAGAAAGACCTTAGCCTCGGTCTGTTCTCGGCTGCGGATGTAATGTACGCACTGTGTGTGTGTGTACTATATTTATATAATGGTTGCTAAGCACAGGCCCAAAGGTCCTAACACTCCAAGTGGGCGGCTACGAACAGCAGTGTCGAAGATGCGCCACAAGAGAGGGCGCGTCTCGAGTGAGTGGATGTGAGAGATTGGGGGCGATGGTGGGAGGAGGGAACTCCAAAGCGGAGCAGTGCGTGGTGAGCTCCAGTGTGGTGAGCGGGTGGGTGAGCGGGTGGGTGAGTGAGTGAATGTGCTGTGTGCTGCAGTGTGGTGAGCGGGTGGGTGAGCGGGTGGGTGAGTGAGTGAATGTGTGGTGAGCTCCAGTGTGGTGAGCGGGTGGGTGAGCGGGTGGGTGAGTGAGTGAATGTGCTGTGTGCTGCAGTGTGGTGAGCGGGTGGGTGAGCGGGTGGGTGAGTGAGTGAGTGAATGTGTGGTGAGCTCCAGTGTGGTGAGCGGGTGGGTGAGCGGGTGGGTGAGTGAGTGAATGTGCTGTGTGCTGCAGTGTGGTGAGCGGGTGGGTGAGCGGGTGGGTGAGTGAGTGAATGTGTGGTGAGCTCCAGTGTGGTGAGCGGGTGGGTGAGCGGGTGGGTGAGTGAGTGAATGTGCTGTGTGCTGCAGTGTGGTGAGCGGGTGGGTGAGCGGGTGGGTGAGTGAGTGAGTGAATGTGTGGTGAGCTCCAGTGTGGTGAGCGGGTGGGTGAGCGGGTGGGTGAGTGAGTGAATGTGCTGTGTGCTGCAGTGTGGTGAGCGGGTGGGTGAGCGGGTGGGTGAGTGAGTGAATGTGTTGTGTGCTGCAGTGTGGTGAGCGGGTGGGTGAGCGGGTGGGTGAGTGAGTGAATGTGCTGTGTGCTGCAGTGTGGTGAGCGGGTGGGTGAGTGAGTGAATGTGTTGTGTGCTGCAGTGTGGTGAGCGGGTGGGTGAGCGGGTGGGTGAGTGAGTGAATGTGCTGTGTGCTGCAGTGTGGTGAGCGGGTGGGTGAGCGGGTGGGTGAGTGAGTGAATGTGTGGTGAGCTCCAGTGTGGTGAGCGGGTGGGTGAGCGGGTGGGTGAGTGAGTGAATGTGTTGTGTGCTGCAGCGTGGTGAGCGGGTGGGTGAGCGGGTGGGTGAGTGAGTGAATGTGTTGTGTGCTGCAGCGTGGTGAGCGGGTGGGTGAGCGGGTGGGTGAGTGAGTGAATGTGTGGTGAGCTCCAGTGTGGTGAGCGGGTGGGTGAGCGGGTGGGTGAGTGAGTGAATGTGCTGTGTGCTGCAGTGTGGTGAGCGGGTGGGTGAGCGGGTGGGTGAGTGAGTGAGTGAGTGAGTGAATGTGTGGTGAGCTCCAGTGTGGTGAGCGGGTGGGTGAGCGGGTGGGTGAGTGAGTGAATGTGCTGTGTGCTGCAGTGTGGTGAGCGGGTGGGTGAGCGGGTGGGTGAGTGAGTGAATGTGTTGTGTGCTGCAGTGTGGTGAGCGGGTGGGTGAGCGGGTGGGTGAGTGAGTGAGTGAATGTGTGGTGAGCTCCAGTGTGGTGAGCGGGTGGGTGAGCGGGTGGGTGAGTGAGTGAATGTGTTGTGTGCTGCAGCGTGGTGAGCGGGTGGGTGAGCGGGTGGGTGAGTGAGTGAATGTGTTGTGTGCTGCAGCGTGGTGAGCGGGTGGGTGAGCGGGTGGGTGAGTGAGTGAATGTGTTGTGTGCTGCAGCGTGGTGAGCGGGTGGGTGAGCGGGTGGGTGAGTGAGTGAATGTGTTGTGTGCTGCAGTGTGGTGAGTGGGTATTTGGGTGATTGAGTGGGTGAGTGAGTGTTGTGAGCTCCAGTGTGGTGGTGGTGGTTGAACACAGTGTGGTGGTGGTGGTGGTTCTTCACCACAGTGTGGTCGTGGTGGTTGAACACAGTGTGGTGGTGGTGGTGGTTCTTCACCACAGTGATGATGGTTCTTCACCACAGTGTGGTGTATGCGATGCCGTCATCATCAGTGTCTGGTCGCGCTCAGCTCGCCAGACACGAAGCGTCTCCCGGCTTTGCTTGCGGCGCTCTTTGCGTTGCGAGCAGTGGGAGCCCAGCCGCGCGGTGGGCGGCATGGCCACGTGCTCGCCGCGTGCTCGCCGCGTGCTCGCCTCAGCACGCTCAACGTCCCTGGGCCAGTGTCCACGGAGCGTCGCACTCAGTGCCGGAGCAGCCGAGCAGCACATGTAGCAATTACACATGTAGTAGTAGCTACTACACATGTAGTAGTAGCTACACATGTAGTAGTAGCACATGTAGTAGTAGCTACACATGTAGTAGTAGCTACACATGTAGTAGCAGCTACACATGTAGTAGCAGCTACACATGTAGTAGCAGCTACACATGTAGTAGCAGCTACACATGTAGTAGCTACACATGTAGTAGCAGCTACACATGTAGTAGCTACACATGTAGTAGCAGCTACACATGTAGTAGTAGCTACACATGTAGTAGCTACACATGTAGTAGCAGCTACACATGTAGTAGCTACACATGTAGTAGCAGCTACACATGTAGTAGCAGCTACACATGTAGTAGTAGCTACACATGTAGTAGCTACACATGTAGTAGCTACACATGTAGTAGCAGCTACACATGTAGTAGCTACACATGTAGTAGCAGCTACACATGTAGTAGCAGCTACACATGTAGTAGTAGCTACACATGTAGTAGCTACACATGTAGTAGCAGCTACACATGTAGTAGTAGCTACACATGTAGCAGCTACACATGTAGTAGTAGCTACACATGTAGTAGCTACACATGTAGTAGCAGCTACACATGTAGTAGTAGCTACACATGTAGTAGCTACACATGTAGTAGTAGGTACACATGTAGCAATTACACATGTAGCAGTAGCTACACATGTAGTAGTAGCTACACATGTAGTAGTAGCTACACATGTAGCAATTACACATGTAGCAGTAGCTACACATGTAGTAGTAGCTACACATGTAGCAATTACACATGTAGCAGTAGCTGCACATGTAGTAGTAGCTACACATGTAGCAATTACACATGTAGCAGTAGCTACACATGTAGTAGCTACACATGTAGTAGTAGCTACACATGTAGCAATTACACATGTAGCAGTAGCTACACATGTAGTAGTAGCTACACATGTAGTAGTAGCTACACATGTAGCAATTACACATGTAGCAGTAGCTACACATGTAGTAGTAGCTACTACACATGTAGTAGTAGCTACACATGTAGTAGTAGCTACACATGTAGTAGCTACACATGTAGTAGTAGCTACACATGTAGTAGTAGCTACACATGTAGCAATTACACATGTAGCAGTAGCTACACATGTAGTAGTAGCTACACATGTAGTAGCTACACATGTAGTAGTAGCTACACATGTAGTAGTAGCTACACATGTAGCAATAACACATGTAGTAGTAGCTACACATGTAGTAGTAGCTACACATGTAGTAGTAGCTACACATGTAGCAATTACACATGTAGCAGTAGCTACACATGTAGTAGTAGCTACACATGTAGTAGCTACACATGTAGTAGTAGCTACACATGTAGTAGTAGCTACACATGTAGCAATTACACATGTAGCAGTAGCTACACATGTAGTAGTAGCTACACATGTAGTAGCTACACATGTAGTAGTAGCTACACATGTAGTAGTAGCTACACATGTAGCAATTACACATGTAGTAGTAGCTACACATGTAGTAGTAGCTACACATGTAGTAGTAGCTACACATGTAGTAGTAGCTACACATGTAGCAATTACACATGTAGCAGTAGCTACACATGTAGTAGTAGCTACACATGTAGTAGCTACACATGTAGTAGTAGCTACACATGTAGTAGTAGCTACACATGTAGCAATTACACATGTAGCAGTAGCTACACATGTAGTAGTAGCTACACATGTAGTAGCTACACATGTAGTAGTAGCTACACATGTAGTAGTAGCTACACATGTAGCAATTACACATGTAGTAGTAGCTACACATGTAGTAGTAGCTACACATGTAGTAGTAGCTACACATGTAGCAATTACACATGTAGCAGTAGCTACACATGTAGTAGTAGCTACACATGTAGTAGCTACACATGTAGTAGTAGCTACACATGTAGTAGTAGCTACACATGTAGCAATTACACATGTAGCAGTAGCTACACATGTAGTAGTAGCTACACATGTAGTAGCTACACATGTAGTAGTAGCTACACATGTAGTAGTAGCTACACATGTAGCAATTACACATGTAGTAGTAGCTACACATGTAGTAGTAGCTACACATGTAGTAGTAGCTACACATGTAGCAATTACACATGTAGTAGTAGCTACACATGTAGTAGTAGCAGCTACACATGTAGTAGTAGCAGCTACACATATAGCAGCTACACATGTAGTAGTAGCAGCTACACATGTAGTAGTAGCAGCTACACATATAGCAGCTACACATGTAGTAGCTACATATGTAGTAGCTACACATGTAGTAGTAGCTACACATCTAGTAGCTACACATGTAGCTAATACACATGTAGCAATTACACATGTAGTAGTAGCACATGTAGTAGTAGCTACACATGTAGTAGTAGCTACACATGTAGTAGCTACACATGTAGCAATTACACATGTAGTAGTAGCTACACATGTAGTAGTAGCTACTACACGTAGTAGTAGCTACACATGTGTAGTAGCAGCTACACATATGTAGCTATTACACAAGTAGTAGCTACATATGTAGTAGCTACACATGTAGTAGCTACTACACATGTAGTAGTAGCTACTACACATGTAGTAGTAGCAGCTACACATGTAGTAGTAGCAGCTACACATATAGCAGCTACTACATGTAGTAGTAGCTACTACATGTAGCTAATATACATGTAGTAGTAGCTGCTACACGTGTAGTAGTAGCACCTACACATGTAGTAGTAGCAGCTACACATATAGCAGCTACACATGTAGTAGCTACATATGTAGTAGCTACACATGTAGTAGTAGCTACACATCTAGTAGCTACACATGTAGCTAATACACATGTAGTAGTAGCTGCTATATATGTAGTAGTAGTAGCTACATATGTAGTAGTAGCTACGGGCCCCGCACTTTCAAGGGCCCACGAGCTAAATGCTTTCAAGCTATAAATTCCGGTTCAGTGAGTCTGCACTTGCTCTATTACTATAGTACTATACTGCCTTCAACTTAATGAAACGACTGGGTGTTTAAGGTTAGCGATTTGTCGTATTATCTGGCTGTATAGCAAATTAATAAATACAATTACTCTACTGTGCAAGTGAACAATGTGTTTTAATATTTCTGTTTTTCTTTATTCAGGGCCCCTTCATAACATCACACGCTACAGGCCCCGCACTCGCCTCACCCGGCACTGGTCGCACTCCAACCTCCCTCGTTCGCGCGCGACAACACGTGCCCGCTCTTCCTTGCCTTTCACTTGACCCGCGGTGTCTCCATTCGCAAAAGAGATCCCTGGCCGAAATGTGCGGTGCTTATCGAGTTATGAAATGTAACGAACTCGGTGTGTGTGTGTGTGTCCGTCGCATAGGTTCATGCCTACGCGTCTCTTCCACGGTGAACCGCTGCGTGTGACGGCACGACACGGCGCTGCGTGCCTTTCCTTTGGGCCACATCTGCAGGACGCGGCGCGTTAGCGCAGAGGGCGAGTTGACTGTGTGGAGCGAGAGACGGGGGGGGAGGGAGGGAGGAGTCGGTCATGGGCAGGGCAGAAGAGGGAGGCCTTGCACAGTCGCAGGGGGTCGACAGCACGGATCGCGGGGGGAGCGGTGGGAGGGAGGGGAGTTCCATCTTCATTTGAAGCTTTCGTGACGGCAGGAATCCATACTCTTTGGTTCTTTCGGTAAAGTCACGTAGTTAGTTTAGTTTATTTCCAACTACGTGACTTTACCGAAAGAATCACAGAGTACGAGTTCCATCTTGCGGGAGGCATCAGGACAGAAGGCGCGACCTCCATGTTGCCGCACAGCGCACGCCGGGAGCTCGAGTCGAGTGGAGCGGGCTCATGAATTGGTCGTCTTCAACGCACCTGATCTCAAGGAGGACCAAAGTGACCTGGTTACCCCCCCCTCCCCCCACCCTCGTGTTGCGCAACTCGTTGTCAAGGACACCAGTGGCGTGCGCAGGGTGCGGACTGCAGCGTGGACAGCGTGCGCGGCACTCTGGAGGGGGGGGGGGCAGGTGGGTCACGGGTAGAGCAGGAGAGAGGGGGGGGGGCTGGTGGGTCACGGGCAGAGCAGGAGAGAGGGGGGGGGGCAGGTGGGTCACGGGCAGAGCAGGAGAGAGAGAGGGGGGCGAGGGGTGGGAGCGGGGGAGGAGGAGGAGCGGCCTTGCCACCTACAGGAGGATGGGGCGCCACGGTGGCCGGGAGATGTTAACTACCTCGCCTGGTGTGCAGGAGGTCCTGGGCTCAATCTCGACCCTGACGCCTGCTGCTGTGTATTTGGAGTTTGCGTGTCTCTCTCTCTCTCTCCCCGTGGTCGCGTGGACTTTTCTCCAGGTCCTCCGGTTTTTTCACACCATGTTTCGAATCAACGTCGTCACGCGTTTCCACTATTTGGCTACGAAACATTTCCACGTCGTGGAGCGATCATTTGTGATAGCCAGGTCGCCTTACCTGGTACATACTCTTAGGTTTTTTCGGTAAAGTCAAGTAGGTAAAAAATAAAATTTAAAATTAATAAAAGTAATAATAAAAAGAAAATAATAAATCACGACGTTTCGGAGGCAACACAAGTCTCCGTCATCAGGTGGGACCGTCACAGCCAGATTTACTGTATCAAGTTGATTTATTATTTTATTTCTATTATTACTTTTATTATTATTTTATTTTATTTTTTACCTACGCGACTTTACCGAAAAAACCTAAGAGTATGAATCCTTGCAGTCACGAAAGCTTCAAATCTAGAATTACCTGGTACAATACAACAGAGTTGATAGTTGTCGACTTGGCTGCCGCGTCGCCTCTCATCTCCGCGCGGTCCACCAACCCTGCGCAGGCAAAGCTGCTGCACGACGCGCCACGTGGGCACGGTCACTCTGGCGCACAGACGGGGTGGGGAGGGGGGTGGTGGGGGGGGGAGAGGGGGGAGGGGGCAGTGGGGGTGGGGGGGAGAGGGAGGGGGGGAGGGGTGGGGGAGAAGGGGGAGGGAGGTGGGGTAGTGGGGGGAGATGGGAGAGGGGGGTAGTCGGAGGGGTGGGGTGGAGAGCGGGGAGGTGGGGTAGTGGGGGGAGAGGGAGGAAGGGGGATCGTGGGGAGGAGGGGGAGGGAGGTACTCAGGGGAGGAGTGGGGGTAGTGGGGGTGGGGGAGGTATTGGGGGGAGAGGGGGAAGTGGGGGGAGGGGGTTAGTGGGGAGAGGGAAGGTAGTGGGGGGAAAGGGGGGGTAGTGGGGGGAGAGGGGGGAGGGGCTAGTGGGGGAGGTCGTGGGATCGCAAATCATGAATCACAGCGTCCTCGTCCCCTTCACGGAGACAACATAGCGAGGAGAGAGACAGAGAGAGAGATCACGAGGCAGAGACAGAGAGACAGACAGACGGAGACACAGACAGACAGAGATCGCGAGACAACAACAGAGAGACAGAGATCACGAGACAAACAGAGACAGGGAGAGAGAGATCGCAGGTTGTAGCGGTTCGCGGGACAGCGGGCAGCGTCGTGTCGATGATCACGGCTCAGTGGAGGCTTTGATGGGGTCCCGGGATGGGAGCGAGCGCTGAGTGGAGGCGCTAAGAAGCGGTTTAATCACAGAGGCGTGGTAAGCCGAGGCTGTAGTGAGGATGGTGGTGCTGGTGGTGGTGCTGGTGGTGATGCTGCTGCTGGTAGCGGTAGTGTAGTGGTTAGCGCGCTGTGCTACGAACCTGGCGACCCGGGTTCGATTCCCGCTCACGGCCAACACCAGTGACGATTATCTGAACAGGTCCTCGGCCTCCCCTAGGTCGACTCAGCCTCAAATGAGTACCTGGTGCGATGTGTAAACATCGCCACTAGGGAGACAAAGGTGACCGGGCGTAGTGTTGGCCACCCCCTCGTGTGCCGTGCCGGCCTTTATAGGTGCTCGCTAACAGCACTTACCCCTACAGTCTATTACAGGCTACACGGGGGATCTTTGTCTTTGCTGCTGATGGTGGTGGTGCTGCTGCTGGTGGTGGTGGTGGTGCTGGTGGTGGTCGTGGTGGTGGTGGTGCTGGTGGTGGTGGTGCTGGTGCTGGTGGTGGTGCTGGTGGTGGTGCTACTGCTGCTGCTGGTGGTGCTGCTGGTGGTGCTGATGGTGGTGCTGGTGCTGCTGATGGTGGTGGTGCTGGTGTTGGTGCTGGTGGTGGTGCTGGTGGTGGTGGTGCCTTGCGCTGGTGGTGCTGGTGGTGGTGCTGGTCGTGGTGGTGCTGGTGGTGGTGCTGGTGGTGGTGGTGCTGGTGGTGCTGGTGCTGCTGATGGTGGTGGTGCTGGTGTTCGTGCGGGTGGTGGTGCTGGTGGTGCCTTGCGCTGGTGGTGCTGGTGGTGGTGCTGGTCGTGGTGGTGCTGGTGGTGGTGCTGGTGGTAGTGCTGGTGGTGCTGGTGCTGCTGATGGTTGTGGTGCAGATGTTGGTGCTGGTGGAGGTGCTGGTGGTGCCTTGCGCTGGTGGTGCTGGTGGTGGTGCTGGTCGTGGTGGTGCTGGTGGTGGTGCTGGTGGTGCTGCTGGTGGTGGTGCTGGTGGTGCCTTGTGCTGGTGGTGCTGGTGGTGGTGCTGGTCGTGGTGGTGCTGGTGGTGGTGGTGCTGGTGCTAGTGGTGGTGCTTGTTGCGGGGGCGACCCTCCCCCCTTCCTCCGCGTCAATCCGGGGCGCACCTGGGGGGGGGGGGGCAGAGCGAGTCCTGGACACGTGCAGGAGGCGACTCGGCCGCTTGGCTCGCTGCGGACTTTGCTCGCTCGCAGCCCGCACGTGACCTTGGACCTGACCGTCACATCCGTTCATGCCTTCGGACGTAACCCAGCCAGCCAGCCAGCCAGCAAAACTTTTTGTTCAATTTTTTTTATACATTTTGACTTAACACTTTCGTGACTGCAGGAATTCATACTCTTGGTTCTTTCGGTAAAGTCACGAAAATAGAAAATGTAAAATATAAATCAATTCAATTAAAAATAAAAGCAAAAACCCCACGACGTTTCGATCGCAACCCAAGCGGTATGTTTTTTAATGTTCTATCTACGTGATTTTAGCGAAAGAACCAAGTCTATGAGTATTATTTAAACAGGGTGCTTGAAAATAATGTCAACACTTACATGGGACTCTCGTTTGTAATGGAAAAAGAACGGATAATATTACACTGTAACATGATAATAAATGTGATGTCAATAGCTTCAAAAAGTCAAAAAGTCTCCGCTTGGTCGCCATCATTGTCAACGCGTGGCCTGGAATCTTCTCCAGGTGGTCTCCAGAGCCCGGAGTCGGCACATTTGTTGTGGTGTTGTTACAAATTGTGTTAACATTTCTGTGAAGCACCCTGAATATTACGTTTATAATACTCAGATTCGCGTCTTTCCGCTTTTGTGTCGTTTCGCGGATACGTCGTCGCCGCTTCGTCACGAACACCGCTGGCCGATTTGCGTCGCCTCAACCCCCACAACTCACGCCGCTCCTCGTTATCCGACGCCTCTCAGCCTCCACCACCACTACCACCACCACCACCACCACGCCCACCACCATCACTATCCTGTCCATCGCTTCGATGTACGCCGTCTCGATATCCGTCGTGGCGCCTTTCAGGAACGCATCCCCGACGTAAACCGGGGTGCTGCCGTAACAATGTCGGATGCTGCCCCGCACAGAGAGACTTCTCCGTGTCGGAGGCACGGGGCGGTGATCCCAATCGTCCATTCACCTGCCCCACGCTCGAATGAAAGACGCGGTGATGGTGCTTGTCTCTGTGTGCGTCTCCATGCGGACGCCCCCCCCCCCCCCAAAAGACTTTGGATGCCACCCCAGGGATGATTCATCATCTCCGGCACGCCACATCAAGTATACCAGTCGCTACGGCTGCTCGCTACGACTGCTCGCAGTCACGACTCACTCGTCGCATACGACGCAGTCGCGTCAACCAACGACCCACAGAACATTCGGCTGGAAGATTGCCGGGGATAATGACTCGATTGGGATCGCACGCCGAGCAATCATCGCCTCCCCCCCCCTCTCTTAAAAGGCAGACTAAAGACACAGGCAGCTGCCACTGGGGGTGCCCCTTTGGACCGCGTTGAGATGCCATTCAGAGTTGCTCGTCGCGTGCGAAGCGCCCAGAGACGCCGCCTCGGGCGTAAGGGAAGGGGCGTCTCTGTGATAAACACAACCCACTGGCATCATCATCATCATCCCTCGTTCTCCTCATCATTGTCATCATTATGATCATCATCATTATCATCATTATGATCATCGTTATCCTCATACTTATTATTATAATTAACATCATCATTAACATCACAATTATCATCATTAGCATCGTAATGATGATCATCGTCATCATCATCATTATCATTCGAATCAATATTATTATCAGTATGATTATCATCATCATTATCATCTTCACTATCTTCATTATCATTAAAATCATTATCATCGTTAACATCCCTCATCATTATCAACCTTAGCATCATCATTAGTATCATTATCAGTTTCCTCATCATCACCATCACCATCATTGTTCACGTGGCCCCAGCTGTCGTGCTCGTGTCGGGGCGCTGCGAGGAGTCGCGTGGAGAGGGCACAGCGGGCCCCACCATGCACTGCGCGTGCCTCCTCCGTCTCTCGGGGGAGGGAAGCTCTCCTCCATCCATTCGCGATGTCACCACGAGTCCACGGAGAGAGATACAATACATACACTGCAATAGTGAGAGAGCACCTTCAAAAACAGATCTGCATTCATCACGCCAGCGATCCTGAACGCGATTAACACATTCCTGCATAGGGAGCTGGTAGGAACGTTGGGTTGCTCGGTCAATGGCCAGGGTCAACGGCGGCGTGGTGCATTCCGCAAATATGCCCGACTGTGAGGGCGGGCACAAGCCCGCGTGAGTAAATTAAACGTTGAGTTTTATAAGGGCACCACGGGGTGACCAGCCCCTCCCCAACCAGCCCCACCCCTCCCACCCCCACCCACCCCACCCTCCCCACCCAGCCCCTCCCCACCCTCCCCTCTCCACCCAGCCCCACTCTCTCCATTTTTGGATGCACGACGGACGGACGGACACAACAATCCCCTGTGGGCTGGTGTAACCAGGAGGTTCCTACCAGTAACAGCCCGGCCTGCATCACCGCGCGGAGAGAGCCACGCTGCGTCTCACGACTTCCTCTTCGTCAGAGGGTCCCTTGCCAACTTGTCGCTGTTGTGGGGAGCGGCCAAGGGCTGCGATCGTCCCCGAGGGAAGTCATTGGCGGTGTCATGCTTTGTTTGTTGCTGTTTATGGTTCAGAGTGGCCGTGACGCCGCGGGGGATATTTGACGTCCCGCCCCGAGCGAAGGCGACGTCGCAGAGAGGATCCCCCTCCCACGTTTGCGACCGTTTCGCCGTCGCTCTGAATGTCCCACGCGACAAGCCGCTCACTTTCCTCGCGCTGTCGGTCGTGACGGCAGCGTCGCTGCACGCGACTCGTGCGGGGCCTGAGCTGGCAACGCACAACAGCAACACAATGCCGTGGCATTTGACGCCGGGCACACGCGTGCATTGTGAACCGCGGCGACGGTCTCTCGACTCGTCGAGGTAAGGGGCCGTCCATAAATGACGTCACGCGATTTTGGACGATTTTTGACCCCCCCCCCCCCCCCTCGTGACACGGCGTCACAAAAAGTCAGACCCCCCCCTCAAATATGACGTCACAAAGCTCTAACCCCCCCCCCCCAAAACCAAATTTCCATTTTGAAAATAAAACATGCTTCAAATCGCTTTAAGCTATTGTCATTGTAGCGCGTATTTAATGTGGCGCTGCACTCTGGTGTTGTAGGAGTGTTGTAATAACAATTAGTGTTGTAACAATTTTATATTTATTTAAAGTTGCGCATTTTGATGTGACGTCACATTTCTCAACCCCCCCCCCCCCCACTCGTCACACATCGTCACAAATGTCTGACCCCCCCCCCCCCCAGGTGCGTGACGTCATTTATGGACGGCCCCTTAGCAGACTGTTGGGGCAAAGTGTTTTTAGCGAGTAACACCTATGAAGGCTGGGACGGTACACAAGGGGGTGGGTGGCCTGCACCACGGCCGACCCACTCTCCCCCCCTAGGTGCGTGACGTCATTTATGGACGGCCCCTAAACCCTTTTACAAAATGCCCATCTTGAGCCCTGCCCACGACTACTCGTGCCGACTGCTCTCCCGCGATCGGGTCCTGGGGGAGGGGGGGGGGGCGCCACGCGTCGCTGCCGAAACCCTCCACGGGCCCAGCTGTGGTGAGGCATGGCCGAGCACGTGGCGGCGTGCCGAGGCTCTTGAGGCCACGTGGTGCTGCTCGCCGCCTCGTGGCGGCTCTTGGGACGCGTGTCACGTGGCACCGCGACTCTCCTCCCGTCAGAGGTTTGGTCGGACGGGGATTGGGGGGGGGGGTGTTTCTGACTGCCGGCATCTGTGAAAAAGAGCTTTATAGCTCATCGGATTCTGATTCTGACTCATTCGCGTGCCGATTTGCGCGGCACCGCAAATGAGTCACTCCCGGGGGCGTGCTCATCACTGGGAGTAGCCACCACCACTGCCACCACCAACACCGCCACAGCCACCGCCACCACCGCCACCACCACCACCGCCACCACCACCACCGCCACCACTGCCAGCACCACCACCACCACTGCCACCACCACCACCGCCACAGCCACCGCCACCACCGCCACCACTGCCAGCACCACCACCACCGCCACCACCACCACCGCCACAGCCGCCGCCGCCGCACGCATTACATCGCTTGCCACCCCCACACTTATGTGATGATGATTATTATTTTTGGTTTCCCATGAATTCACACGAGTCGCGCCTCACCCCCCAGCCACCACACACGGCGACCTTCACGAGATGACCGCGTGAGCGTTGGATAATGTGTGGGGTTGTGTGGGTTGGGGTTGTGTGGGGTGGGGGTGTGTGGGGGTGTGTGGGGTGGGGTGGGGGTGTGTGGGGTGGGGTGGGGGTGTGTGGGGTGGGGGTGTGTGGGGTGGGGGTGGGTGGGGGTGTGTGGGGTGGGGGTGTGTGTGTGGGGTGTGTGGGGTGGGGGTGTGTGGGGTTGGGGGGTGTGGGGTGGGGTTGGGGGGGTGTGGGGTGGGGGTGTGTGGGGTTGGGGGTGTGTGGGGGTGTGTGGGGTGTGTGTGGGGGTGTGTGGGGTGTGTGTGGGGTGTGTGGGTTGGGGGTGTGTGGGGTGTGTGTGGGGGTGTGTGGGGTGTGTAGGGGTGTGTGGGGTGTGTGTGGGGGTGTGTGGGGGTGCGGGTGTGTGGGGGTGGGGGTGTGTGGGGGTGGGGGTGTGTGGGGGTGTGTGGGGTGTGTGTGGGGGTGTGTGAGGGTGGGGTGTGTGGGGGTGCGGGTGTGTGGGGGTGGGGGTGTGTGGGGGTGTGTGTGGGTTGGGGGGTGTGTGGGGTGTGTGGGGTGTGTGTGGGGTGTGTGGGTTGGGGGTGTGTGGGTTGGGGGTGTGTGTGGGGTGTGTGTGGGGTGTGTGGGTTGGGGGTGTGTGTGTGGGGTGTGTGGGGTGTGTGGGTTGGGGGTGTGTGTGGGGTGTGTGTGGGGTGTGTGGGGTGTGTGTGGGGTGTGTGTGGGGGTGTGTGGGGGTGGGGGTGTGTGGGGTGTGTGTGGGGGTGTGTGGGGTGCGTGTGGGGTGTGTGGGTTGGGGGTGTGTGTGGGGTGTGTGGGTTGGGGGTGTGTGTGGGGGTGTGTGGGGTGTGTGTGGGGGTGTGTGTGGGGGTGTGTGGGGTGTGTGTGGGGTGTGTGTGGGGTGTGTGGGGTGTGTGTGGGGGTGTGTGGGGTGTGTGTGGGTGTGTGTGGGGTGTGTGGGGTGTGTGTGGGGTGTGTGGGGTGTGTGTGGGGTGTGTGTGGGGGGTGTGGGGTGTGTGTGGGGTGTGTGTGTGGGTGTGTGGGGTGTGTGTGGGGTGTGTGGGGTGTGTGTGGGGTGTGTGTGGGGGTGTGTGGGGTGTGTGTGGGGTGTGTGTGTGGGGTGTGTGTGGGGTGTGTGGGTTGGGTGTGTGTGGGGTGTGTGGGGTGTGTGGGTTGGGGGTGTGTGGGGTGTGTGTGGAGGTGTGTCCGGCAAAAACAACCCGCTACCTCCTCGTGGTGCCGGATGGGCAACGTTGTCGTGGACAGTGCTGTGGGGGGGGGGGGTAATTCCGATTGGCCTTTCCCCTCAGGGCGTTTGTAACCACCACAGCAGCTAAATGGAGGCTCTGGATGGGTGCGAGGGGCTGGTAACCTCTCCATCTTCAATAAATTACCACAAAACCACGGAAAAAATATCTAATTAATAAGCCTGTGCCGGAGGCCCCGGGGGGACAGGCGTCTGTGATATCTCCTGGCCAAACCCCATTTGGCGGAGCCAGGATGGCCACGTGGAATGTTCGAACGCTCACTGCGGAGGAAAGGCTGCCACTCCTCTGTCAGGAGCTGGAACGGTACCGCCTGGATCTCTGTGGTATTCAGGAGGTCCGGTGGGCCGGCTCTGGCTCCTGCGACCATGAGGGGTGGACAGTCCTCTATTCGGGGCAGGAGACTACCAAACAACAGGGAGTGGCTCTTCTGAACAAAATAATGAAGGGGGCGTGGGGGCATGGCGGTGAGGTGTGGGAAGCTGTAAGCCCCAGGCTACTTTGGGCTCGCCTTCCCATCAACCGGAGGCGAGGAGTGGTGGTCGTGGTTACTTATGCCCCCACCGAAGACGAACATCCATGGAGGGATGCAGGCAAGGCCGATGAGTCAGATGCCTTCTATGACCTCCTGTCACAGGTGCTAGCTAAAGTGGCCCCTCGGGATAGAGTCATCTTGTTGGGTGAATTCAATGCCCGAGTTGATCATGATGCTGGCACCTGTTCTGGAGTGATTGGAAGGCATGGGCCAGATCAGCTCAATAACAACAGTAGGAGGCTGCTACATTGTTGGGCAGCACATGGGCTTGTAATTACCAACACGCTGTTCCGGCATCGGCGCATCTATACAACATCATGGATGCATGCCGAGTCTGCTGGACTACATAGTGAACAGTGGATGCGGGCCCATGTCCTTGACACCAGGACCTACCTATGAGTTAATCTGCCCTCTGACCATCGACTTGTCATCTGTAAGATGCGCCTGCCATTCTTCCACTCCGGTGGTGTGTGTACACCCAGGACCCCATTCCAACCTAAGGTGGCCTGGTCTCAACTAGCTGATGGAAGTTGCAAGCGAGAATTTCATCATCGCTTGCGGCTGGGGTTGGCATCGTCCCCCACCACTCCTGATGTCGAGGGTAAATGGGCGAGGTTTACGACTGTGACTCATGCAGCTGCAATGGCTACTTTGGGTACGCGGTCCAGACTTCCTCAGAGACCCTGGCTAACAGAGGAGGTGTTCAGGATGGTTGAGAAAAAGCGACAGGCCCACTCTCATCGGCTACAGCATCCCACATCTAAGAATGAGTATGCTTACCGCAGCCTTCGCTTGAAGGTTCGAGAGCCGTGAGGCGCTGCAAGGATGGGTGGTGGTCGCGGGTTGATGAGGAAATTGAGTCTGCCTCACTGGCTCACGATCACAAATCCCTATTTAACTCCATAAAAAAAGTATCCTGCAGCGCCACACCGATTACCATCATTAGGGGAAAGAACGGTGATCCAATCTCCAACCCCCAGGAACAGGTTTGCAAATTTGCTGAGCATTTCTGTGAGGTCCTGGGGGAGGGGGAATCCCTCAGCCTGGAAAACATCATGGCACAAAGTGGGGATAACCCTGCTGAGGCTGCGGTGCCTCAAATATTGGAGGAGGAAGTCACCCCCTGTGAGTGGCTGGCTGAGGTGCCATCCATTGAGGAAGTACTGAAGGCGATCCGGAGTCTGAGACCAGGAAAGGCACCGGGCAGAGATGATCTCCCAAGCGAAATGCTGAGGGAGGGTGGCGTTTGTGCACAGACTGCCCTATATGACATCATAACAACAGTCTGGACCACTGGACAGGTTCCGCAGGATTGGAAGGATGCCCTGGTGGTCCTTCTCTTTAAGAAGGGAGACCGCACAGACTGTGACAACTACAGGGGCATCTCACTCCTCAGTATGCCGGGAAAAGTCTTGGCAAGGATTATTCAACATCGCCTTGCTAGGCACGCTGAGGAGAGGCTTGCGAAGCCCCAATGCGATTTCAGGAAAGGGCGATCCTGCACAGACGCCATATTTTTTGTCCGTCTGCTACAGCAGAGGTATAGGGAATTCCAACACGACCTACATCTCTGCTTCATTGACCTGGTCAAGGCCTATGATACCCTCAGTAGGCCTGGGCTCTGGGTTGTTCTTCATGCTTTCGGAGTCCCTGACCCTCTGCTCATGCTCATTAAGGACCTTTATGATGGTGAGCAGGCCCGAGTAAAACTACGTGGCCGGGAATCGGAGCCATTCCCTGTACACCTTGGAGTGCGACAGGGATGTCCTCTGGCTCCAACATTATTTAACATCTATTTCGACCACGTAGTTCGTGAAGCCTTCAGTAGCTGTACCGGATGAATTTCCATCTGGTACAGATACAATGGGAGGCTGATCAATGCCCAGGAGCGGTCCAGGGAAGGCTCCCTATTGGTCAACCACGTTATGTATGCCGACGACCTGGTAATTGCAGCTCACTCAGAGGAGGAGTTGGAGGCGCTGCTGCTGAAACTGGAGTGTGCCACTAAGAGGTGGGGCCTTACCATCAGCCCCACCAAAACGAAGCACCTGCCTGGGTATTTTGTACCATCGGGCACTCCACCCCCACAACTCCCAATCGGTGATGGGGCAGTTGTGGAGAGAGTGGAGAGTTTCCCATACCTGGGCAGTGTGCTCATGACCGGCTCCGGTTTAACAGCAGAGGTCTCACTCCGAATCAGTCGAGCGGCAATATCTTTTCATCGGTTGCGTAACACTGTGTGGAAGCTACCTGGTCTGTCGCTCCGCACGAAGCTTCGAGTCTTCTCGGCCACAGTCATTCCCTCCCTTCTCTACGCTTGCGAAACAGGGATCCCCCTAATGGAACATCTTCGCCGGTTAGAAACATTTAGGCTGGCCTGCCTACGATCCATCCTGGGTTTAACTAGGCTGGATTGTGTGAGGAGCTCACAAATCCTCGAAAGATCTGGACAAAGTCCCATCGGTGAGTACCTCCGGCAGGCAAGGCTGCGTTGGCTGGGCCATGTAGCCTGCATGCCCAATCACCGCATGCCCAAACAGCTTTTGTTTGGCCGGATCGAGGGGGCTAAGTGGGCGCGGCACGAGCTAGAGAAGAGATGGAGTGACGTGGTACAGGAGGACGTGGAGCTGAGTGGACTTGCCGACGACTGGTACCAGCGGTGTCAAGATCGGCCTCTGTGGAGGAGACTCGTGAAGGACGCTACTGGGCAGTTGGAGGCAGTCGCCCTCCAACAACAACAGAGGGCGGAGGAGCGACGCTCACAACAACGAGCGGAGCGCCGGGTGGCTAAAACACACCAAGTTGGCACAATAGGGGGCACAGGTGGTGCATCAGCCAGTCATCTCGGTCATCTCAGTCAGTCGACCGGTGGTACCTGGGTCTGCCCCGTGACCTCCTGCCAGCGGGCGTTCGACACTTCACGTGGCCTCAAGGTGCACATGGCCTGGCACAAGCGTCGTGGTGACGTCACCGCCACTTAGTGGCGAATGGCGGTTGTTTTTGTTGGGGGTGTGTGGGGGGGGGGGGGTGTGCGGGTGTGTGGGGGTGTGTGTGCGGGTGTGTGGGTTGGGGGTTGTGGGGGTGGGTGGGGTTGGGGGGGGTGTGTGGGGGTGGGAGGGGTTGGGGGTGTGTGTGGGATGTGTGGGGGTGTGTGGGTTGGGGTTGTGTGGGGGTGTATGTGGGGGGTGTGAGGGTGTGTGGGGGTGTGTGCGGGGTTGTGGGGAGCGGTGGTGTAGCGGTTAGCGCTCTGCGCTATGAACCTGGAGACCCAGGTTCGCATTCCCGCTCACGGCCAACACCAGTGACGATTTTCTGAACCGGTCCTGAGCCTCCCCTATGTCGACTCAGCCTCAAATGAGTACCTGGTGCAGTGAGTAAACATCGCCACTGGGGAGACAAAGGCGGCTGGACGTGGTGCTGGCCACCCCCCCCCCCTCGTGTGCCGTGCCGGCCTTCACAGGTGCTCCTCGCTCACAGCACTTGGCCCTCCACTCTAAACGAAGCTTCGCTGGGAAGCTGATTTCGTGTCGATTGAAAGGCAGTTTTAATATTTTGCATTTCTCCCAGCGCGGTCAATGTGATCCTTTTCAAGTAAGTGTTGAGTCTGCGATGATCCCACGGTAATTAGTGGCATCTATCTGCTCAACTCGTTCGTTATCCGGCGAACGTAGCCGAGGAAGACCTGCCGGGTGCCTTCCCCCTCGAGGGGAACGCGTCGCCTTTGATTTATTGTCATTTAGGACGAGCTTAGTGAGATGAGTTGGTGTAGTTTGGGGTGCGTGTATGTGTGTGCGGCTGGGTATGTGTGTGCAGTGGGGTGTGTGTGTGTAGTTGGATGTGTGTGCAGTTGGGTATGTGTGTGTGTATTTGGATGTGTGTGCGGTTGAGTGTGTGTGTGCGTATGTCGAGTTGGATGTGTGTGTGTGCAGTGGGGTATGCGCGTACTGTTGATCGGGGTGTATATGACAATACTGTTACAATAATGTCGAGTACAAGAACGTACGGGATAACCCCACGGATGTCAAGTGGCAATCGCCGAAATCACCGTGAGTGGCCAAGACGGGTGACTCGAAGCGACTGAAGCGACGCCGTCACTCGGGGGGCGCCATCCCCGAGTGACGCCGCCCCCTGGGGCCCCTTCACAGAGGTGGGGGGCTGCGGCCGTTCAGGAGCATCATGGGGGGGGGGGGGGTCCCCTATCGTGTCGAGGCAGTGCTTCTGCAACTCGTGTGCTTGGTGTCACACGGCCGCCCGCCGCCACCACCACCCATGGTGACAAAGCGAATTCATTTATGTCTCTCTTTTTCTAAATACCACAAAGTGAATCATTCTTGATTTGAAGTTTTCGTGACTGCAGGAATCCATACTCTTTGGTTCTTTCGGTAAAGTCACGTAGGTTGAAAAATAAAACAAAATAATTCTTCACGTTTCGATCGTGATATATTAGTGCTGGATTATTTTTTCTGCCCGAAGACTACCGCTAGTGTTGCGATCGCAACGTCGTGATATATTATTTTTTATTTCGTTTTATTTTTCTACCTACGTGACTTTACCGAAAGAACCAAAGAGTAAAGTGATTCATATTAAAGGAACACGCATTATTAAAAATTTTAAACGCTGCTATCAGATTTTTTTTTAGGTTTAGTTTAATCAGGGTAGTTGACCTACATCTGCGTGACCTTTTTTGCCAGTATGAAAAGTAAGAAAACAGATTTTACCCTTTCTGCCAATAAAAGAGATGTTTGACCATCTCAACACCTGTTCAATCCACAGATTACACCTCCACCACTCCCCTCCGGTCTTCGCACCCGATTGGCTCACAGGTGACGACATCACATTCATCCCAGCCCGTGTCTATTCAAGACCGAAGCACCAGGAGGATTTCTCCACAACTGTGGCTGTCAGCCTGAGGATGCTGGTTGTAATTACTGGCGAAACGTCGTACCTGGGTGTGTCCCGTGACCTCCTGCAGCAGCGAGCATTTGACACTTCACGTGGCCTCAGACTGCACCTGGCCTGGCACATCAGTCAACCCATGGCACCTGGGTGTGTCCCGTGACCTCCTGCAGCAGCGAGCATTTGACACTTCACGTGGCCTCAGACTGCACCTGGCCTGGCACATCAGTCAACCCACGGCACCTGGGTGTGTCCCGTGACCTCCTGCAGCAGCGAGCATTTGACACTTCACGTGGCCTCAGACTGCACCTGGCCTGGCACATCAGTCAACCCATGGCACCTGGGTGTGTCCCGTGACCTCCTGCAGCAGCGAGCATTTGACACTTCACGTGGCCTCAGACTGCACCTGGCCTGGCACATCAGTCAACCCACGGCACCTGGGTGTGTCCCGTGACCTCCTGCAGCAGCGAGCATTTGACACTTCACGTGGCCTCAGACTGCACCTGGCCTGGCATATCAGTCAACCCATGGCACCTGGGTGTGTCCCGTGACCTCCTGCAGCAGCGAGCATTTGACACTTCACGTGGCCTCAGACTGCACCTGGCCTGGCACATCAGTCAACCCACGGCACCTGGGTGTGTCCCGTGACCTCCTGCAAGCCCTTCCGGGTAAACAAAGGTCACGTTTTCTCGAGATGTGCTATGCACCGCGAGTTCAACTCCTGCCTCGGGGATAACTCATCATCCCTCCCACGGTCGGTACAATAGGTACTGCTTTGTGGGCAAGTCAGCGGTGGCTGTTCTATGGATGGACTCGCCCCGTCATAGGAATGGGGAATATCCCCGGACTGTGAACGGGCGGTGTGAGCTCCCGGTGTCCCGGCGCTCACGAGAGCCGCAAATCTCTCGCTGGCCTGTGGCAGGGCCCAAAGGGGCTCGCCGCTGGCGCGAGGCCACGTGATCACGGCGCCTGTGCCAGGCCAGGTGCACTTGAAGGCCACGTGAAGTGTAAGAAGGCCCGCTGGAAGGTCACGGGACAGACCCGGCGCTCCGCTCGTTGTTGTGAGCGCCGCTCCTCCGCCCTCCGTTGTTGCTGGAGAGCGACTGCCTCCAACTGCCCAGCAGCAGCAGCAGCAGCGTCCTTCACGAGCCTCCCCCGGCAGATGGCACCCACACCGACAACGACTCACGAAACTAAAGGCACGGTTCCGAATCGCCACATTTATTTCACAGTACAGGGAGGGGACGGGGGCTCTGACTAGGGCAGTAATAGCTGGGACTCGGGGTGGTTATCCCCTCCCCACACCCACCCAGAGTGGGTGACATCACAACCCCCATCATCACCACCATCACCAAATATTTGGAAATGTTGGCAGACGCTCCTAGACCCACCCCACCCTCCCCTTCACCACCCGAGAAATTAACACTGACGTGGCGCATCCTTCATAATTCACCTGGCAGGGAAGCTAAAGATAAGAGCTCGGATGCAGGAGGAGTGGGAGGAGTGGAGGAGGGGGAGGGAGGGAGGAGAGGGGGAGGGAGGGGGGAGGAGGGGGAGGGAGGGGGGAGGAGGGGGAGGGAGGGGGGAGGAGGGGGAGGGAGGAGGAGCGAACGAGATCGCTCACAAAGCCACCCCACACCGAGCCACGTGGGTGAGCCGAGGTGTACAAAAGCAATGAAGACGCGAGCGTGTGACGCGGTTCGCATCTCCGCCGTGATGTTGAAGGCCCGCGGATGGGGCCGGCGCACGTGTGTGTGTTACACGTGTGTGTGTTACACGTGTGTGTGTGTGTTACACGTGTGTGTGTGTGTGTTACACGTGTGTGTGTGTGTGTTACACGTGTCTGTGTTACACGTGTGGAGCGCTCGCCTGTACTTTTAAAAACCGTCGGTTATTCTAAAAATCGGTCCGCAACTGGACGAGTTACAAAACACAATCATAAAAAAAATTAAGCGAAGTGTCACTGTTGTTCACATGCGGATTACCCCCCCCCCCCAGCCCCCTTTACCGAGTCAAATAACACGCAAATAACTCGATACCATTGGTCAATATCATTGAGTCAAGATGGGTTAAAATGGCAAAAATAAGAAACAAACCGCAGAACGCAAACTGCTCTCGGCACGGTGGCGTTGCGATGATCGTGAAGCGAAAGGCCGGGGGGGGGGGTGACTCGGGCTGAGAGTGGAACGCGGCACGCCCTCTGTCCCACATCGTCGCGTTCTGACCCAGCGCGCAAGCCGGGAGAATTGTGCGGCATGAAATAAATGCGCGGAAGAGAGAAGAAAATGAAATCGGATTTGACCATCACGTGACAACAATCGGGATGGGGCTGCCCCCTGCCGCGAGTTCCAGACGTCACGTCGTGGGAAGTAGCTCTGTGACACCCCATTCCGTGGGCCGCTTCCCCTTAAAGCGGAGGGGGGCTGCGCCGCTCGCCTGCCGGAGAGCTCCCAATGGGTCCGTGGACACTTGACGCCGTTAGCGCGGCGACTGCGATACAATTGGGGGGCGGGTGGAGGTCGTGACATGCACACAAACGACAATGGCCAGGGCTGATGTGGGACTCCTCTGTGGTTGGGATTCCTGACTGCCTCCCGCATACAACTCATCTCGACATGCATTTACACTTAGTCTCAGACTGGGTGAGGAGGGGTAGAGGGGTGGAGGGGTGGAGGGGCGCTCTTCTCACTCAGCCTGCGTGCAGTGGCTCAGAGTGACCCGGGCGGGCGCGCCGAGAGATCGACGCGGTCCTCAGCGCTCGCCATCCCAGCCTACCTCACCCTGGCACCGCAGTCACACAGTGGCGAGCGGGGGCACGCAGCACGGCACGGTACACGCCGTAGTGCACTCGGCACGGTACACACACAGCGGTACACACAGAGTTACACACACAGCGGTACACGCCGTGGTGCACATGCCGCTCCACACACTGCGGTACACGCCGCGGTACACACACTGCGGTACACACACTGCGGTACACACACAGCGGTACACACACAGCGGTACACACAGCGGTACACACACAGCGGTACACACGCCGTGGTACACACACTGCGGTACACGCCGTGGTGCACACGCCGCTCTACACACAGCGGTACACACAGAGGTACACACAGAGGTACACACACAGCGGTACACGCCGCAGTACACACAGCGGTACACACAGAGGTACACACACTACGGTACACACGCCGTGGTACACACACAGCGGTACACACACAGAGGTACACACACTGCGGTACACACGCCGTGGTACACACACAGCGGTACACACACAGAGGTACACACACTGCGGTACACACGCCGTGGTACACACACAGCGGTACACACACAGCGGTACACACACAGCGGTACACACACAGCGGCACACACAGCGGTACACGCCGTGGTACACACAGCGGTAGCCTGCAAGTTGGTGAACGTGGTTCGAGTCCAGGCCGTTGGGCTTCGCGGCCGTGCCGCCGCGTCGCCCTCCGGGTCGTGCCGCGTCTCGCTCGGCGCGACGTCCCCCGACGTTTCGACCGAACGCGGACATTCATATCCCGAAGGACCTCCCCGGGCACGCGGAGCGAAACGTCGGACCTCAGCGCGCCGAACGTCGCGCGGCCACTACTATGAACCCACGTGACTGGAACACGAGGGTTTAGGTTACATCGCCCCATAGGGAACTGCCAACTAATTCCCATCTCTTACGCAACGGCAGCCTCTAATGAAGCCTCTCCAACGTCGTCATCATCACGGGCCTGCAGCTCCACGCGGGTGTGTGGACACCACCGTGGTGGCGGCGCTGGTAACACTCGTGCCTCATGGCAAGAGGGACCTGGGTTCGATTCCCGACACGGGTGCCTTGCTGTGTGTAGCCTCTCCCCCCTATTCTGCACGGGTTTCCTCCCATAGCTAAACCCACACAGAGTAGAATTGGTATTGGCCAAAAACAGTGCGACACGGTCACAACGCGAGCTCCGATCGGCCTCGTCGGCAAGCCACGGCAGGAGCCAGCGACGCCGCACCCGTCCCCCCCCCCCCCCCCTCCGTCGTTCAGAATCAACGCCACGCGTCCAGGGTCTTTGGCCACCGTACATTTTCCCGCGTGATGATAAGCCGCTTGGTTAAACTATCATTTGTGACCAGGCCACCTCTGAAAAAAATAGATACATACAGGGTCTCTGCGACTTACGAACGAGTTAGGTTTCGAGAGGTCTGTTCGTAAATCGATTTGTTCGTAAGTCCAAACTCTACTCCTGTCGATTCCAAACATTGTTGTACGGCGTGTACACCTAACACGGGGAATGACTTTACAAGTTGTATAATCTCCTGCAGACGTAGATGCCACTACCGCCGTCTATTGCGCAGCGGTTGAACTTACGACTCTTGGTCCAAACAGGCAACTGGACATGCGGACAGGTTTGTTCGCATATCTGAAAGTTCGCAAGTCGAATGTTCGTAAGTTGAGGAGTCACTGAAGAGCTCAGTGGCGCCATACCTGGTAAAATAAAAAGAGTAAAAACATTTTTCGTTGCGATTTTCTTCCCCTTCTCTATACTTCCCATGGTTGTGTTTTGTCTACCGAGTGCTGCCGTAACATTCTGACCCCGTGCAACCCGACCTGGATATCTGTGGGGGGGGGGGGGGGGGGGCGAGGGGGGAAAGAGCTTCAAAGCTCATCGGATTTCCATCCAGGATAAACAAAGATTCCGAATTCTGTTTCAATTCACGAGCAGCCCACCCCCCCTCCAGTGGGAGCCCCCATTCGCTTGGCCTCCATCTCACTTCGACGGGGGAGGGCGAGGGGGGGGGCGAGGGGGGCGGAACGGAACTGCGTCCCCCGAGCGTGGGGTCGCGCCGTTGGGGCGGGTTTTTGTGAAGAGAGAGAGAGGAAGAGAGAGACAAGGAAGCTTCAGGAAGGTACAAAATAAAACGACCAGTTCCGTCGGCTCCCGTGGCCACGGCAAGCCGGGCTTGTGCGACGTCCACATGGGTTCGATCCCGACCCCTGACGCATATTTGAAGTTTGCGGTGTCTCTCTCTCTCTCTCTCCCCGCGGTCGTGTCGATTTTTCGCCAGCAACTCCAGCTTTCCCCCCGCCACATTTAGAATCGACGTGCATTCACAGGGTGTTTGGCCGACATACATGTCCATGCGACGCTGAGCCGCTTCGTCGAGCTCTCATTTGTGGCCAAGGCAGCTTCTGACAAGAGCTGCACAGCTCAGTGGGCCTTACCTGGTAAAACTAAAACAAGTTTAGTTCTTGCTGTTGTTAAGCACAGGCCAGCAGTTACCCCTGGAAGTGAAGGCTGGTTCGCCACGGGGAAGCAGGAGAGCAACCACCGCCACTTCCAACGCTGAAGAATGCAGCAGCAGCAGCAACCTCTCATCAGGCTGAGAGACAGCGAGCGGTGTTGGTCTTTTAGCGAAGATTTAAAATAAGAAAAATACAAAAAACGTTCATCGTGGCCGGTTAAAGACGTTATCATCCGAGATGTACGGTGGAGAGCCGGTGGCTCCAGACCGAAGGAGCGCGAGGCCGTTAGAAACTCGCGGCAGCCACCCAAGTCCATTAGAAACTCGCGGCAGCCCCCCAAGGCAGTTAGAAACTTGCGGCAGCCTCCCAGGCTGTGGGGATTTTGGCAGGAGGCCCCTTTGCGAGGTTTTATTTTTCCTTTCCCGCGCGCACGATTAAAAACGCGCACGAGCGAACGGAATAAAAAGCAAAACGTTAACAGACAACGTAAAAAAATAATAATAATCTGAGATCAAGAGCGAGAGAGAAACAAACAAACACAAATCGTGAAGCGTGGTGCGAGTCAGGGGCGGCGGAATGGGCACCAGCAACCGCGGGCAACAGCGGCGCCGAGGGTGGGTGACGTCCCCCTGGCGTGTGGCGGGGGCCGCCGCTGCGGCACGGGAGTGGTTCCTGTGGCGCGACGCTCGCGGGGTGACCTCCCCACGGCCCCGTGGCTCCACCCCTCCTGCCAGCCGCTGAGGACACCAAGCACATAGCGCCACACGCACCACGCACGCACCACACACGCACGCGCCACACACGCACGCGCCACACACGCACGCACCACACACGCACGCACCACACACGCACCACACACGCACCACACACGCACGCACCACATACGCACGCACCACACACGCACCACACACGCACCACACACGCACGCACCACACACGCACGCACCACACACGCACCACGCACGCACCACACACGCACCACACACGCACGCACCACACACGCACCACACACGCACCACATACGCACGCACCACACACGCACGCGCCACACACGCACGCACCACATACGCACGCACCACACACGCACCACACACGCACGCGCCAAACACACGCACGCACCCCGCCGCCACCGCCAAACAGACATCACCAGTGAGCATCGGCAGCAGACCGCCGCACACACACACACCTGGCAATCTGCCAGGTGTGTGTGTGTGCGTGTACACGTGTTGTGTGTGTGGGGAGCGGTGGTGCAGCGGTTGGCATGCTGCGCTATGAACCCGGCAACCCGAGTTGGATTCCCACTCACGGCCAACACCAGTGACGATTATCAGAACCGTTGCTGGGCCTCCCCTAGGTCGACCCAGCCTAAAATGAGTACCTGGTGCGGTGTGTAAACATCGCCATTGGGGAGACAAAGGCGGCCGGGGGTGGTGTTGGCCACCCACCGCCTCTTGTGCCCTGCCGGCCTTCATAGGTACTTGCTAACAGCACTTGCCCCAGCAGTCTGTCAGGCTATCCTGGGGGATCTTTGTCTTTTCCTTTGTGCGTGCGTGCACTGCACGGCTCAAGCCCATAGCACCCAACATGATAAAACAAAGCAGACCCACAAACTTGAACCTCGAATTAAACAAAAAATCGACGCGGTAGCTAGGAGATGTGAACGACCTCGCCTGGTATGCAGGTGGGTCATAGGCTCAATCCCGACCCTGACACCTGCTGTATATTTGGAGTCTGCGGTGTCTCTCTCTCATCATCACGGTGGCTAGGAGATGTTAACTACCTCGCCTGGTGTACAGGAGGTTCGTGGGTTCGATCCTGACACTGACGCCTGCTCCCTGTGGCCGCGTGGATTTTTTTTTTTCTCCAGGTCCTCCGATTTTTTTTTGCCATCCACGTTTAGAATCAACGTCACGCGTTTAGAGTATTTGGCTGCTGCTGCTATACATTTACCCGTGATAAGCCACTTGTCGTTGGGCTATCCATTTGTGATGGCCAAGTCGCTTCCGAAAAAGAACTACACAGCTCAGTCAGGCCTCACCCGGCACATTAAAGAAAGTCTCCACGGCTCGACTTCCGCAGTGGAAAAACAAGCTGGCGCATACCCCCTCCCGATAGGCTGACTTGGCGTGGCTCAGACGCGCAGTGCGCAGCAAGGGGGCACCGTGAGGGTCGGGAGGCCGACGGGCTGCGGCGTCACCTGGGCAGGGAGGGGGGTGTGGGGCAGCGGCCCTCAGGGGCGCTGCTGCTGCTCCTCGTCGTCGTCGTCGTCGTCCTCGATCGAGACGTCCGTCTCCTTATGCACGACCACCTTGGTGACCGCCATGTCGGGGTGCTGCTCCTTGGCCTCGCGGATTGCCTGGGCCAGGGCCTGCTCAGAATAAACAACACACACGCACACACGCAGGCCGTCACACACAGGCCGTCACACGCAGCTCGTCACACGCAGCTCGTCACACGGAGGTCGTCACACGCAGGTCGTCACACGAGGCCGTACACGCGCGTCACACGCAGGTCGTCACACGCAGGTCGTCACACGCAGGTCGTCACCACGCAGGTCGTCACACGAAGGTCGTCACACGCAGGCCGTCACACGCAGGTCGTCACACGCAGATCGTCACACGCAGGTCGTCACACGCAGGCCGTCACACGCAGCTCGTCACACGCAGGTCGTCACACGCAGCTCGTCACACGGAGGTCGTCACACGCAGCTCGTCACACGGAGGTCGTCACACGCAGCTCGTCACACGCAGGTCGTCACACGCAGCTCGTCACACGGAGGTCGTCACACGCAGGTCGTCACACGCAGGTCGTCACACGCAGGTCGTCACACGCAGGTCGTCACACGCAGGTCGTCACACGCAGCTCGTCACACGCAGGTCGTCACACGCAGCTCGTCACACGCAGGTCGTCACACGCAGCTCGTCACACGCAGCTCGTCACACGCAGGTCGTCACACGCAGCTCGTCACACGCAGCTCGTCACACGCAGGTCGTCACACGCAGGTCGTCACACGCAGCTCGTCACACGGAGGTCGTCACACGCAGGTCGTCACACGCAGGTCGTCACACGCAGCTCGTCACACGGAGGGCGTCACACGCAGGTCGTCACACGGAGGTCGTCACACGGAGGTCGTCACACGCAGCTCGTCACACGGAGGTCGTCACACGGAGGTCATCACACGCAGGTCGTCACACGCAGGTCGTCACACGCAGGCCGTCACACGGAGGTCGTCACACGGAGGTTGTCACACGGAGGTCGTCACATGGAGGTCGTCACACACACACACAGGTCGTCACACGGAGGTCATCACATGGAGGTCGTCATACGCGCAGGTCGTCACACGCACACACAGGTCGTCACACGCACACACAGGTCGTCACACACACACACAGGTCGTCACACGCACACACGGAGGCCGTCACACGGAGGTCGTCACACACGCAGGTCGTCACACGGAGGTCGTCACACGGAGGTCGTCACATGGAGGTCGTCACACACACAGGTCGTCACACGCACACACGGAGGCCGTCACACGGAGGTCGTCACACACGCAGGTCGTCACACGGAGGTCGTCACACGGAGGTCGTCACATGGAGGTCGTCACACACAAGTCGTCACACACACAGGTCGTCACACGCACACAGGCAGGTCGTCACACAAAGGTTGTCACACGCAGATTGTCATACACACACAAAGACAAAGATCCCCCGTGTAGCCTTAACAGACTGGAGGGGCAAGTGCTGTTAGCGAGCACCTATGAAGGCCGGAACGGTACACAAGGGGGTGGGTGGCCAGCACCATGCCCGACCGCCTTTGTCTCCCCAGTGGCGATGTTTACCACACACAGCACCAGGTACTCATTTAAGGCTGAGTCGACCTAGGGGAGGCGCAGGACTGGTGCAGATGATCGCCACTGGTGTTGGCCGTGAGCGGGAATCGAACCCGTGTCGCCGGGTTCATCGCGCAGCGCGCTAACCGCTACACTACCGCTCCCCACTGTCATACACACACAGGTCGTCACACGCACGCCATGGTAGAGAAATGTTAACTACCTCGCCTGGCATACAGGAGGACGTGCGTTCGATCCCAACCCCTATTTGAAATTTGCGTGCCTCTCTCTCCCCGTGATCACGTAGATTTTTCTGCGGGTCCTCCAGTTTTCCCCTCCACATTCAGAATCAACATCACACGTTTGGCCGCTGCTATAAATGTCCACACGCCGATGAGAAGCCACTTCATTGAGCTTTCATTTGTGATGGTGGGGTCGCTCAGTGGGGCCATTACCTGGTAAAATAAAGAGTAATTCCTGCAGTCACGAAAGCTTCAAATCAAGTTAAAAAACACATTCCTGTGGAGGGAGCTGGTAGGAACGTTGGGTTGCTCGGTCAATGGCCAGGGTCAACAGCCTCGTGGTTTATTCTGCAAATATGGCCGACTGTGAGGGCGGGCACAAGCCGGCGTGAGTAGGTTAAACGTTGAGTTTTATAAGGGCACCACGGGGTGACCAGTCCAGCCCCACCCCTCCCACCCAGCCCCTCCCCACCCTCCCCACCCAGCCCCTCCCCACCCTCCCCACCCAGCCCCTCCCCACCCTCCCCACCCTCCCCACCCAGCCCCACCCTCCCCACCTAGCCCCTCCCCACCCTCCCCTCCCCACCCATCCCCTCCCTCCCCACCCAGCCCCTCCCTCCCCACCCAGCCCCTCCCTGCACGACGGACACAATGATCCCCTGTGGGCTGGTGTAACTCGGAGGTTCCTACCAGAATATTTTTTTTTTAAACAAGTAGTAAACTTTTCCGACTGTTAAATGAGCCGAGACACAGGAGGTCAAAGCAAGGGGCTGGTCACAACAAGGCGACAGGGTGACGGATCGCTGCGGAGCAACGCAGCGTGTTCTCAGGGCCAAGCCTCATCGCAGCTTCACTCACGAGGGGAGAAATCTCCTGCTCCAGAGCGCCATCGCCGCGAGATGAGAATACCGAAGCCGCCAGTCGCAGCACCGATGTGTTCCTTTTGGTTCGTGCTTACTTTCACAGGCTCGCCTTCATCGCCGCCACCATTGTATTTGTGGTCAGCCAAGTCACGCCCGTGTGTAGTGTGGGTCAGGTCGAGTGAGGCAGCAACCAAAACTTGAGTCGATTCAAGAGGTTTGGTTTGTCTTAAATTTTTTATCCCAGCCACCCTGCTCGCTTTCACACCGTAGCGTACCTCTAGCACCACACGGTGCGCTCACAATAGGCTGCAGGATGACCCCTTTATCCCGACACTCACACCCGAGCCTACGTGTTCCCAAACACTCACACACCCTCAAGGCACTTGTAGCCTTGGATAGCATTTTCCACCCACTTCTGGGCGACATTCATAAGAAACACGACGACTTCAAGGCGACGCTGCACGCCCCGCATTGTGGACCACCGCCGGCCTCACACCGTCGTCAG